>NW_019154166.1:2854566-3161365 GCF_002288905.1 Enhydra lutris kenyoni | reverse complement strand
GTGTGTGTGTGTGTGTGTGTGTGTGTGTGTGTGTGTGTGTGTGTGTGTGCGCAGTAAATTTTTAGTTAAATGAATTGAGTATTTCTCGACGGCCAATATTTAGACTCTGTGATGCCTGTAGTCAAGGGCCCATCTTGGCGTATTTGGTGGCATTCCTTGTGGCAAAGGGGAGCCGTGGAGAAGTGAGACATGTCCTGAGAGCTCAGGGAAACTTGTCATCACTACCATCCCGGGAGCATTCAGCGGGGCACCAAGCTCTGGACACAGCCTCTCATTTAATACTCTCCTCCTGAACCAGATACTGTTATCCCCATTTTACAGACGGGAAAACAGCCCTAGCTGGGTTCAGCACTCTCCCCAGGCAGCCAGAAAGGCAGGGTTGGAAGCCAGGTCTGCGGCTCCCAGCCATGTTCCTCCTCCTGGCAAGGACTCCAGGACCCAGTGCAGCATCAAGGCCCCCGTGGGACAAGCCCGCACAGGGCAGACCCCACAAACAGGGAAGCTCTAAGCCTGGGCTCTTCCGATCTGCGGCAGGAACCCCACCGGCGAAAACAGGCAGACAGCACACCCAGTGATCTATGGATCTCTGGGCTGCCCCTGTCCTGGGAGCCGAAGGATAGAAAACTCATGTCGATATGGGTGGGGAGGCGCAGGGTTGAAATGCACTAACTCGTTGAGGCTGAGCCGGGGTAGAGCTCTCAGAAAAGGAATTTGGAGAATTGAGTGTCCTCAGACTTTTCCATCTGCTCTCCGAGGAGGCTCTGCCAAGTGACCACGGAATGCTGTGCGTGTGCCCAGCCTCGTCGCGGCTCATCTGTCTCCGGCGTCCTGCGTCGGCCTGGGGCTCAGGTTCTGCAGCCGGGCTGGGTGGGGGTGAGCTCCGGGGGGAAGGGGAGCTCCAGGCTGCCAGCTCCCTCTTGCAGCATAGTTCAAGCCTGACATAGTTGTGTGCTCAGAAGGAAGTGGGGTGGGCAAGCAGAGCCAAACACCATGTGGTCTCCATCAGAGTGCAGGAAGAGCGCTGGGTCAACGCAGCAGGCAGAACTGGGTCTGCAGCGAGGACAATGGCAGCCGGGACATTTCCTGGGGTGGCTGGACCTCCCAGGGGAACCTAGAGAGAAAGATGGTCTCCCCTGGGCGGGGAGGGAAGGAACGGGGTCGGTTTGCTGGGTTGGATGGAGAGAACCCTACAGATGGATTTGTATCCAGAAACTGACAAGCCTGTATCTTTCCTCGAGGAAAAACATATTCTGTTTCTATGTCTGTTTTAAAAGCAGCTAGAAAAAGTAGCTGTGTGGATCTGGACGATCACTTTAGCTCTGTGGAAATTCATATCTGAGAACTAAACAGGAAATCCTTTCAGTCTATGGTCCGGGATGCTCAAACCTTCCCAAGTCCCACCCCAGACTTACGGAGTCAGAATCTCCAGGGAAGGGGCCTGAGAATCTGTGTCTTATTTTATCACATATCTAACTTTTTAGCAGAAAGGGGTACTGGAGCTCTATTTATTTACTGACCCCACTTTATGGAGGTATAATTGACACACAGCATCATGTAAGTTCAAGGGGCACAGCGGAAGGACGCGATGTATATACATGTTACAAAGTGATGATCACAGTAGGTTAACACCCATCATCTTGAATAGTTACCAAAAAACTTCTGTTTTCCCTGTGATGAGAAATTTTAGGATCTACTGTCTACGACATAGTTAGCTACAGTCCTGCTGTCCATGACATCCCCCAGAACTCATCCGTCTTCTAGCTGGAAGTATGTACCTTTGGACACTTCAACCCAGTCCCTCCACCTCCCACCCCAGCCTCTGGCAGCCCCAAATCTGATCTCTGTTCCTAGGAATTTGGTGGGTTTTAGATTCCACATGTAAGGGAGATCGTGCAATGTTTTTCGGTTTGTCTTAGTTCCCTGGACTCTGTTTTAGTCGGGACCCCCAAGAGTCTTACCTCGGGAAAATTCAGGAATTGCCGGAAGGGATGGGGCATCTCCAAACTCCCCCTGCCTTGTTTTAGAGAAAGAAAGAGAGGAGGAAAGTCTGGGAGCACCAGCCTTGTGGGGCTCCGTGATGTCAGGAACAGGGAGCCTGCCATGCTGGGGTCTTTCTGTCCCCCGTGGGGTCTCCCATTGGCTGATCAACAGCCCAGGGGCTCTGAGTCTTTGATGAACTTGCTCACAGATCCGGGAACCCAGAAGGGGCAGCAGGTGATCAGCACAGGGTCTAGGGGACATACTCCAGACCAGGGTCTAAGAAACGGGTTCTGGCTCATCTCTGCCACTGATCTTGGCAGAGTTGCTCTGGGGGGGTGGGGTTCAAGGCAGAGTGGGACTTTTCTGAGCCCTATTTCTTCAGCGGGAAAGTGGGGGCGATTCCCAAGCTCACCGACTGTACTGTAGCCAGTAAATATTACTGAGGTCTGACTGTTAGGGACTATCTTTAGGGCTTGCTGGCAGTGATAGAAGTACTTGGAACGGCTATGAAGCTCTTTACCAGCATTGCCCAGAGTGTGGCCCATCATGCAGGCTATGAATAGCGTCCCGTGAAAATAAAAGGGTCTGTATTCAGTTGAGGAAATGCTTGATTAAATTGAATTAAATAGTCTTTGATTTAGGATCTCTCTGAGTCCTTTATGAATGCACTGTGCTTGGCCAGGGCAGAGGCTGTGGGGGAGGGAGCCGTAGTGGGGGAGGACGCAGAGCTCCTCCGGCTGGGTCATTCTGTGATACCCCTGAGTAGGGGAGCGTCTCTTTCTGTATGTGTGTGGTAAGGCAGACACAGCCGGGGGGGAAAAATCACATTGTATAACGATCACCACCATCCCTTTCCAGAACTGTTTCATCTTCCCAGATGGAAACTCCGCTCATGAAACAGTAACTCCCCTTTCCCCTCCCAGCCGCTGGCAACACTGTTCTTTCTGTGTCTATAAATCTGTAGTTGTCTAGGAACCGCCTGTAAGCGGAATCCTATAGTATCTGTCCTTTGGTGACTGGCTGCTTTCACTCAGCAGAATGTCCCCGACATTGATCTGTGTCTGAATTTTTCCTCCTTTTTAAGGAGGAACGCATCATGTACATTACACACACAAAACACATTTCCTATGTCCGTGCATCCATCCTCAGCTTGTTTCCACCTTTCTGGCCATGGCGTATGACACTGCTGTGAACACCGGTGACCAAGGGTCTGTCTGAGTCCCGGCTTTCAATCCTTTGGGGGCGTATGTCCAGAAGTGATTGCTGGAGCATCTCTTGAGCTAGTGTTCCATGGAACACACTTTGGAATCGGGGCTCTTTATAGCTCTGAGGGAGTGCTAGGAAGCGAGAACATTCTCCAGGAACATTCATGCCTTAAATGCTTCGGAGAAAAAGCATCCCAGGTTAGGAGCTAGAACTCACATTCCTCCCTGATGAGGACCTCTGTGGTCCTAGTTTCTGCAGCAGCTAATTAAGAGTGATAAACCAGATGACCTCTTGCAAGCCGAGATTCTCAGACTCAGTGGGGTCCCCCTCCCACGTGATGGGGCATCTGGATGGAGCATGGGGGGAGGGGGGAAAGGGGCAGGTCTGGGTTGGAGACACAAGCATGCAAGTAGGGG
This sequence comes from Enhydra lutris kenyoni, assembly GCF_002288905.1. Classification (NCBI taxonomy): domain Eukaryota; kingdom Metazoa; phylum Chordata; class Mammalia; order Carnivora; family Mustelidae; genus Enhydra; species Enhydra lutris. The sequence goes on along the minus strand of NW_019154166.1, from coordinate 3,157,763 downwards.
CAACTTACTGTTGTTTTCCTTCCGTCTCAATATCTTTTTTTAAGACCTATTTCCTTGGGGCGCCTGGGTGGCTCAGTGGGTTAAAGCCTCTGCCTTCGGCTCAGGTCACCGTGCTGGGGATCGAGCCCCACATCGGGCTCTCTGCTCCACAGGGAGCCTGCTTCCTCCTCTCTCTCTCTGCCTGCCTCTTTGCCTACTTGTGATCTCTGTCTGTCAAATAAATAAATAAAATCTTAAAAAAAAAAAAAAAAGACCTATTTCCTTTTAAGGGGGAAAACGATAGTTAGCTTTTTCCCTGACCTTCATGCTTCAGGATCCAAAGGCTCCAGGACAGTTCTCCCTTTCTTAGAGTGGCCCAGTCTCCAGAGTTGGTGTCTAACTTACAGACTGCCTCTCCCTCCCCAATCAGGAAGGCAGGGGTGCTGGTATCCCCTCTTCCTGGTCCCTCCTGGAAGGGTGGCTTGCCTTTCAGTCCTGTCCTCCTTAGAAACAAAAGAAAGAGTGGTCTCCTACATTTGCCTTCAGGCCACCAATGATGAGCCTCAGGGACTGTCCTGTCCTCTGAGACAGGAGTGATTTCCCACTTTCTTCTTCAAAGGCAGAGTTTTCCCTCTTCCGGTTAGGACTCTCTGGCTGCTACTTGAATTTTAAATATAATAACCAGGTTTATACATGAAGCAAGCTTTCCCTGGTTCCCTTGGCAACGGCTCTAACTTTTATAGCCTGCCCGAGCTCATTCTAAAGGAACTTGCAGATTTCATGATAATAACATCTCCCTGATCCAGAAGGGAAGAAATGTTAGCCTTTCAAAATGATGGAAATATAAAACTAAGCCACAAAGCCAAACAAAACCCCGAGAGCCCCTAGATAACCTTCACCAAGTCCCGTACTAAAGACCAGAGCTTCATTTGTGAGAAAAGTGTTTAAGAGCCCTGGAAATTCTATTTACCCTTTTTTTTTTTTCCCCCAAAAAACACATCTTTCTCAACAGAGTGACAGGGAGAGGGCTTGATACAGACAGTGCTAAACCATCTGGTTGCCCTGGGGAATAGGGGACACAGAAAAACTACGAAAAAGCCACGTAGCACTGTGCTGTGACATGTTTGACAGACCCCAATCAAAACAAAATTAAAATGAACGGTGTTGGTTTTTGTAAAGATGAGCCTCAGTTACCTGGAAAACTTAACCTGATTTTGAAGAATTGAGTGCCAGCAGAACTATATGAGAGAAGCACTGTTATGTTTTGAATCAAAAAACCTAGCAAGGCGTTCAAAGATTAAAAAAAAAATCTATCAAGTGGATGAATGCCCAGGAGTGTCTACGGGGGCAGGGGAGAGGTGACGTCTTGGGGAAGACTAACTCCTAGATTTGAAGAAATTTCGATGGTTCTGTGCAGGGGAAACCAACATTTCAAAGCACAGGCCGTCCTCTGGTGTAGGCTGAAACTGAGATTTTAACCCCAGGGCAACTTGCTGCATTGGTGTAAGGAAAATGCTCTAATTGGGTCTTTGATTCTGTGAACATGTCACCTGCCAGGGAATGGGGAGTTTTAATTCCCTGCATGATAATGTGAACCAGTGTCTTCCCCCGGGGACAGAGCTGCAGAAAGGCAGGTCTGAAATTGTGTCTTCTGGGGAGATGCCTGGTACGTTCTTGTCCAAGACTGGGAACAGTTATCAGACAGTCCAAGAGGGATGCCCAGAGGCTTATCTTCAGTGTCAGGTGACAGAGGTCCCTTAAAGGCAACGAGACAGGCATGACCTGAGGCACCCCTTACAATTCCTTATAAGTTAGATTATTCTAGAACAATTGTGGCATCTAGACATCAGGAAATGTGCTGACTCCAGAACCCTTGGGAACAAAGGACAAGACCCCATTCTTCTAGGTGTGGATAGGGTTTCCCCTAAAAGGAACAGATGTCCCAATGATCAGTCATGGTCCTGGGGTCCCCCAAAATAGGAACTTGGAAGGAGAGCCTTAGGCTTTCCAAGGGGAAAACGTTTCTTTTTCTTGGAGCCTTGTGGACTGAAATGCCTGAACCCTGGGGAAGGAGGGTCTCTCCCATTCATTCCCACTGTGGGAGGTTGAGTTGAAATCTGCCATGGGGGACAGGAATAAGGCCCACAGAAAGACACCAGGAGGGGACAGAGTTCCCAGCTAAAGTGCTGGGAGGACAGGATTCCCAGATAAAATGCTGGATGCTCCGTTAAATTAGAATTTCAGGTGCATAACAAATAATATTTTAGCATAAGTACGTCCCAAGTACCTTGTGGTTCCTAATATTGCATAGGACGTACTTACACCAAGAGAAATCATCTGTTTTTTATTTGAAGTTGAAATTTGACTGGGGGTCCTGCAATTTTATTTGCTAAAGGTCTACGCCACGCTTTGGGTGAAGCTGTACTAAGGGAGGGGCGGTCCTGGAGGGAGGGGAGTGAAGGAGTAACCCCGAGTCATAGGGCTGGCTGGGATGAAATTGGGGATCAGGACAGATTTGTAGTTCTTGTGAGGAATGCTTCTGGAGTCCTAGAAAACTTGCAGAGGGGAACCTCGTAAAAGTCTGCGGCTGGGGAGGCAGGGGCCCTGGGCTATTGGAATTTGGGGATTGAAGTGCCATGTGACCTCCTGAGCAGGTGGCATCTGCCATACTTGGGGTTCAAGTCCAGCTCGAGGCATCACGGTTAAAGGCTGTGATATTGTGACTTATAATAAAATAGATATTTGGTCTCTAGGAATATCCTAAGTAAAGAGGACCATAAAAAGGTGTCGTTGGTTTTAATGAGGCAACTCCGGGGAGTACACCTGTGAGGGGGGCAGTTGTCAGGACAACCAGCCGTAGGATTGGGGGGTTGGAACTTCCATTCCCACCCCCACGTCTGGGGAGGGAAGAAGGGCTAGGGCTTGAATCAATTGCCAAAGGCCAATAATTTAATCAAGCATGACTCTGTAATGAAGCCTCCGTAAAATCCCAAAAGGATGGGCTTCAGAGAGCTTCTCAGTTGGTGAACAGGTGGAGGAGATTCGGGGAGAGGGAGGTGCCTGGAGAGGACGGGGAAGCTCTGAGCCCCGTCCCACACACCTTACCTCCCCCGCCACTGCCACCTCTTCCATTAGGCTGTTCCTGAGTTCTGTCCTTTTACAATAAACCGGTAATTTAGTAAATAAAAATGTTTCTCCGAGTTCTATGAGCTGCCCTAGCCAATTCATCGAACCCAAGGAGGGGGTCGCTGGAACCTCCGATCTCCTGCAGGTTGGTCAGAAGCACAGAGGATAACTTGGACTTGCCGTTGGTATCTCAAGTCACGGGGGAGGGGACTCTCTTGTGGCTAGTGTCCGAACTGAGTTGCATTGTAAGATACCCAGTTGGTGTCTGAAAATTACTTGTTAGTGTGGGGTCCCCCTCCCCCACCACATACACACCAATGTCAGAATCAGGTGCAGAACACTTAGATGGGCATTGCTACACAAGAGCGTCCTTTAACCTCCAAGTTGTCACACGGGACATTAACATGCAACTTCTCCTGTCGTCTCTGAGCCCCCCAAGCTGAGAACATAGGATGTCAGGTGCCCACATCCTCTAAAGAAAGGCTCCAAACATGCAGAACTCACTAAAGGGATCTGAGAAACTGGTCGGGGGACCCTCAGAGCATCAGCCCTTGCATGACCTGCATGATGGGGCTAAGTTATGCTCGGGACACTAGATGGGGAATGTTCCACCGGAGTCATTAGGATCGGATGCAACCATGAGCCAAGCAAAATGGATCTTCAAGTACTTCAAGAGCCTGGCCGTGTCCCCAGGGCGGCCTCACACCGGAGCCTGCCACACCTCGAAAATGAAGGTGGGACAGTGGCGCAGATGCCTGGGAGGGGCCGCTCTTGGACTGTGTGACAGGACACTGGTGAGTGGGCTTTCCCTTGGAAAGTGGCCAGGCTTACATGACTTGAAATGGGCCTCCCTAAAGAATCTAAAAAGAATCATGGTGAGTTGGAGCGCCTGGGTGGCTCAGTAGGTTAAAGCTCCTGCCTTGGGCTCAGGTCATGATCTCAGGGTCCTGGGATTGAGCCCCACATCGGGCTCTCTGCTCAGCAGGGAGCCTGCTTCACTTCCTTTCTCTCTCTCTCTGCCTGCCTCTCTGCCTACTTCATCCCGATAAAGCTGTTTAACCAAAAAAGGACTCTGGGTAGGAGGGTCTTCTGTGGAGAGCTCTGCCTCAGCAGACAGAGGCAGGAGCAAGAAGCTGGTGGAGAAGAGGGCTAAGTCCTCAGCGGTTAACCAGGTGGATCCTTATCCAGGCCAGAAAGTCTTGCTGTGGGCTGTCCCCAGTGGGAGACTAGGGAGCTCATGCAAGAGACCAGTGTCACAAAAAGCCGGCATTTGACCACCTGCCACAAGCTGAGGACACTAAAGCCGAGAAAGACACCTCCCCCCACCACCTCTCATTCCCCATGCCACCCCCAAAGCTATTCTACAAGAGCCTGAGGAAATCAGGGGGACCCCCACCCCTACCCCGTGACCCCTTTCCCTGTTGCAGATTCCCAAACCTGGGGCAGGAGACAAGCTTTTAAATGGATCAGAATTCTTATGCAAAATTTGATTTCAGATGCTCAATCTCCAATGATGAAATCGTTTCTTGATTCCTGAGTGTGGAAAAATTAAGTTCTTTCCTGTTTCTGTACCAATGAGTCTGGCTCACTCAAGAACCACTTGTGTTTTATTGCTGAGTCTGTATCTCCCTGGTCTGCTGTCAACCCCCAAGGACCAAATGATCTGCTGGTTAGTCTTCACCACCTCCCTGGGAAATGAAGAAAAACAGTGTGCACGGGGATCCTGGCAGCTAAAGGAGTCTTGCAGGAAACCGACAAGACGTTTTCAGAGGTGACGATGTGGGGAAGTGGTCAAGAGCATGGACTCCGCCGGGCTGTCTGGATTTCAGTGCGGGTTGCATGACTTTGGGCAAATCGCACAGTCTCCGGGTGCCTTCATTCTCTCCTTTGTGGAGTGGGCACGAGACTAAAACCTTAGGCTCAGCTGTGCTACAGTAACAAACAGCTCTGAACACTCGGTGGCTTACAAAAGAAATAAAGGTTTATTTCTTGCTCGTATCACATGTGCATTACAGGCTGGCTTGGGCTCTTCCCCTGGGACGAGACTGGAGGAGCAGCTCTTATCCAGAAGGTTGCTGGTGTTAGGGCAGCTGGGGATGGGGGTCGATAGTCCATCAGCGCAATAGCTCTTACACTTGTCCTTGAAAATGACCTATGTCGCTTCTGTTTGCATTTCCTTGGCTGAGCTTGATGTCAACCTAGTGGGGGAGATAGAATTCTCCCACAAGGAGGGACAGAGAATATCTGGGGCGATCCTACCAGTCTGCCACAGTACCTACCTATGGAAAATGCTTGAAATAGTTCTTGATAAGGCCATGCCAGTGCTATATTAGGATTGCTATTAATATTTCCTTTTCCTCTTGAATATTTTGGTAGTTTTCCTAGGGAGGCCTGGGGCTCTCAGACCCTGATTTAGGATCAGTCCATACATCAACGGTCCAACTGAGCGTGAGCCACCAAAACACCGGAGAGAAACCCTGAGAGATTGGTGGAACTGAGCACCCCCCCTCCCCGCCCCATCCCTACCCCTCCACTCTACACCCCCCCCCCACCAGCCTGATTCGAGGTCTAATTGAAACATTCTAATGAAGAGGAGTAAACGAAGCTGTGTTTTCCTGGACCACTCTCTGCAAGTCTCCCCCCTCCCCCCGAAAGACAGGCGTCAAGGAACTGGGTGACAATTTCTCAGCTATTTCAGGATAAGTATGTCTCCGTGGTGTTATTCTTGTCTGAGGCAGACAGCAATAGCTCCACCTCCCTTCGTGCTGAAGACCACAGGGGCAGGAGAGCGCAGCTCAGTGCTGGGAGCAGCCCTGTGTGGGCCCTGTCACCTGCCCCAGGTTCCCGGTGAAGCATCGTGGGCTCCACACCGCCCCATCCAGGTGGTACGACACACGGGCCTTCCTGCTGTGTTCTTGATCTTGGGTTTTCAACTGGACTGTCGGAGTCTGGGACTGAAGGCTGTCAGGGAGTCATAGGGAGGGGGGATTTTTCACTGTCCTTGAGCCTCCGCACCCGGAGAAGGGCCCCTCTTGGGTCTCAAAGACTCTTCCCAGGTCCTCAGGGCATTCCAAAGCCCTCCGACCCAGAGGATGCAAGTGGGGAACAGGGGTCGGTGAGCGGCAGGCAAAAGAGGGTGAGAGAAATGGACATTTCAGTTATTAGGACCGACTTAACTTTATTCCCTTCTGATGGCTTCAAAACTGCCCTAGCCCGCCCGGTACAGCCACTCTCTCGTCTCTCATCTTACCACTGTTCTCCTTATCAGCTCAACTCGAAATGACAAACACTTCTCGATTATTTGCTGACTTGTAGAAGAAGCACTCGCCGAGGGCTCTTGGAGCATCGAGCCGAGGTTTGAATGCCGGTCCTGAGGCTCACGAGTGCGAGGGCGTTCACAAGTGCCCGTACTGCGGGGGCGGCGAGACAAGGCTGCAACGGGGCTTCTCAGCAGCCCCAGATGTTTGAGCCCCAGGTAGGTGCTGAGAACTTTGGCAGGACGACGTAGTATGGCCCCCCCAAAAAGCTTTCCTCAAGTCCTCACCACCATACCTGCCAATGTGACCTTGGGTGAACATCGGGTCTCTGTAGTTGTATGATCAAGTTAAGAGAGGGGATCACACGGAATTAGGCTGGGCCCCCATCCAATGACTGGGAAATCTGATCACCGACACAGACATGTGGGGGAAATGCCATGTGACAACGGAGACCAAGGTTGGAGTGACATGTGTACCAGCCAAGGAACTCCAACAATTACCAGCAGACATCAGAAGCTAGGAAGAGGGACAGAAGGATTGTCTCCTGGAGTATTCAGGGTGATAGAGCACAGACCTACTGAAACCCCAGGTCCAGATGTGCAGCCTCCATAACCACGAGAGGACAAATTTCTGTCCATGCAAGCCCCCCCCGGCTCGTGGTAATTGATCAGCAGTCCTAGGAAACCAGTGTGGTTGGGTAGGACCCTGAGAGGCAGGAAAGAGACATCATCTCCCACAGAGCGGCTGGGAGCAAATGTAGCGACTTTTGAACGCAGAAGGGGTCTTTGTGGAATAATTATTAATTGGTTGTGGCTGGAACAAAGGCAACGGGGTAGAGGCAGCCAAGTGTAGTAGGAGATGGTGGAAATACAGCCTGGGGCTTCGAGTGCCAGGATGCAAAGTTTGGCCTTTGTCTTGCACGGGACAGGAAGCTATTAACATTTTTGATCGGAGTCTGAGCTGTCCCTGGTGAATTACTGTCATTAATCAGGGGTAAGATATGGCCTTCCGGTACTATAAGGGATGTGTGTGTGTGTGTGTGTGTGTGTGTCCTCCTCACTAGTTTTGGCCCCAGTGATGTTAGATGGTGCTGAGCTGAGAGCCACGGGGTGGATGGCTGAAAGGTAGGGACAGAGACTAATTTGTCCCTGTATCTCCAAAACAAAGAGTAGGTAATACGGTGTATTATTTAGGACATTAGCGGTAAGTAACAGAAACCAGGGAATTCACTGGCTCACAGGACAGGGGAGGAAATGAGAGGTGTATTAGTTTGCTAGGGCTACTGTGAAATTATGACTTACAATAAGAATTATATATGTGGTCTCCGTCCCAGGTCCTGGCACAAAGCTCCTAAAACGCTGGGAATTACCTAAGTGATGAGAGCCATAAACAGTGTCTTGTTACGTTTTTTTGAAAAGCCCCTGGGTCACCTAAGGAAGGGGGGCTGGTTGCCAGGACAACCCATCACGTGATTAGAGGGTTAGAACTTTTCATCGCCCCCCCCCCCCCCAGCCGCCCCCCCCACCCCGCCGCCGACTTCTGGGGAGGAGAGAGGAGCTGGAGGTTGAATCAACTGTGAGAGACCCAGGATTTAATCAGTCCTGCCTATATGACACCTCTGTAAAGACCAGAAAAGAGGGGCTTCCAGAGAGCTTCCCAGTTGGTGAACACATGGAGATTTGGGGAGCGTGAGGGGTCTGGAGAGGCCATGGAAGGTCTGAGCCCCTTCCCGCACACCTGCCCTCTGCGTCTCTTCCATCCGGCTGTTTCTGAGTTCTGTCCTTTTATAATGAACCGGTAATCGAGTAAATAAAAGGTTTCTCTAGTTCTCTGAGCCTCCCTAGCAAAGTGCTCAAACCCAAGGAGGGGTCACTGGAGCCTCCACTCTCCAGCAGGTGCATCGGAAGCAGAGTCTGCAGGGTAGACTTGGGGGGCTGAGCCCTTACCCCTTAGCTCGGGGGTCTGATGTGGTCTCCGCGTGGATAGTGCCGAAACTGAGCTGAATTGTGAGATGCCCAGGTGGTCCCTGAGAATCCCTAAGTGTGCGAGAACCCCCACATCTGGTGTCAGGGAGTGTGTGCTGGTCATGAGAGGCGAAAAGAGAAACACAGGAGTGGTGTAGGTTTCCTCCGAGGAAGCCCGAAGGAATGACCGCACATTGGGTTGTCACATGGCGTTCTCCCTAAGTATCTGTCTCTGCTTCTTACGAGGACCCTGGATGGCCTCCGATGAGCTCGATCTTACCTGCAAAGATCTTAATGTCCAAGTCAAGTCACACAGGTGCCAGGAGTTAGGGCTTCACTGTGTCTTCATGGAGAACGCCAAGTCCACCTGCCATGGGGCTATGGCTGCCTTGAGGGGCTCAGCAATATCATTGGGGGTCTCCTGACTGCTCAGAGAGGCTCTCTGCCCCAGGGCGTGAGCGTACCGGGATGGGACGCGGAGGCTTGGGCAGGGAGGCCCAGTGTTGCCTGCTCATAGATGCTAAGAGCCAGGAAAGGTGAGATCAAAGCATGTTAGGTGCACGGGGGTAAATCAGAGACCAAGTCAAGATAGTCTGGACAAGGAGCAGGGATGGAGGAGGCGGGAAGCGCCAGTGCAGAGCTTTCACGGCCCCGACACCCTGTCCCCTGGTCGGGCAGGCAGCTCTTTTGAAAGGGTCCAGTAAAGAACAGGTGCGGAACATGACCTTGTTACCTATACTTCCGTGATTAAAATAAAGAGCAGGTGCCCAAGGCCAGTCGGAAGGAAGGTTACTCTCTTTCTGTACAGCTTCCCATCTCCTTCCAGGCAGAATCTGCTGCTCTCCCTGCCCTGCTTCCAGTGCCCATTCCCTGTGACAACCCCATCACCCCCCACTACCGCCTCGCTCCGGCTCCGGGCATCCCCTGAAAACCCCAGACCAGGGCCATCCTCGCGGTCCAGCCTCCCCTCGGCCACCGCGATTGGCTCTGGAAAGGCTTCCCGGGTGTCTGGTGGATCCTCATCCCCAGACTTTTTCTGGAACTCCTGGTACAGAGAAGCGTTCTTTTCCGCGGGGGTTGCTAAACTGGGAGGGTGTAAGTGTGAGGCTGCGGGGGCCCATCTGTGGCGCCACCTGGGAGCGCCTGCTTCTGAAAGAAACCAAGATGGAGGAAAAGGGGGCTGAGAAATGGGAGAGAACCCAGGCCTGGCAACAGGCTTGGGGGAAAGTTGGATCTGGCCCCGCCAGGCTGGGGGAGGGGAACCAGTAGTTTACAGGGATGTGACAACAGAATGAGACCCCAGTCATCCCTTTGTCCACCTGTCTGTCCAACAAAGACTTATGCGGGGTCTTCCCAGAGCCAGGTTCTTTGCCAGTTTCTTTTAATTTTTTTATTACTGTTTTTGCTCATTTCGATCATGAGTTTAAAATAAGTAAGAGGGCACCTGGGGGTCTCAGTTCCTTCAGCATCCGACTCTGGGTCATGATCTCAGGGTCCTGGGATCGAGCCCTGTTGGGTTCTACACTAGGTGCAAGCCCGCCTGGGACTCTGTCTCCCCCCACCCCCTGCCTCTCCCCACCCCACTCACACTCCCTCTCTCTCTGTCAAAATAAAATAAAAATTTTAAAATAAAGTAAGTAAAGAAGATGGGGGCCCTGTCTGCAAGGATTCCCTGCTCTATGAGGAACGCTAAAGGCATGTTTCCAAATTATAATGTTAAATGGAGGCTCATTCCCAGAGGAGGAACTGCCTGAACAAAATAAAAACCATAAAGTGACAAAGGGGGCAGGCCAAAAGTTACATGCCGTGAAACATAAGAAATCCAAGGGGAGGAGCGCCTGGGTGGCTCAGTGGGTTAAAGCCTCTGCCTTTGGCTCAGATCATGATCCCAGGGTCCTGGGATCGAGCCCTGCATCGGGCTCCCTGCTCCGTGGGAAGCCTGCTTCTTCCTCTCTCTGCCTACCTCTCTGCCTGCTTGTGATCTCTGTCTGTCAAATAAATAAATAAAATCTTAAAAAAAAAAAAAAGAAATCTGAGGGGGGAATCAGACAGCCTTGAAAATTGGGCTCAGGGACAGGTTGTGGAAGACCAGTGAGGCCAGCGGAAGGGGTTGGGCTGCATTCTGCTGACAGTAACTTTTTATTTTATTTTATTTTTATATTTTTAAGAAAGATTTTATGTATTTATTTGATAGAGATCACAAGTAGGCAGAGAGGCAGGCGGAGCGGGAGCGGGAAGCAGGCTCTCCGCAGAGCAGAGAACCTGACTCGGGGCTTGATCCCCTCTGAGACCATGACCTGAGCCGAAGGCAGAGGCTTAACCCTCTGAGCCACCCAGGCGCCCCGACAGTAACTTTTTATTTTAAAGCAGGAGCCTCGCGTGGTGTCCCCAGAAGCAAACACCGAGTAGAGCGTGGTCACAAGGGCAGGAGACTAAACACCGGGAGCAGTGTTGTGGGTAAGAAGCTGTAAGTTCCCGCTCAGGTGGGGGAATGTTCTGGTTATCAGTTGCTGCATTATCAAATCACCCCAACATTTAATGGCTAAAGATAACAGTTTTATTATATCTCATAGTTTTAGAGATCAGGATTTCGGGCTCAGCTACAGGTGCACAGACCCGCCCAGGCTGCCTGTCGGTCCCCGTAACACCAGCCCAAGTCACTCAGGGGGGTTCAGCCAGTGGGCTTGGAAGGTCTGGAGTGTCCCAGAGAGCTTCTCACTTTGCTTTGGCTCTTTGGCAGGAGTGGCTGGACGGCTGATCTCCGTTGGGCTCCTCTCCCTCTCTATGCGGTCTCAGGGTCTATCTGCAGCTCACAGCTCTCAGAGAGAGTGTTTTCAGAGACAGGAAGCAGGCATTGCCTACCTCTTAAATCCTGGGCCTGGAGACAAGCACAACATCCCTTCTACTGTATTCTATTAGCTGAAGTAACTCAGTGTCCTCTCTCGCCCGGGGATCGAGACTTGCCCGGGGATCGAGATCTCCTGGTCTCCACCCTGGGTATAGGGTCTCCCAGGATTCTCTGTCCCCCTCTCTCCGTGCCCTGGAGTGGGGGCATGGATTTTGCACCCCAGTGGGAGCATTTCCAGAAATGTGGCCATCTCTGGGGCACCTGGGTGGCTCAGTCGGTTAAGTCCAGCTCTTGCTTTTGGCTCAGGTCATGATTCAGTGTCGTGAGATCAAGCCACACGTCGGGCTCCCCGCTGAGCACGAAGTCTGCTTGAGATTCTCTCTCTCCCTTTCCCGCTGTCCCTCCCTTCTATCTCTCTCTCTCTCTCTCTCTCTCAAATAAGTCATCTTTAAAAGCAAATTATGGCCATCGTTCATCACCACAGGTAATAACAGTAGGAATGAGAGATGACGGATTAAATATATGTCAGAGAGGGAGAAGTCACAGGACCCGGGCAAGTGCCTAGTTTCTCCTCCACCACATGCCGGACAATGTCACAGTCGGGGGGACACAGCAGGAAACAGAGAGAACCCCTGCTCCCTTGGAGCTCTACGAGCTGCTGGATTGCAACGCAGACAAGACACCGCGTTTCCCGCTCTGTGTACCGGGCAGGATGGTGATGCCATCGTCAGACAGAGGGGACTGAGCAGGCCAGTGTCGATCGAGCTTGACAGCATCACTGAGAAGCCGGGTGTCAGGACTCCCCCGGCTGCAGGCATCACACGGTCACATCTGACTCCGAGCTCTTGCGGAAACCCAGGATTTGGCTCTGACCACAGGCAGTGCCTTCAGTATTACAAAGAGAAAGACGGGCACTGTGTCAGCTCTGTAGGTTTCCAACCTTTGTTGGCCAAGAAAAGCATGTGGAATCTTGTAAATGCAGAGTCTGCTGTTGGCCATACCACGGACACGGAGGCCTCTGATGTCAGAGCCCCCCGTCTGACATGCTCAGCTTGCGCTCCCCAGGCGCGTTTACTGGAGAACCTCTCCAATGACCCCTACTTTATTTTATTTTATTTTATTTTTTAAGAGGATGCATTTTTATTTATTTACTTATTTTAAAATTTTTTAATTTATTTTTTACTTAAAATTTTTTTTATTTTTTCATTTTTTTTTTTTTCTGAGAGAGAAAGAGAGAGTGCACACACCCAAGCCAGAGGTGGGGGGGGGCACAGAGCGAGAGGGAAGGAGCGCGTCTTAAGCAGGCTCCACACCTAGCGTGGAGCCCGACACGGGGCTCGACCTCACAACCCTGAGATCATGACCTGAGGCAAAATGAAGAATCAGTTGCTTAACTGACAGAGCCACCCAGGCACCCCACTGACCCCTATTTCAAAGAAACAGAAATTGTTGGCATTAAGAAACTGTTTGGGGGCTCTTTGAGAATTCAGATGCGTTTTATTTCTGGGTAGACTCAAATGCCCGTGATACATTATTGAGCTTCAAGAAATAAAAGCAAACCAGAGAGCAACACTTAGAACATTTGTGGGAAAAGTTTTATGTATGGCTGCATAGCAAAAGGCATGGAAGGAAACTGTATCAGCCGGGAGAGGGGAGGATAGATCTCAGTGATGAATCAGTAAAGATTTACTGTGTATCACAGTGTATCGTGTGCGGGGTATGGCTCTGTCGTCTTTACTCTGGGATTCAACCTTCTTCTGGAGCATCACTCCTCTCGTGGCAGAGAGAAAAGAGAGCTATGTGCTGGTTTTTCACTGGACTGGTCACTTCTCCTCATAGGTTCATTGGTCAGACGAGTCCAGGTCTAAGCCTGACATCAGTAGGGAGCGGGCGTGGGTCCCCTCCTCAGAGCAGCGCAGCGACAATGTGTGGTGGTAATTCAAAACACGACGCCAGAAGCCATTTGAGCCCTGGTCATTCCTCCAGAGGTCCTGGTGCCGGGGAGTGAAGGAAGTGTTGCTTTTCACTTTCTCCACTTCTGTAGTATTTAAATCTTTCCAAAGGCACGCACTATTCATGTAATCAAAAATAACTTTTTGGAACCTTATTTATTTTTGACTGTATTATGGAAAAATTCAAACACAGGCAAAAGCAGAGAGGAATAGTATGGTAAGAACCACCCCCCATTACCTAGCGGTCCCCCAGCTTCCAACAATTTTTTTTTAAAGATTTCATTTATTTATTTGACAGAGAGAGACAGTGAGAGAGGGAGCACAAGCAAGGCGAGTGGGAGACGGAGAAGCAGGCTTCCCTCTGAGCAAGGAACTCGATGTGGGGCTCGATCTCAGGACTCTGGGATCATGACCTGAGGAGAGGGCAGACGCCCAACGACTGAGCCACCCAGGCACCCCAACAATTCTTAACTCATGGACAAACTTGGTTCAACAGTGACTATCCACTCCTTCTCCCAGATTATTTTGAGTGAGTTCCAACATTGTATTATTTTCTCTTAAATATTTAAGTATGTATCTCTAGATTCTTTGTAAAAATAACCACAATATCAAAATCATGCCTAAAAAATTTATGATGATTCCTTACTATCATCAAATAGCCAATCAGTGTTCAATTTTTCCCAATTTTTTGTATATAACGTAAACACATACATATGTTTTTAACATATATTTATATATAAATTTTTTTTACAGTTCATTTGACTTAAGTTCCAAATAAGGTCCGTACGTTATAATTATTGATAGGTCATCTCTTGACCCTGACCTACAGATCTTACAATCTCTCTTTCTCCCTTCCCCTCAATTTCCTTACAATTTATTGTTGAAGAAACTGTGTCCCTGGTCCTACAAACTTGCACGAATCTTGCAGATTGCTTTCCTGCGGTGATGTTTAACATTCGTGTCTGTTCTTTGTATTTCTGGTAAGCTGGAAGTGAGACCCAGAAGCTCAATTGGATTTAGGTTGGTGATGTACGTATGATGTTACGGTGTATATTTTATTTGGATCGCACACTTCTACCACGAGACACAAGGTGAGTTGCTTTCCTCTTTGTGACTTCACATCTGTTGACGACGATTGCCTCCATCCGATATCTTCAGGGCTCGCAAAGAAGCACTATTCCAGCTCTATCAATCCTTTGTCATTTTTTCACTGCGATACTTCTATAAAGAGAAAACGTCTCGCTCCTCCACTCTTAGGCTGCCTCCCAAGGTGCGGTTCGTACAAGGAAAGGCAAGAGGAACACTTGATTTTTTTTTTAACTTCTATTTTACCTCTGTTTTCCAAATCGTGATATTGTTCGCTTACCTAAGTCTTCACAGTTAACCAATGAATTCCCTTTTTTGGTTGTTTTCATCGCTATGAACTCATGTATCTAAATTCGTATTTAACATGTTTCGATGCACTGACATCATTATCAGGACGCCTGATGAATTAAATTGTGCCTCCCGATTTAATTCTGAGTCCTTTTGCCGTAGCCTTAGTCTTTGATATTTTGTTTCCAAGTTCATCTTGTGTATTCCTGCCTCCGACCTGGAAGGGGTCATTTCTCCAAGGAGCCCTGCTTTCTTTAATGGGAAACGGTGTGTGTTTACTGCAGTTTGTATCCCCCCGGGTGTGCTCATTGTTTCTCGGCCTTTCTGGCGGGCAGAGCCAGGAAATACAGCTGAGCCTTGAACAATGCAGGGGTTGGGGGCACCCAAGCCCCTTACAGTTGAAAACCCACGTACATAACTCTTGACTCCCAAGAAAGGTAATGGAGGCTTAGCCCGAGGCAGACCGGAAGCCTTACCAGTAACAGTCAACTACCACATACTTTGTATGTCCTACATTTCTCTGCTATATTCTTACATAAAGTAAGCCAGAGAAAAGGACATGTGAAGAAAATCATAAAGAAGAGAAAATACATGTACTGAACTGTACTGTGTTGATCAAAAAATTCCACCTGTGAGTGGATCCACACATTTCAGACCTCCGTGGTGCTAGGGTCAGCTGTATTTTTTTTTTTTTAATGACAAGATATTATCATCAATTCTTGCTAAAACTTCTGATTCAAAGTCAATATTGCAATGTTTTTCCTTAGCCTTGTCTGTCCTCTGTTGTGAACCTGCACAGATCTCCTACACGGAAATCCTTGTTCAGGATAATGTAACAGAGTTGCCCTTACATCGCTGAACCGAGCATCAACACTACCACCGACAGTGTGATTATGGAAATGGTTCAGGATTACTCTCCTTCCCCCTTCTTCCTTCTGTCCTTCCTTCTCCTTCTCCTCTTCCTCCTCCTCCTCCTTCTTCTTCTGACAATTCTTTTGTCCTTGGACTATCCCCCTAGGAGAGTACACTCAAGTTTCTATGCTTTCGAATCACTTCAAATAGCTTTTCTCTATACGGTTATGCCTTGGACAAAGAGTTAGGTTAATTTCTTTTATCTACTGTAGATTTTTAGCGATGACTCTTTCCCAAAACTTTCATTTGGTTATAGTTATATCAAGTATTTCCCTGGTTCCAAAGTCATATCTACAAAACAAAGTATATTTAGAAAAGCCCAACTTCTCTCCTTGTCTCTCGACCCCAATCCCTCTCTCTCCCTCTGGGTACTTAAATATATATAATATAAAAAATACATATTATAAATCTATAAAATATTTATTACATATACATATATATGTATATAGCATACACTTTATGATCAAAATTTTTTAAAAGTTGTCGTGCCTGGGTGGCTCAGTGGGTTAAGCAACTGCCTTCGGCTCAGAGTCCCGGGATTGAGTCCCACATCAGGCTCCCAGCTCTATGGGGAGTCTGCTTCTCCCTCTGAACTCCCCCTGCCATGCTCTCTCTCTCACTCTGTCTCTCTCAAAAAAATAAATAAAATCTTAAAAAAAAAAAAAGAAGCTCCTAATAGATTAGAGATATGAACCTTTTTGTCTGCCAACACCTGCCATCCTTCTCTAGACTAGACTCCAGATTCAGTTTGCAGAACTCAACAGAATATAGGCACCATCTGTGCCCCCAAAGGAGCTTAAACAATTCAACAACAACAAAGATATAAGCAGTTTGATGAAACAGTAAGGAAAGAGAGACCTCGAAGGAGAACAGAATTCATTGCCGGGTATAATGACTCCCTGCCTGCCGCAACATGGGGCTCGAACTTAGGATCTCAAAATCAAGAGTCACATGTCCTACCAGCTGAGTCACCGCCCCCGCACGCCAAGGACTATTTAAATCCTCAGATCAGACAGAGAGTCCATTGGTTAATTCACTTCACCCCATCACAGGTGAACGGAGCCGGCCGGAGACTCGGGAAGAAGACCAGATTCGTTATAGATAGAATAACACATTTCCGTCTTCTTACACTTCTCAGTTGCAGTAGTGCTAGAAACGTCAGCCCTGCTGTCTCCCAATACCACTTCCTAGAGCTGTTGGAAGGATGATAGGGGCTCAGCACAGCGCCCGGCTCGTAATGAGTACCTAGCACGCGCTAGCCGTCATTATTAGGGGATCACAAAGTAGTTGCTGAGGGAGGGAGTGAAAACGGAATCAAAGGACAAAGGGCAAACCCATTGGCAACCATCCTCGGCAGTCATGGTAAGCACCACGAGAGGGTCAGGCGAGCCCAGTGCCCCGTGCCCTCCTACTGAAAGCCACGAGCATCCCCTGCCTGGCCCCACATTACCCAGCAGGAACCGCTCTGTGCCACTCTGGCCCCCAGAGCCCTTGGCTGTGTTTCTTTGACAATTATAACTGAGGAATTCAGCTTATTTTGGGTAAAATCCCTGGATGTCCAAGTTCAGATCTCCATCGGAGCCACATTTTCCAATGAGTAACCCCGTCCAATATAACTCCTGGCAAGCGACCCCATCCGTCGCTGCTGCAAGAATGTGCCGCCATGCGTGGGAAACAGTAAGACCGCTGCATGGGGCTTGACTCATATGTCAGGGCAGGGGTATTTTGAAACCTTGACCTCACTCGCAAACATGTGTCTGCACATACCTTTTGTCAGATGCAAATTTTCCGTTCCCAGTTTAGCTCCTCCAAATTCTGCCCCCTGCAATGAAAGATGTAGCTATGAAGAGAGATAGAGGAACTTTTAATAGACCTTGACTCCAGGTGTGTCCAGGAGAGCTCATCTGTCTCTCGGCCAACTTCCTGTTGACTCAGGAGCTGGGACGAGGGAGACAAGGGAGCAAGAATGACAATAGCTGTCATCTACTGAGGGGTTACCTGCTTGCCAGGCACCGGGCTTACCCGCCCCTGAACCTACATCGTGACCCTGACGTGCAGGAAGTTGATGCAGACCCAGAGAGGCTGAGGGACTTGTCCAGGTTCAAGTCCCTCCCGAGCTGAGGTTTGAGCTCATGCTGGGTCTCCAAAGCGTCTCTGTTTAACCAGTATGCTAAACGTTCCCTGGATATTACCTGCTTCTAGCACAAACCCAGCATCTGGCCCCCAGCTAGGGATCTGGAAGAAGTTTTAGGCATTTTCACAGGCTGTCAGGCATTGTAGGGAAGAGAAGATAACTGGAGGTCTCCTTGATTCACGAATAGACACTTTGGGGAGAAGAATGGGCATCCTTCTATTTGAGTCTTCCTCAGGCTTCTCGATGTAGCTCCCACTATCTTAATGCTCTTTGCCCACTTCTCCATACTTCTGTCCAAACTGAGCACCAGCGCCATTTCCCTGCGCTCTTTCCCGACCCTCCCCAACCCCCACCTAAACACATTAGCAACTCGGGAATTCTGTGACCCTTCCTGAGATGCTCTGCCCTACTTTTCTCCACACACAGTGGGAGCTCTGCACACAGTAGGAGCTCTGCACACAGTAGGTGCACCACAAAATTGCCACGGCCGACGATGCCGACGTGCAGAGAACCCTGGGTGGAGAGTGGGCAAGCAGCTAAGGGCGATTCCTGGCTCAGCCTGACCTGCTGTGAGCTCCCTGGCAAGGCTCTGACTCGGCACCGCATCTGTGAACCCGGGACCGGGGGCCTCCTACAGCCTCCTCCACCCGTAAAGGTCCAGATTCCTTCAACGGAAAGTCGCGTTGCTATCAGTGGGCTCACAGCCATTGATGCTCTCAATAGAAGGAAATTAGGAAATCTCCTTTTATGAGCACATCTAAGGGCAGAGCAGGAACTACCATTTCCTAATGGGCCCAAAATGCTGCACAATGAACACTGATGATTTGATTTTGGGGGGGGGGGGGGGGGGGGGCGTGTAGTGAGGGCGTTCGCGTGAGCTCCCCAGCGGTGTTTCTCACCCAGGAGAGTTTCTGCAAGGCTTCCTGCCACACCATCCCGTGATCCCGTGGATGGCTTCACAGCCATCTGTGGCCAGACTTCTTTCAAGAAGAAAATGAGTCAGGGGATCTGGAATATTCTTGCTCAGATACAAACGGGATCCCAACAGACATCTTTCAGGCAACCTGCCAGGTGCCTTGGGGATATGAAGTTAAGCAAAGAGTGTTGTTGTTGTTGATTGTCCCCTGAACATGCTCGTAATCCAGAAAAAAAAAAAAAGTCTTGAATAACCTGAGCACTGGAAAGATTATGATCAATGTTATAAGGAAGGGACCCAGGCAGGAACGGAACCTGGGTCCATGAGCCTCCCTCACAAAATTAACTATGACGTCGTGTGTGCACCTGTGCCTTTAAAGGGTGAGGAGAGACTGTCCACAGGTCCCAGGAGAGTCTCAAAGTGTGCGGTGATTTCCTCCCGCCAAAACTCTAGCAGAATTTGAGACTCTAGAAACAAAAAGAAAAAAATAATAATTACATTTGGTTGGGCGGGAGGGGGGATGGGGAGCAGAGGCGAGGCCCATTGGAGGATGATGTACAAGAGACAAGCTTCCAAGAATAGACGGAATTTTGGTAGGTACAGATCTGGGGAAGGCCCTGGAAAGAGAGAGAAAGCATTGAGACCAAATCAGGGTGGCTGGTGGCCAAGCCTGAGGGTATGTTCGAGGAATTAGGATTAATCCAGTTTGCTGAGTCATCAGGACAAGGTGGAGATGAGAATACCAGAGCAACTGGGGGGATTTGGGATCACGAGCTGAACCAATTATCGGCTATTGATTACGTATTTGGAGGACGGGGCCATACTCTGTGTTCTGCCTTCAGGGAGGGACGATACTGCCCTGAAGAAGCTGAAATTGTAATTTAGAGGAGAGGTATGAGCAGGCAGGAAACGAAGTAGGCTTAAGGACAACAGGAACTCAAAGAAACTTTGGCTGGAGTGTTGCATGAAGCTTCGGGGAGGAGGGGAGTTGGCTCAGCCCATACGCTGGGGAGAACCTGGCCCGGTGGCTGAGTAGAGAAGGGGCCTCTCCAACTGGAAACAGCACCAGCAAAGGAGAGAAAATGGCCAGAAAGAAGCAAAGTGGGTGGGGAAGACCAAGAGGGGGCCATTATGGAGAAAGCCACCCCATTGAAAGGGAGGAGACAAGAATTTGGACAGGTAAGTTGAGACCACCCTGGGCGGGGTTGTGAACATCACGCTGAATAATTTCTTATTTTCTCTAGGATCTCACGTCCTTTCCTCTAAGATCCAGCCCTCCCAGTATAAGTCATAGCAACAAAAATGACTTTTGAGGGGTGCCTGGGTGGCTCAGTCGTTGGGCTTCTGCCTTTGGCTCGGGTCATGATCCCAGGGTCCTGGGATCGAGTCCCGCATCAGGCTCCTTGCTCGGAAGGAAGTCTGCTTCTCCCTCTCCCACTCCCCCTGCTTGTGTTCCCTCTCTCGCTGTGTCTCTCTCTGTCAAATAAATAAATAAAATCTTTTTTAAGAAATGATCTGTAGATGTTAGTTATGGAGGATTTCAAATATATGCAAACGTAGAGAGACCAGTAGTACAACAGAATGAATGTTTACGCTCCCCTGCCAAGTTTGTATGTTGAAATCGTAGCCCCTCCTGTGATGGGGCTAGGAAGCAGGCCTCTGGGCGGTGAGTAGGTCCGAAGGGCAGAGCCCTTGGGAATGGGACTAGTGCCCTTTTTAAAGACCCCGGAGAGCTCCTTGCCCTTCCAACCATGTGACGATGCAGCCAGGAGACTGGTGTCTACAAACCAGGAAGCGGCCCTCACCAGACAGCAAATCTGCTAACTTGGACTTCCAGCCTCCAGACTGTGCGAAATGAATTTCTGTTGTTTATAAAACACCAATTCTATGGAATCCTTTTAGAGCAGCCTAACTGAACTAAGACAGGTAATCACGAACCCCCCTCTGCCCAGTGCCCCACTCAGGAACTCGTGGACAAAGTCATCTATGCCCTCTCTTCTGTCCCTTTGCCACTTTACTTGTTTTCTTGGATTTTTTAAAATTTATTTTTATTTTTATTTATTTATGTATTTATGTTAAAGATTTTGTTTACTTATTTGACAGAGACACAGCAAGAGAGGGAACACAAGCAGGGGACAAGAGGGGGAGAAGCAGCTCCCCACTGAGCAAGGAGCCTGATTCAGGGCTCGATCCCAGGACCCTGGGATCATGACCTGAGCCGAAGGCAGATGCTTAAACTGAGTGTCTTTTTACTGACGCCACCCATGTGCCCCATAGATTTTTTTAAAAAGTTTTAAGTAATCGCTACACTCAATATGGGGCTTGAACTTACATCCGCAAGATCGAAAGCCCCATGCTCTTCCAACTGAGCCACCAGGTGCCTCCCCACCTTTGTCATCTTAGAGTAAATTCCGGACACCATATTCTTCCATCTGTAAATATTCTCATGCACATCTCTAAAACAAAAGAACTCTTTATTTTTACATCACCATAATACCACCAACACACATAAAAAATTTAATAATAATTCATAATCATCCTGTATTCAGTCAACATTAAAATTTCCACTCGGATCATAAATTTTATATTATGCACGTATGTACATACATATGTCAAATAGAGTTTGTTTGATTGCTTGACTCAGGATCCAGAAAAGGTTTACGCATTTTGCATGGTTGATATGCCTTTTAGATCTCTTTTAATCTACAGCAAAGCCTCATTTTTTTGTTGTTGAGTATTTTTTTTCTTTGCAGTTTATTTGCTGAAGAAAACCAGCTGGGTTGTCCTGTGGTGTTGCCCACAGTCTGGGTTTTGCTGACTGCATTCTTCTGGTGTGGTTTAACGTGTTCTTCTGTCCCCTGTGTTTTCTGTAAATTGATGGTTGGGCCCAGAGACTTGATCAGATCCCAGTGTGAGCATTGCAAGATAGCTAGATTTTTTTTCAAGATTATTTATTTATTTTAGAGGGAGAGAAGGAACAGGAGGGAGCAGCAGAATCCCTGCTGAGCAGGGAGCCTGATGCGGGACTCGATCCCAGGACCCCAAGATCATGACCTGAGCCGAAGGCAGATAATTAACTGACTGAGCCACCCAGGTGCCCTGAATAGCTAGCTTCTATTGAGAAGACTTTCTAGTAGTCAATGCTCAGCCAAGACTTTGCAAACATTGTCTAATTTAATCCTTTGGACAGTCCTGTGGTTCCATGCTATCATCCTCCCCATTTTACAGGTGAAATGCTGAGGCCTTGAGAGGCCGTGTCACTTGGCCAGTCACGTCGTTGTGAGGGGTAGAGCCAACTCAACTGATGGCTGAGTCCAGACAGTCTCCCACTGTGTCACCCTAGTCACTGTGAAAGGCCTCATGCATCATCAAGGTGCATTGTGAATGTTGGAGTTATCGTTTACCGCTTCATGTTTCTCTTGTTGAAATATACAGAGCAAATGCACCTAAGTGTGTAGCAGTATCTGCAGGTCTGTCAGATTGGGCTTTTGTGTGGCAGCTGTCTGTGTGGTTTGGGTCTGCATATTACTTCCAGTTAGCATGTTTGTCTATCTTACATTCCTCATTTACCTTTTGTAAGAACTTTGATAGCTTTAGATGGTTTTCTTTCTCTGCTGGTTGTGTATTCATCATATATCTTTTTCCCCCCAAGAGAGTGTGCAAGCAGAGTGGGAGGGAGGAGGCAAGAGAGATTGAGGAGAGAGAGAGATAGAGAAAGAGAGAATCTTTAACAGACTCCCTGCTAAGCGTGGAGCCCGATGCAGAGCTCAATCTCACGACCCTGAGATCATGCTCTGAGCTGAAATCAAGTGTCGGGCATGTAACCAACTGAGCCTCCCAGGTGGCTCCCTCATGTATCTTTTTTTAATATACATCCGTGGAGAGCCATGGAGGAACGCTGTCAACTCCTGGGGAAAGGCTGTGTATAAGTCCTTTAGAAAGGGAAAGATACTGATGACGACTTTGCTTGTAATAATAAGGAGCAATATTTCCGTCTGCTAATTGGTACTGAAAGCTTCATATGTGCCACATGTTGTGTTTAACCCTCCTGCAACCCTGTGAAGTGGGTGGTGGTGTCCTTGTTTTGCATACAAGTAAACTAAGGCTCAGAGAGATTAAGGATCCTCCCTGTATCAGAGGGATTTTTTTTTTAAGATTTTATTTATTTATTGGTTGGAGAGAGAGCACAAGCAGGGGGAGCTGCAGGCAGAGGGAGAAGCAGACTCCCCGCTGAGCAGGGAGCCCAATGCGGGACTCGATCCCAGGACCCTGAGATCATAACATGAACCGAAGGCAGACGCTTCACCAACCAAGCCACCCTTATTTTATTTTTTTAATCTTTAAAAATGATTTATTTATTTATTATTTTAGCGAGAGAAAGAGAGAGAGGGAGCGAGCATGAGCGGGAGAGGCAGAAGGAGAGGGAGAGAGAATGCCAGGCAGACCCCATGCTGGGCTCCATCTCACGTCCTGAGATCAGGACCTGAGCTGAAACCAAGAATCAGACAATTAACCGACTGTGCCACTCAGGAGCCCCCAGACAGGATATTTTAAACAAAACATGCCTTTGATTAAAAAACAAAAACAAAAACAAAAAAAACCAGCTTGAGAATCTCCAGATGTGTAGGGTTGGCTGTCAGCTTTCAGCAAACTCCAAGATCACCTCCTACCTTCTTTTCTGGTAAAAAGTACATGCTGCCCATACTTTAGTCAAATGTTGTTACTTCCCACTGTTTCCCGGTATTGGTTTTCCTTGCCTGTGCTTTGGTCCCTTGCTTCCTGGCTCTGGCAGCCCACCATTCTCAACTGCTGCGATCCTGCCCACCTTCTCTGACTCAGCTGAAGTGACATCTGAGAAGCTGGAAGGGATGTCCTCATCCATGCATCCATCCTTCCATCCGTCCATCCATTCATCCATCCATCCATCCATCCACCCATCTGTCCGTCCATCCATCCATCCATCCATCATCCATCCTTCCATCCATCCATCCATCTATCCTTCCATCCATCCATCCTTCCATCCATCCATCCATCCATTTTCCATCCATGCCTTCATACATGCATCCATGCATCCATCCATCCATCCTTCTGTCCAACAAGCAGTTCCTGGGCATTGACTCTGTATCAAGCCCTGAGCTAGTTCCTGGGAACACCAGCTGAACACACTGGCCTTGCCTGTAAGGAGTTTACCATCTAGCACTGTGCTCTGTCTTCTATGGTTACTG
Source organism: Enhydra lutris kenyoni (assembly GCF_002288905.1). NCBI lineage: Eukaryota > Metazoa > Chordata > Mammalia > Carnivora > Mustelidae > Enhydra > Enhydra lutris. The sequence continues at coordinate 3,134,076 of NW_019154166.1, read as the reverse complement.
CTAGCCACAGGTCACTCTTGAGCATTTTATTTTTTAAGATTTTATTTATTTATTTGAATAAGAGACAGAGAGAGCATGAGCTGGCGGAGGGGTGGGAGGGGCAAGCAGATGTGCCGCTGAATGTGGAGCCCCACAAGGGGCCCTATCCCAGGACCCCAAGATCATGAACTGAGCCGAAGTCAGACACTTAACCGATTGAGCCACCCAGGCTCCCCAACTCTTGAGCATTTAAAGTGTGGCAGGTCAGGAATAAAATGTGCTGTAGGTCTAAAACACCCATTGGATTTTGACTCTTAGCACACGGAAAAGAATGTATAACATCCTGGTAATGATTTTTAATTGACTACATGTGGAAATGTAATATTCTCTCCACGGTGGGTTAATACTTAATTCCAGAGGCGCCTGGCTGGCTCAGTCGGTAGAGCATGAGACTCTTGATTTCAGGGTCATGAGTTCAAGCCCCATGTTGGGCGTGGAGCCTACTTTTAAAAAATTAATCAACTTCAGTCATATCACATTAGTTTTGGAATACAGCTCCTGGAAAGTTTAAGCTGACATATGTGGTGTGCGTGGATGGCTCACCTTCATTTTCATGGGACAGTGCTGGTCTTGGTGGAGGGTACAGGGACGAAGGCAAAAATGCATAAGGAGTTTTAGATAGGTCTTTCTATAAAAATGTGTGTGCAGGATTCAGCAAGGGAGGGTTTTTAGTTCAGGACACGAAAGAGGAAGGGAATCCATTTATGATGCATCAAGCATTGTACGAGGCACTGTGATCCATCCATTCATGCATTGGCTTGGCATTTAAAATACCTCCCTTAATCCTCGCACCACCAATCCCCACAACCCACCACATCTTTCCAGCCTGCTGGGACCAGGTCACCAGCATCTCTCAGCCTTGGCGCAGCGGCCTCGTACCCTGGTTTAATCTACCCTCCACACTGTAACCAGAGTGATCCTTCCAAAACACAGACCCGGTCATGGGTCCCATTACTCTTCAAATTAAAACTCTGCCATCATCCCCCTTGCTGTTTTCTCTGAAAGAATCCCCCCCCCCCCCGTTTGTCTGGCTCACGTCATATTCAGATTATATTTTCAAAAGAAAAAATTTCTCTAGGGAGACTTTCTTGAACTTTCCGCATCCCCACCCCTGCCACCATTCTGAGTTAAGTGTCCCTCTTAGGGGTCCCTGGATTTTGCTCTATTTCCCATAGTATAGTACTTGTCATACCGTGTTGCATTCCCACAAAACTCTTTGGACCAGAGGCCTGTCTGAGAATCTGTGAAGATCTGTAGATCTCCCCAGAAAAAAAGAAAAGACAAAAGCGTGCAGTAAACGTTGCATACGATTCAAAGTTTTATAGAATTAAATTCTTTAGGTTTCCATGGACTCCAGATTAAGAACCCCTGCTCTATAATCATATAGTTATCTGTAATTATAATTATCTGCCTATTTGCTCATATTTCCTGCTAGATGGTATGCTCCTTAGGGGTAGGGACTGTGCCTATGTTGACATAGTCATTTCCTTGGTACCTGGCCCATCCCTAGACACAAAAGACACTCAATAGGCATTTGCCAAAAAAAAAAAGTATTTGCCACAGGTGTGACTTGCCCTAAGACATTAGGATGGAGGAACTCTCATGCTTTCATTTTTCTAAATCACATTAGATCTGACTTAGCCTTATCCTGCATGATTGGACAGAAGTCTTAATGAGGAAATTTCAGGCTCGTTTGGTTTTTTTCTTTCCCCTCAGAATTCCAGAGTGTAAGAGGCCCAAGAAAATTCTAGAAGGTTTTTTTCTTTCTCAGCTCATGGGAGTCTCTGCAATGGTTTTCCCATTACTCGTGCTGATTGAAGATGTCCACAGGTGAGCACTGAACCCTCAGGTCCGTCCAGCATTATTCCCCAGAAGAGCTGTGTCGTGGTCATTACGATAGTTTGTGCCCCAAGATACTCCCGGCCAAAGAATCGTGTTGAAAAGGGACCCCTATCAGTACCTCTTGTGGACACTCAAATTTAAACCTCTGACTTCTTCACCACCATCAGGGAAACACTTTTTTTTCTTTTCTTTTCTATTTCCTTTTGGTAGGCTCCGTGCCTAACGTGGGGCTGGAACTCAGGACCAAGAGTCGAGTGCTCCACCCACCTAGCCAGCCAGTGCCCCCAGGGAAACAGCTTTTCAACTCAAAAATACCACTCTTCTATCTCTCTGGAGTGATCTGGCCTGAAATTCCTCAACAGGAATAACAAGGACTGAAAACCTCTTATCGATACTTAAAAAGACCAGGCAAAGAATGTCACTGAGTAAAGCAGGTCAGCTCTGAGGGACCACGGGGTTCGTGGTGGCTGAGGAGCTCTGGGGCCACGTGCTTTGTCTAAGAACGAGCAGCAGCTCAGGCACCACCCAATTGTCCTCGAATTTCCCGATCTTCCAATTTTTCAGGGGAAACCGGAAATGTGGATTTTCATGTGATAGCTCTTTTCCCCCCTATTTTTTAAAAAAGCACTTCAATAAGGTTTATTTTGCAAATCATGTCACTCACAGTATAAAATTCAGTGGGTTTTTTTTTTTTTTTTAGTAAGCTTACCGAGTTGGGCAACCATCACGATGAGTTAATTTTAGAACATTTTCATCATCTCAGTAGGAACCCTCATGTCTATTTCCTGCTAATCCCCATGCTGTCCCTCCTTCCCCACCCTGGCCTTCACCCCAGGCAACTACTGTGATGCTATTTCCCAAGTTTAGTTCTTTACAGATATTTCATATAAATGGGATCCTACAAAATGTGGTGTCTGTGTCTGAGGGTAATGTTTTCAAGGTTCACGCACACGGTTGCATTCCTTTTATTTTTCTAGGTAGGCTCCATGCCCAGGGCAGAGTCAAGCTTGGGGCTTGGACGAATGAGGACATTAAGATCTGAGCCCAAATCAAGAGTCTGACACTTAACTGACTGAGCCACCCAGGTGTCCCTATAGTTAACTTTTTAAGAAAGTGGCAAGTGGGGGTGCCTGGGTGGTTTAGTCATTAAGCGTCTACCTTTGGCTCAGATCATAATCCCAGGGTTCTGGGATCAAGCCCCACAGAGCACTGGGCTCCCTGCTCAGCGGGAAGCCTACTTCTTCCTCTCCCACTCCGCCTGCTTGTGTTCCCTCTCTCGCTGTGTCTCTCTCTGTCAAATAAATAAATAGAATCTTTTTTTTTAAGTGGCAAATGATTTCTCAGAGTGCCTGCACGAGTTTCTATTCCCCCCAGAAATGACTGAGCGTTCCCATGTCTCTGTGTCCTCACCAACATTTGGTATTGTCTGTCTTTTTGATTTGGGTCATTCTGGTGGTTGGGAAGTGGTATCTCCTTATGATTCTGGTTTGTGTTTCCCTGCTGGCTACTGGTGTTGGATAGTTCTTGATTTGCAAATTTTGGAATTCATTCAAATAAAAAAAAAATGCTTCATATCAGCCCTGTGCAGATGGAACAAAACAGTTTAGAACAAAACAGGTTCACCGGCTGGAACCACCCAGAGGGAAAGAGTTTGGACTTATGACCTAGACTGTGCAAAACAATGGTCTGTGAACTTTCTCTTTTGGGGGCAAAGCAGCCTAGACTGTCAGGAAAAATTACTATGGAGAAAGACCTCTCTCGCTTGTAAATGAACTTGTAGAGTAAGAAACAAGTTTCAACCTATTGCATTTCGTGATGCCTCTTCCCCCCTCTCTCCCACTACATTGTCCTGTTAATATCCATTTGAATGAGTCTTTGAAGTCTCCATTCCTATCCCCCTTTTTATTTATTTTTATTATTTTTTTAAGAATTTATTTATTTGACAGAAAGAGACACAGTGAGAGAGGGAACACAAGCAGCGGGGAGTGGGAGAGGGAGAAGCAGGCTTCCCACTGAGCAGGGAGCCAGATGCAGGGGCAGACCCTTAATGACTGAGCCACCCAGGCGCCCCTATCCCCTTTTTAAAGATGACGGTAAGGAATTGGTCTAAGTTTCAACATCTAGTAATGGCAGAGATGAATTCAAAGCCAAGTTTACCTGGTTCAAAAATCCTGTGTCTTCCTCATCCAAATAGCAGCACATTCTGGAATAGATGTCGGTGGGGTGAGATACAGAGGAGCCTGGCAGGCTGGATTATGGGGGTAGAGAGGGATAGGATACTGGAGCCATTGGAGACAAAGGAATCAGGGGTTTCAAGGCTGGTTTCATTAACAGACAAAGGGAAGTTGAGGAGGGGGTGAGTTTGGGTGACGGGATGAAGTGGAAATGGGAAGAAAAGGGGCACCTGGGTGGCTCAGAGAGTTAAAGCCTCTGCCTTCGGCTCAGGTCATGATCTCAGGGTCCTGGGATCGAGCCCCATATCGGGCTCTCTGCTCAGCGGGGAGCCTGCTTCCCTTCCTCTCTCTCTCTGCCTGCCTCTCTGCCTACTTGTGATCTCTGTCAAATAAATAAAATCTTAAAAAAAAAAATGGGAAGGAAAGAGAGGGCCCAAGTGTTGGGAGTGTCACCAGGACTAGACATACATTCGCGGACATTCTTTTTATGACTGGTTTCTCATTAAGACTAACATCTTTGGGCGCCTGGGTGGCTCAGTGGGTTAAGCTGCTGCCTTCGGCTCGGGTCATGATCCCAGGGTCCTGGGATCGAGTCCTGCGTCGGGCTCTCTGCTCGGCGGGGAACCTGCTTCCTCCTCTCTCTCTGCCTGACTCTCTGCCTACTTGTGATCTCTGTCTGTCAGATAAATAAATAAAATCTTTAAAAAAAAAAAAAAAAGACTAACATCTTTGTGATGTTTAATTCTGGTGAGTTTCCTGCCCTCTCTGATGATCCAGGGTTTGTTTTCAAATTGTGAGCACCCCTGGAGTTGGTGGCTAACAGGGCTGTGTGTGTGTGGACGGATGCTCTTGGCCCTGAACACCGCATGGGGAAATGTCCAGTGGCCGACAAAGCTGACAGAGTCTTTGGTTACAGACAGAGTCTTTGGTCCTCTCTGAACACACTTAAAGATTCAGAAGAGGAATATCACTCCGATATTTTGTACAGTTCACTCATACTCCATGCGCACACAGCATTAAGGGCAGTCCAATTCATGGGGCCAAGTCACAAGACGCCTGGAAAAGGGGCAGCTCACCCCACAGCATGCTGGTGGGGGTGGGGGTGGGGGACGAGAGTCACTCTACTAGGACAAAGCACAGACACAGGAGCTGACTTCCCCAGGAAGGACTCTGCACTCAGCTGCCTCTTGGAGCCTTCTCTGAATTCCACCAACCCTTCCTTATCATTTCCTGATTTTTTTTTCCTTATTCACTTTTTACCAGACTGGAAGTTTCCATGTATCATATCACACGCATTAAAGCACACCCATTTCCCACATTAAATAACTGCATTTTGCTGTACAATTTTTTTTGATGATGTGCCAGTTTTATAATTCATTTTGATCTCGTGACTTACACTTTATTGTATTTATATGTCATTATATAAGAGCCCTGTTGCAGCTGACCCGTTTCTGCGGATATTTCATTAACTATTCATTGACTTCAATTTATTTTTCCAGTTTCCTTATTTTGAGCCTGACCCACCCCCCCTCCAGCCCCCCTCCAGACCCCCCAGTTCTCAAACGTTTTCTAAGGCCTCCGAGGGGTTCATAGGCCCTAGGGGGTGAGGACAGCTCGGCAAAACCTCCTCACAGGCCCCTCCCGCGTAGGGAGTCCACGTGATGAATGAACGAATGAATGAAAGAAGGAACGAATGAATGAGGTGAGCGAAGTCCTTTCCCCCACGTCTCCTGTCCTAGGCCGCTAGCCCCTCGTCTGGAATCCCGCCGCAGCCCGCAGCCTGGGGAGGGAGGCCCCGCCCCTCTCAAACCCTGAAACTGCCGCAGCGGAGGAAGGCGTCCGGCGCTCCGCGGCCCAGGCACCGTCACCCCGCTGCCGGAGCGCGGCCCGGGCCCCCGCAGAGCCCGCGCGCATGGGCAGAGCCGCCGCGGGCCCCCCCCCCCCCCCCCCCACTGCAGGTGAGCCTCAGAGCCGCGGCCCCCGCCCCCCGCGGCTCCGAGGGTGACGTAAGGCCTCTGGACCGCGCTCCGGCCCCGCCCCTGCAGGCAGCGCCGGAGGCCCGCGACTCGGCGGTGGCAGCCGGTGCCGCTGCGGGACACGCCGGCTGCGGCGGGGACAGGGGCCGGCGAGGCGGCCCGACGCCGGCACAGGCGCGTCCGGGCGCGGCTCGGGGCTCCCGCCGCGGGTCACCTGCCGCAGCGGCAGCACGGCCGAGGCCCCCGCGGCGTCCGCAGCCGCTGCCCAGCGGGCTCGCCGGCGCCTGGTCGGCCTCGGCTGTCCATCTCCGCGGGCGCCGACCAATCGCCCGCCGCCGGCCCGGCCGCACCTCCCGGAGTCCATGACGGGCGCGCGGGGCGGCCTATGAGGTCGGGGCGCCGGCGGCCGGGGCGGGCAGCGGGAGCCAATGAGCGTCCTTCCAGGTGGGTGGAGGGAGCGGCCCTCGGGAAGGTAGCTTCGCTCGGGTTGCTAACGTCTTCCCTTGGAGATGGGCGCGCAAACGGACCAGTGGGTCTGGGGGCGGCGGTGACGGGCGTGGGGCTGGCCCAATGAGGGTGGGAGTGGGTGGGGCGGCGCGGAGCGGCAGTGCTAAAGGAGCCCGGCGGAGGCAGCGGTGGGTTTGGGACTGAGGGGCCGGATCTGTGGTCGCGGCTGGGGACGTGCGCCGGCGCCACCATCTTCGGCTGAAGGTGAGAGGTGCGGCTGCCCGGGTTCGAGCGCCTCGGCCGCCGGCGTGGGGACGGCGGCGGGGGAGGGAAGGGTCCCGGGCTGGGGCGGAGGAGGGAGGGACTCTGGAGGGCAGAGCAGAGCCGAAGCGTCAGCACGGGGACGCCCGGGCGGCTCTGCGTGGAGGGCTCGCACTGCGGGGCGGGAGATTCATGCGGGGATCGACCCTGGGGAGGGAAGCGGGGTAGGTAACCGACCCCAGCGGCTGGAGAGAGCTCTGGAAGGGCGGGGAATGGGGTCCTGAAGCTTGAGACCCCTGCAGGGATCAGGGCCTGGGTGTGCTGGGGGACGACCTCTGGGGGCTGGGGATGGAGATCGGGGTGGGGGGGTGGGCATGCAGGGACCTGGCCCTCGGCATGTCGGGTCCGTGGGGGCGCGGGGGACGGGGAGGCCTAGTGCCCTGGTGGGGGTCTCGGGGCTCCGGGGAGGGGAGGGAGCCCTGGGGCGGGCTGGGAAGAACGACCCGGCTGTTGGTGGGGGGCGCCGGACAGGAAGGGCCGGCCCCTGGGTGGGTTCCCGGGCGGGTTAGGCCGGCCGGGCAGCCCGGGTGCGGTCGGGGGTTCTCAGGGCTGGCAAGGCGGACGGCGCTGCCGGCCCCGTGGAGTGGGGGGGACCCGAGGACAGGGGCTCCTCCGCACAGTCGGGCAGCGCGCGGCGGGCGAGGGTCAGAGCCGCGGCCGGCGCGCGGAAGGTGGGCTCCGGAGGAGCTGGGGGCGGGAGGGCGGGCGGGGGCCGCCGGGGGCCGGGGCTGGACGCCCGGCGAGGCCCGGGTGGGGTGGGGGGGGGGCGAGGCGGGAAATGTGGCGGGGGCGCGCTGCGGCAGGGCGGCGGGGCGGCGGGGCGGGCGGGGGGGAGGGTCAGCCCTCGCCTCGGGATCCCTTTATTGTGTAAGCGATCCGGGCACGGCTTGCCGCGGACTCCCTTGCTGGCCTTCTGCAGCTGGGGTCACACCCTGATCCCGTGAAATGGGACTGGAATGGGGTCGGGGCGAAGTGGGAGCGGCGGAGTCGTGGCGTTGGCGGGCGCTTTGTGGGCCCGCGGTGGGCGGGTGCGGCCCAGGGACCCGGGAGGGCCCCTGCCTGGCCGGCCTGGGCGCCGGGGCCTGGGGACGGAGGCTGGCGACGCGGCGGGTCTGGGCTCCGCGGGTGAGGCTGGGCTGGCGTGGCCTCCGCCTGTGACCGTTATCTGTGTCTTCGGGCCTCTGCGGCTCCCTGCGAGCCCACTGCGGTGGATGCAAGGGGGTGGGGTGGGGTGGGGTGGGGTAGGGGAGAGCAGGCGGGGTAGATCCAGCCTGCCAACCGAACAAAGGCTGCTTTTTCGCTGAATAATAAATAATATACTAAATGTAATACCTCGGCTTTGCCGAGATTTTGGTTTTTGGGTTTGGGTTTTTTTTTTTTTTTTTTTTTTTTTTTTTTTTTAAACGCTGGAAGTGAGGATTCTTTGAGTCGGGCTTCATCGTTCTCCATAGTCTCTCAGTCTGGGAAACTCTCATCTGTTTATTGTTTTATTTCCTTTCTGGGTCTGCCCCGACCGAGTATTCTTGTAGTCCCGCGCTTTTGACGTTGAAGTATGCCCTGTCTGTCTCGGATTCTGGAAAAGTGGCCATTTTATTTGATGCATCGCTTGACTCCGTGCATCTTAAATTTGGTGCTTGCCCGTCCTTATCTGGAGACGGCACATGCTCTCATTGTGCGATATGCAGCCCGAGCTTTGGCAGCCAAGGGATGTGACCCCAGAGGCTGGCTTTTTATTTGGGCTCCTTAGGGAAATCATCACAATGAAGACAGACAGACTGGGAGAGCAGATGAACGGAATTCGGAAGGGCACATTGCAGGGGGGTGGGGGGAGACCCAGTGCTTCAGAGGGTTGTGTCCTTTCTCATCCTATAGGAGGGACTGAAATTCCTGGCCTTGCATCCGCATTTTGGAAATATTTTAACCCAGCCTGCAGGTGTTCCCTGAGAGATGGTGCCCTTTAGCGTTTGGGGTGTGCGTGCGCTTTTGGCTGGGATGAATTTGGGTAGATGAATAGGTTTGTAGGTCCCTGTCGTCTTGAGTGGCCGCAGTGGTGGTGGTAAACCCAGTGGGACGATTCTGGTGTAGTTGCTCTTACAGAGGGCGGTGCTATCGCGGATAATTGATCCATCATTTTCGTTTGGCTAGTTATACACAAGATATTCTCAAAATTGGGTTGTCTGCCCCTCTCTGTACCCATAGTAGATGCTGGGAGGCAGCAGAGATGTTTCCCTGGTGGCATTTCACTGGAAGTAAAAAAAATTGGCTGTGGGGGTGGGGAACAGAGCCCCAGGGTGTGTCCAAAACCAATGAAGGGGATGGGCTCTGGCTCTGTAGGGGGCTCTTTCCTAGACACATGAATGACTTAGCTATAATCAGATGCTCATTTCACACGACACCAAAACCCTTCAGATTACCTTTCCGTCTGCAGCAAAGACCTTGCTCCTTACTCCCTTTCTCCCAATATAGAGGTGTTTTTTCTATTAAATGTAAAACCCTTGCCAGATGGTGCTGGTGTGTTCAATGCTGAGCCTCCATTCTTGGAACCGTAATCTATAGGATTTTTATTTAGTGGAGAGGCAGCGAGGAGCACTCCACGCCCTGCAAAATCCGCTCCCCGCGTCACCTACCATTGCTGTAGCCTGCATTCCTGCGGGAACTCTGGGGTTAGCCCAGCTCTGCTGCTGGTAAGCTCCGTGACCTTGGGCTGGCTATGGGCTTTCTCTCTACCTTGGGTTCCTCATCTGTAGAATAGAGATATTAATAGTACGTGCCTCACAGGGCTGTTGGGAGGACCGAATTGGTAAAGGTAAACTGCTTAGAATAGTGCCTGCCCATAATTAATGATACAGAACAGTATTTGCTATTTTTAAAATCGTGGTATTCCCCCCCCCCATGGTGTAAAGTGAGGCATTTGGGAGTGGCTCGCTGTTAAACACTGGCATTATCAAGATCGGGTACCACATGTGCAATGGCATGGAAAAAATACCGCATATCGGGCGATCACAGGTGAAGAGTTAAAGTGAAGGAAACCTCTTCACGGGCATCCCAAACTCTGTCAAACCAGACCTGAAAAGAACTTCTCAGGGTGGCATTTGGGGCAGGATGGGAAGGAGGGGGTAGGTGTTTGGTTGTGGAGAAGTTGAGGCTTACTGTGGGGGTGAGGACCATGCATGCGAGGCTTGGTCAGGAGGTGGAGATCCCCCCAATCCCAGAAGGACCCAGGAGCCATCTAGATGCTCACCAGATAGCCAGGAACAGGAAGCTGTCCTCTCAGTGTCTGATCAGTCATAGAAAGCTCTGGAAAAGTAAAAAGTAAAAGTAATTTGTAATCTCACCACCCAGTGGAGACCCAATGACCGTCTGTTCCTTTTTAAAAATATTATTTATTTAATTTTATTTATTTATTTATTTATCTATTCCTTTAAAAAAAAAAAGGCACATGCATGTGTAATTCTCCCCTCCTCCCCCCAACAAAGGCGGGAGCATTTTGCAGTTATGTTTTTTGCGACGTTTTGGTTTCTTTCCCTGAAATTACAAGAATTTCCTCACCTAGAAAAAATACCGATAAATTTTAAATGTACCAATTTGGTGAACTAATTTTTAAATGTATCATTTACTTTTTTTTTTTTAAAGCCTGCTGCAGAAATGACCTGTTGAGCTGCTCTAATTTATAGCCGTCCATGAAATTTAAGCATATAATTACATGCCCAATGTAAAATTAAAGAAATGTGTGTGCACACGCCTGCTGGCAACAAGACCTCTTCCGAGGTGTCGTGTGTGATAAACAGTTCCTACCTGTTAACGACAAGAGTAACTTGTTACCGTATTTTGTGATCATGGGAAATTTTCTCTCCTAGAAGGCCATCCATCGTAAAGGTGGAATGCGTGTCCTGTTGTCCGTGTCCAGATTTATCTAGGACGATTCCCACCTTAGAGTCATGCCTCCCTTCTCCTGAGCAGTTTTGCAAAGTATAAGTTTGGAAAGACAGAAAGTGTGTTAATAGTCTTATGAAAGCCAGTCCCTAGAGGTAATGATGGGCTTTGGAAACCATTTTCCAGAATGTACATGTGCCCTGGGAATATTTTCTGAATTGCCAGCCCCACCTCCCCAAGCGAATGCCTAAAAAGGCAAATAAAAGTTGAATTAGAAAACGTGTTAGCCTTTTTATTTGTAGAAGTCTTATTGTTACCTCTTTTTGTGATTTTTGGGGGGTTTCGTTGTGTGATTTTTGTTTGTTTGTTTTGTTCAAGTCCATCATTTAAAAAACCTGAGCATAGCCCTTAAATCAGGTTAGGAATTAGTCTAAAACATTGGATTTCAACCCTTTTTTTCCTATCCCAGCATACCTGTTAATGACATTGGCTCACCATGGTAACTGGAAACCATGGAATGATGGTTCTCAAAGTGTGGTCCCAGGACCAGCTTCCTCTGCTGCATCTGGGAACTTGTTAAGAATGCAAATTACTAGGCTTTGCCCCAGACCCTGTTGAATTGGAAACTCTGGGGAAGGGGCTCCAGTCCATGCTAATGTAAGCCTCCTACATGCTGCCCATGCCCATACCAGCGTCTAAGAACCATGCCCTAAAAACCATGCCTGTTTATAACACATTACATTATAGCAAGTGCTTTCTAAAGTGTCCATTTTTATACCATTTCAGGGACTTTATGGAGCTTGAAGTTTGTGGACTCAAGGCTGAAAGCTTCATAATAACTTTGGGACTACTTAATTTTTTTTAAAGATTTTGTTTTTAGGGGATACTTTGGGGGCTCAGTCATTAAGTGTCCACCTTCGGCTCAGGTCATGATCCCAGGATCCTGGGATCAGGCCCCTCATTGGGCTCCCTGCTCAATGGGGAGCGTGCTTCTCCCTCTCCCACTCCCCCTGCTAGTGTTCCCTCTCTCGCTGTGTCTCTGTCTGTCAAACAAATAAATAAAATCTTAAAAAAAATATTTTATTTTATAAAATAAAATTTTATTTTTAAGTACCCCACGTGGGGCTCAAACTCACAACCCCGAGATCAAGAGTCCATGCCCTTCTGACTGAGCCAGCCAGGTGCCCCTGGGCTAGTCCATGATTAGCCTTGCAGCCTTCTGTCTTTTGCCGAGGAAGAGTCCTCATCCACTGGGGGAGGGGGGTGGTGGCGGCAAAACCCGGGAAGATGTGAACAGAACAAAACTAGTTACTCAGTTGGCTTCTTGCCTGGCCTTGCATGAGGTCCTGGAGACCATGCTTCTGAGATTTGTACTACCCTGGAATTTGGGGTGATCACAAAAGTGTTTAATGATGGTATCAGATTCCAAAAAGACATTGTGAGACAGGAGTCCTGAGTCACCTCGGAAAGGTGAGTGATGACTGTAAAATGCCGTCATTTGATCCAGAAGGTCAGGACCACAGGTAGCTGAGACTAGCGTGTCTGGGGCCACAGACGAGCGGGCGAATGGCAAACAAGTGCTCAGTAAACCAGTTAGGTCTTGAGACACATTCATTGTGAACACCCCAGAAACTGTGTTTCTCAATGGGGCTGAGGTTAGTGGTTCTCTTTCTTCTGCCTGGGTCAGATTGTTATCGGGAATACTCCGTGTTTGCTTCTGGGCCCCACGGCCTGCAGGGGCACGCATGGGCACACCGGAGTCTGTTCCGCGGTGAGAAAGCAGGGTGGTGGAGGGAGTCTTGATGAATGATGGCGCGCCGCAGGGGAACCGGGGAGCGGGAGCAGCTGCAGGGAGGGGGAGCAGCTGCAGGGTAGGGGTGAGGCCTGGAGAGCTCCCGTAGCGAGCTCGCCTAGCTGTCCCAGGAAGCCAGGTCACACCGTGGCATCATCTGATGGCATCGAGACCACTCGCACCCCCAGAGAAGCCCCCCGGGGGACGGAGTTGGGGTGTTTGTACGGAGGAGCTCTGAGTCTCCTATCTGAAGGCAGAAGGGGGGCCAGCACAGACCTGCGGCTTTGCTCTCCTTCGCTGGCCATGCATTTCCTAGCTCCGTCCTCGTGGCCACGCCTGGATCTTTTACTTCGCACCTTTGTTTTCTTTGTCCTCAATCCCCTCTGCCTTCTTAACTCCCTGGTTAATTTTGGTTAGGGTGCAAGACAGGATGAAAGTCCCCCAGGAGCCCTGCCTTCCCCCAGCTTGTTTTTCAGCCCTCGGTAAGTGAGAGCACGTCTCACGTGGTCTCTAGCTGACCACAGGCACGATTTGTGGTCAGCCCCGAAATTCCCCCGGGACCCTCGGTTAGCGTGGCGGTGGAGCCCATCACTGCCCTGCTCCTCGACGGAAAGGTTCTCTCTTAAAACCCTGCCAAGAGTGAAAATCTGTGCATCGTGGTATGTTTTTGAACCTCTAACCTTGTCCTCCTCCTCCTCTTCTCCTAGAGACAATTGTAGTTGACTCCTCCTGTTTACAATGGCCCAGAGAGCTGGACTCGAAGACCCAGAGAGGTACCTCTTTGTGGACAGGGCGGTCATCTACAACCCTGCCACCCAGGCTGACTGGACGGCTAAAAAGCTCGTGTGGATTCCGTCCGAGCGCCATGGTTTTGAGGCAGCGAGTATCAAGGAAGAGCGGGGAGATGAGGTTATGGTGGAACTGGCTGAGAACGGGAAGAAGGCGATGGTCAACAAAGACGATATTCAGAAGATGAACCCGCCCAAGTTTTCCAAGGTGGAGGACATGGCAGAATTGACGTGCTTGAACGAGGCTTCTGTCTTGCACAACCTGAAGGACCGCTACTATTCGGGACTGATCTATGTGAGTACGCCTGCCGGTGGCGCTCGGGAATTCGTGTAACTGACATGGAATTCGTGTAACTGACACGGACGGGCGGAGTCAGTGAGAGCGGGGAGCACCCACCCCATTGGGTGCTCTGCCCCGTGTTGCTGTGTGTGTTAGAGACCGGTTGTCCTGTGCTTACCCGAGTCTTGCCCTGCCTTACATTGTCACACGTAACTGTGCATGATCTGATCTGCAGTTGAGTGTATGAATGTGGCAGTTGGAGACCTGTTGGAGGGGTTCGCGGGGACATGATAGGACAGGGAGAGCGTGTGGCGGAAATATTGGGGGCTGGGGTGAGAGTTGCATGAACAGTAGGATGCAGGTGGCACGTGTGTCCTGGAGTGTGGCGTGAAGCCAGCGCCGGGGGTTCAGCCAGGAGCGCGAGTATGGGGGTCCCCGGTGTGGGGAAGTGGGGAACAGGGATGCTGAGATTTTTCAGAGGAAACCATTCAGAGCGGGATTGAGACTGGGTTGTCCTGTGGTTAGTGGTTGACACGCGCGTTGTTGTCACGGACGATGCCGCTGACCGTGTGGAAGAAATTATCGAACGTACCGGGGTTGGGGGGCGGGAGAGCAGAAAGACGCCAGCCAGATGCCAGAAAGCTCTAGAACAACAAAATGGCTTTGAGGGGCTCTTAAACGCAGGTGCAGTGTTTTAAAGGAGGCGATCGAGAACTTCAACGTAGAATGAAAAGCAGAGAGAAGAAGTGGCTTTGTACTGGTCCACATTTGGAGAAGAGCGGTTGGGTTTTTATGAAGGGTGTGCCGCTGAGGCTCGAGGCCCTTCAGAACTTCTGCAGATCGGGCCAGTTTTCCCGTGGAAATTAGCATCGTTAGCAACTATTCCTTAACACCTGTGTTCTAGGTGCTGGGGAGGGTGTGGTGAACAGGACAGGCCAGGTCCCTGCCATCCTGATACACCCTATAAGGAAGGGAAGCCAGGCTGTGGGATAGAATAAGTAGGGGAATGACCCACAAATGGGCCCACGAAGGGCTCTTCGAGAAGGTGGTGTTAGGGCCGGAATCTTTCTGCTAGGAGGCAGCTAGCCAGGGGAAGCTCTGAGAACTGAGTAGTTCTTCCATAACCTTTGCCAAAGTAGGCACGGTCAAGCCTCATGGCCTCTCTTTTTTGTTTTTCCTCCGTGAGGTCAGGCGCAGCGGAGTAAGGCAGCAGGGTTGGGAAGACAGCTTGAGAAAGGAAGAGGTCTGGGGAGGAGAAGCCGCTGGTAAGGACAGCACAGGGGAGCAGCTTTGGGACCGGCGGAGACCACGCCACAAGGTGTGTGCGGCACCACGCCCGGCCCCGCCTGCGGAGTGAGGGAGCGTGCGCAATGTGTCCAATCAGGAGCTCATGGCTCAGATTTGGTGGGGGGGTGAGTTTTGGGTGCCGCCTGGGGCTGGAAATGCAACCGCACCAGGGTTGGGGGACAGCAGTGTGGAAGGGAGCCGGAGCTCTTTCTGCCAGCCCCGTCCCCGTTGACTCCCCGCTTTGGACCTTGAGGCTTCCTGCAAGGCCGAGAGAGAGAAGGAAATACAAAAGGGAAGGCGGCTGTGGGCCAAAGAGAAGGAATCGGCGGAAAGACACTATTGTTCACTTGTGGCCATTCCTCCAGATGATTCGAAGGCTTTGCAGATGTCTTTTATTGAGTTTGATTTTTTTTTTTCCAGCTGAACTCAGGAACCCCAAATGATGTCTGAGTTTCTTTTCAAAGCATGGCCCCCCTTTACTCTTTACAGAAGGACGACCTGAGTTCTTCTGGAAGCATTAAGGTCCCAGCAGAGCCAGGAGTTTGGAGCAGTGGTGTGTGCAGTTAGTGGGGGTGGGAGAAGGGGTTCCCACCCAAGACTGGCGTTGGAGCACTTGACTTTAAAGAATCCTGGTAAGAAAGTGGGGCTGCGGGGTGCCTGGGTGGCTCAGTGGGTTAAGCCGCTGCCTTCGGCTCAGGTCATGATCTCAGAGTCCTGGGATCGAGCCCCGCATCGGGCTCTCTGCTCTCTAGGGGAGCCTGCTTCCTCCTCTCTCTCTGCCTGCCTCTCTGCCTGCTTGTGATCTCTCTGTCAAATAAATAAAAAAAAAAAAAAAAAAGAAAGTGGGGCTGCAGGGAACCACGATCACGAGGGATGTGACCTGGGATCTGACCCCAGTCAGGTCAAGTGGAACAGCAGAGTTGCGGTGATGTAGAGCCCGTAGTAACTTAGGGGGACCTTTTGGACCCCTTTCTAGAGATGAGCTCTGACGTGCCTTCACTTATGTAGCCTACTTTGCTAACAGGTGTACTTTCGTTAAATCCTTATATTTTTTTTGGATGGATTCTCGCTGGCCTCCCAACTTCTCAGGTCATGAATTTTCATCCTCTTTCCTAATGAAAGCATTTGAAAACTGTAAATGTCTTCTCTAATAACGATTTTAGCTCACCTCACACATTTGGATGTGTGGCATTTTTATTACTCGGCCTAAATATTTTCTGTTTTCTGTTAGGATTTCTTCTTTAACCTGTGAGCCCTTTAAAAGGATACTGTAAAAATTTCTGAATGTGGGTTTTTTAAGTTATCTTATTACTGATTTTTATTTTTTATTTTTTAAGGGTTTTATTTATTTATTTCTGAGAGAGAGCAGAGGGAGAGGCAGAAGGACAAGCAGATTCCCCACCGAGTGTGGAGCCTGACACGGGACTCGATCCCAGGATCCCAAGATCATGACCTGAGCCAAAACCAAGAATCAGGTGCTCAACCAACTGAGCCACCCAGGCACCCCTTGCTCCTGATTTTTAAATGAATTGCATTGCAGTAAAAAAACATAGTTCACATAATAGCATTCCTTGTTTTTGTTGAGGTTTTAATGCAATGTGTCGTCTCATTTGGTGAGCGTTCGCTGTGTCTGGAAAGAGCATTAATTCTGTTATTGTTGGTTATGGGATTCCGTCTGTGGCCATCAGGGTAAGCTCTTAAATTCTGTTTAGATCTTCCTCGCTAATTTTTTTCTGCTTGGTCTCTTAATTCCTGAGAAGTGTTTTCAAATCCCCTGGTGTGTTTTATCAACTAAGTATGCATCCCCTAACCAATATAGTTTAGTTTTTCCTGTTTATGAACTTTTACAGGAATGAGTCTCATGGTGTATGGCTTTTGTGTCTTCCTTTTCACTCAGTATTAAATTTTTAAGTTTCATGTCTATTGCTTTTCGTTGGTATAATTCAGCCAAGTTCTCCTGGTGTGGCCTGTGGACCCTCAAGGTTTCCCTAAGACTCTTCCAGGGGGCCCGTGAGGGCACAACTGTTCTCACGATGATTTGAAGACATGATTTGCCCTTTCCACTAGTGGCGATGCAACTGATGGTAGAAAAGTAATGATGGGGAAACCTCATGTATCTTACCACAAAAAGAGGCAGGGACCCTGGGCTATACTAGTGGTCATTTTAATCATTGCACGTGAGAACGACCTTGAGAAAGCAGGAGAGAGGATCGATTTTATTAAATGTCAATCCTGGAGTACACGTTTTTTTAATACACTGTGTGAGGGGCGCCTGGGTGGCTCAGTCGGTTAAGTATCTGCCTTCCCCTCAGATCATGATTCCAGGATCCTGGGATGGAGTCCCGCATTGGGCTCCCTGCTTGGCAAGGAGTCTACTTGTCCCTCCCTCCCCGCCATCCCCCTCTCTCCTGCCATGCACTCTCTCTCTCTAATTAAAAAATATATATATATATTAAATTTTAAAAAATCTTAAAAAAATTAGAATTTAGGGAAATTGTTTTATCACTATGAATGTGAGAGCTTGTCATCACTTGAAACCCTTGCTGATGAGATAGACGGTGATACTAATGACTGATTTTTTTTTTTTTTTTAATGTCAAATAGCAAAATGTCATCATTTGGAAGACTTGCCTAGGAACGCCTGGGTGGCTCAGTTGGTTTAGCATCTGTCTTTGGCCTGGGTCATGATCCCAGTATCCTGGGGTCAAGCCCCACATGGGGTGTCTTGCTCGGCAGGAAGCCCGGTTCTCCCTCTCCCCACTCCCCCTGCTTGTGTTCCCTCTCTCCCTGTGTCTCTCTCCGTCAAAAAAATAAATGAAATCTCAAAAAAAAAAAAAGAAAAAGAAAAAGGAAGACTTGTATAATTCATTGAGCCAATGGTTTTGTTTTTTAGATCTTTTTTAAAAATTTATTTACTTGACAGAGAGAGACATAGCGAGAGAGGGAACACAAGCAGGGGGAGTGGGAGAAGCAGGCTTCCCGCCAAGCAGGGAGCCTTACATGGGGCTCGATCCCAGGGCCCTGGAATCATGACCTGAGCCAAAGAGGCTTAAGAACTGAGCCACCCAGGTGCCCCTGAGCCAGTGTTTTCCAAATGATGTGTACATTGTTACAAAGTCACACAGGGGTAAAAGAGTCTTTCCATAGGCAGGGTAAGCCAGTGGATTTTGATGTAGGTAAACAGCATGCAAGTTCATGGTTAGGATTTCAGACGCCACCTTGCCTCAGATCTTGAACCAGTTCTCACTTCTGGGGTTTTGATGCAGCATCAAGGACGTAGCTCCACGATCGCGTGAAAAGGCAGTTAAACTGCACTTTCCTTTTCCAACTAAGTATCTTTGTAAGGCTAATTTTTTCTTCAGACGCTTCAACCAAGACAACATAGCACAACAGATTGAATGTGAAGACATATGAAAATGGAGCTGTTTTTGTGAAGCCCCGTAATAAAAAAGACCGCAAAAACACGAAACACCACCACCTTTCTCGTTCTGATTTCAGAAAACATGGTTATTTTTCATGAGAAATGTTATTTATGTTAACATGTATTGTTATTCTAAAATGAATAGATACACAATTGCAAAAACTTGGTAATACATATATAGTTATATAAAGCAGAAGGTTTTCGGAGTCTTTGATTTCTAAGAGGGTCCCAGGGCCCTGAAATTAAGAAGGTTGAGTTATTTCGTTCCCCTTGTTAGAGCATACTGTACCAAGCTTCTTGACCCACTTTATGCGTTCAGCTCGTTTTGGGCATCTGTGTTTCCCAGTCCCAGGCTCGTCCCTGGGGCACACAGGCACGCCTTTCTGTGGATAAGGAGGGGAAATCCTGCATGCTGGGGTACACATCTGTCTAACTCATGTATTCAGCTTTTCTGGGTAAAGCCTGATGTAGTCCAATTCCAGCGGGAGACAGAAGGTCCTTGAACCGGGTGTCGTGAGAACTCAACCAGGGGACAGTTTACCTACACGTGGGCAGAGTTCCGCGGACAGGTGTGGGCTGGGCCTGGTGGGGTCCTCGCCTGGTGATGGCCGGGCCCATGCTACAACCTCCATCTTCAGGGACAAGACAGCCCGAGCTGCTGCCTCAGCTGGGGGAGGGGGACTGTGGGGGGAGGCCTTCCCCCTAAGAGCTGGGGCCTCCTGACCGCCCAGAGGGAGGGGCCTGGCCGGGCGGGAGGCAAAGGTCCTGACTTCACTCTCCTCCCACCCTTGGTCTGAGAGGGGAAAGTGATGCTGCCTTTCTTGGGGTTAGCCCCGCTTCTACTTGTAGTTGGACTTGGATTCTCCATAGTGGGTGAGATGGGGGCAAGATTCATCTTTCTCCCGGATGGCTGTCCAGGTGACCCAGTGCCATTTCCTGGTAGAGCCCTTTCTCCACGGCATGTGTCGTGTGCTCCTAAGTTCATGCTCAGCCCATGGTTCTGTATGTGGTCCATGCGTCCATCTTCTGGCTGAGATCCCGCTGTCTTGGTCATGCCAGCTTTCTGGTAAGTCCTGCTGTCCAGCGTGGCCTGCGCTCTCATTTTTGTCATTCTTTAGGGTCTCGCTGTAGTTGTCAAAACCTTTGCATTTGGATATTAATCTTAGAACCCGCTTGTCAGTTTCTTGCCCACTCCCACCCTTTCTGGGATTCTGTCTGGGATTTTGTTGATTCTGCAGATCAACTGAGAGATCTGGGAGAGAACTGAGATATTTGACATTCTGGTTCACGTATACCCACTAACTTCGTTCTTAATTTTTCACAATGTGTTTGATTGGTTTTCTCTGTAGAGGCCAGTACATCTTTTGTTAGATTTATTTTGGGGTATTTGGTTTTTTGGATGCTATTAAATGGTGGTTTCAGCATTGTTTTCTTTTTTTTCTTTCTCATTTTTAAGATTTTATTTATTTGAGAGAGAGCACACGCGTGCGCACACGTGCGCGGGGTAGGGGCAGTGGGAGAAGCAGACTCCTCACTGAGCAGGGATCCCAATGTGGGGCTCGATCCCAGGAGCCTGAGATCAGGATATGAGCCGGAGGCAGAGGCTTCACCAGCTGAGCCACCCAGGCGGCCCAGCATTGTCTCATGATCGATGCCATTATGTAGAAATACTGTTGTCATGTTTTGTTTTTTAAAGATGTTATTTTTAAGTAATCTGTCTGCCCGACACAGGGCTCAGACTCAACCCGGAGATCAGGAGTCACTCGGTCCTCCGACTGAGCCAACCGGGCATACCCCGTTGTCATGTTTTTTACAAACAAAATCTTACCAAGATCACTTAATCGGTTATAACAGTTTAGCTGAAGATTCTTTTGGATTTTCTGTGAACACGCTTATGTTGTCTGCAAATAATGACAGTTTTCTGTTTCCCTTTCCAGTCTGACACATTTTTTTTCCCCTTGCTTTATTGTGCTATGTAGGACCCTCAGAGAAGTGGTGATCACGGACGGGCATCTTTGTGTCTTTCCGGATCCCAGAGAGAAAGCTTCAACATTTCCCCATTAAGAATGATGGTTGTTTCCATTTTGTATTGTTTTTAGTCTTAATCAGATTAAGGGAAGTTTCCTTCTGTTCCTAGTTTTTATCCTGAATGGGTGAAGTTTTTTAAAATCCTGATTGGATGTCAATTTATCACATGTTTTTCCAGCACCCAGTGAGATGATAGTGTGATTTCCTTTTTTTGTGTGGCTATTTTATTATCATGGTGAATTATATATATTTTTGAGTATCTAAATGACCTGAGAAGGACCAGATAGTCTCTTTATATACTATTAGATTCCTTCTGCTTGCTAATATTTTGTTGAGGATTTTTTTTTGTAATTTTTTTGTAAAGATTTTTATTTATTTATTCCACAGACAGAGATCACAAGTAGGCAGAGAGGCAGGAAGAGAGAGAGGGGGAAGCAGGCTCCCCGCCGAGCAGAGAGCTCGATCCCAGGACCTTGAGATCATGACCTGAGCTGAAGGCAGAGGCTTTAACCCACTGAGCCACCCAGGTGCCCCTTGTTGAGGATTTTTGCATCTATATTCATGAGTGAGATTGACTTAAAATTGCCCTTTGTTGTCATGCCTTGTCATGTTTTGCTGTTTAGATTACGTTGGTTTTAGGAAATTAATCAGGGAATATATCTCAACCTTGTGTGTTCTCAGACACTGGTTAGCTAGGATTCATGTTATTTCTTTTTAAATAACACTCTGGTTCTCTCTGTGGGTAGGTTTTTCTTGAATACATGTAGAACTTCTCCGATCTTTAGTTTCTTGTGTCAAGTTTGACAATTTGGGAATTTCTCGGTTTCATCTAACTTTTCAAATTCACAGGCATAAAGTTGTTTGTCATCCCCATTTTCGGTAGGATTTGTAGTGATAATTCGCTTTCATTCCGGACCTGTGGGTGTAGGTTGTAAGCTTTTAGCTGTATTCTGCAAGCGTTAGTATGTTGTCTTGTCATGACCATTCAGTCCAAAATAATGAGGGCGCCTTCATTGCACCTCGTGGGGTATTTAGAAGTAGACTGCTTAATTTCCAAATGTTAGCGATTTTCAGGTTTATTCTGTTATTTCTAATACCGTCCCCTGCCCTGGGTCGCAGACCATAGCCTGGACGATTTCAAGCCTTTGGAGTTTGCTTGCCGTCATATGGCCCACCACGTACGTGCTGGGGCTGGTGAGAGGTCAGCGGGGTCCCTCGTGTGCGGTGTTGCTCGGTCTTATATAGATCACGCTTTCCCATGGTTATCCACTTGTCCTCTATCGGGGACCGTCGCTTTCGCTGTATGCGTGTTGAAGCCATGTTATCGCATGCAGATGTGGAATTTTTTCTCCTTCTGGTGAATCCTCATGAAATTTGTTTAACAGCTCTTTGTTTAACAGCGACACCTCTTGGGGCGCCTGGGTGGCTCAGTGCGTTAAGCCTCTGCCTTCAGCTCAGGTCATGATCTCAGGGTCCTGGGATCGAGCCCCGCATCGGGCTCTTTGCTCAGCGGGGAGCCTGCTTCTCCCTCTGCCACCACCTGCTTGTGCTCTCCCTCTCGCTATCTCTCTCTGACAAATAAAATCTTAAAAACAAACAAACAAACAAAAACCAGTGATGCTTCTTGCAAAGGATTAGCTTTTTTTTCTCAGTGTTTGCTCACTTTGTTGTTTTCCAAACTTTTACGTTCCGATTTCCTGTGTCCAGCTCCGTGAGATGGTATGTCTCTTCTAAGCAGCCGGTTGTTGTTAT
Source organism: Enhydra lutris kenyoni (assembly GCF_002288905.1). Taxonomy (NCBI): domain Eukaryota; kingdom Metazoa; phylum Chordata; class Mammalia; order Carnivora; family Mustelidae; genus Enhydra; species Enhydra lutris. The sequence goes on along the minus strand of NW_019154166.1, from coordinate 3,112,057 downwards.
TTTGGTGCCTGATCTGACAATATCAGCATGTTATTTTTTAATTTTTTTAATAAAGATTTTATTTATTTATTTATTTGACACACAGAGAGAGAGATCACAAGCAGGCAGAGAGTCAGGCAGAGAGAGAGGAGGAAGCAGGCTCCCCGCCGAGCAGAGAGCCCAATGCAGGGCTTGATCCCAGGACCCTGGGATCATGACCTGAGCCGAAGGCAGAGGCTTTAACCCACTGAGCCACCCAGGTGCCCCTGTGTTGCAGTTTTCATCTGGTGTTTTCTTTTTATGATTTTTTTTTTAAGGCTTTTTACTTACTTATTTTTACAGCTCCTCTTTTATGATTTTTCTTTTAATGGTTCCCAGTTCTCCAGCAGAATTCTTTTTTTTTTTAATTTTAATTTTTAATTTTTATTTTTTTTAAAGATTTTTTTTTTTTTTTTACAGACAGATCACAAGTAGGCAGAGAGGCAGGCAGAGAGAGAGAGGAGGAGGAGGCAGGCTCCCCGCTGAGCAGAGAGCCCGACACGGGACTCGATCCCAGGACCCTGAGATCATGTCCTGAGCCGAAGGCAGAGGATTTAACCACTGAGCCACCCAGGCGCCCCTCCAGCAGAATTCTCGACCCATTTTTCACTCACCTGAACACATCCGAGATGATAACACAGGGCGACACAGACGGACTCACAGGGGACACGAGGGTAGCCTGCAGTCATAGTCAGCGTTGCGTCCTCTGTCGATTGCCAACCGGGACCATGACTTTGCCGCTCTCAGTGACCCAAAGCCCGTTCTAGAGGTCCGCTCTGGGCGGGCAGTCAGGCGAAGGGGACGGGCAGGGGGAGCCCGCCAGGGGTTGGCATCCCCCCCGGCTGGGCTTTGTGCTGTGCGAGGCCCGGTGTTCCTGGGACACCCCTGACTCTCGGGTTGTAGCCGTGAGCAGCCCAGGGGGGCTGGGGGGGGGAAGCTGGGGGTGTCCACCCTCCTCCTGGCCCTTGTGCGCTGCTAATCACTCTGCCCGGCCTCTTGCTTCCGTGCCACAGCGTTGGGGTTTGTAACGACCGTCTGCGGAAGACAGGAAGAATAATTCTGGAGCGTCACGCACTCGGTCGCTGTCACGTGGTCCGTCCTTCTCGTAAACGTGGAGCGTGGTTGGTTTGGTCTGTTCGCATCCAGGTCCGGGCGTGCTCACCTTACGGAGTTAGGCCTTGTGTCTCCTGTAATCCGGATGTTGTCCCTGTCCTGGCGGTAGCCGTGTCCTTGCGTGCCATTCCCCCGGGGGTCAGGCCGCCAGTGGGGAGCACTGTCCACGTGCATCATCTCGTCGGAGCCCGCGCCCCCGTGTTGGACGGCTCAATGGCTTCTGTCGGGGTGTGCGTCCACACCACCTTGCACACTTACAGGCACACGCATGCACGCACGGGGCAGTTTCACATGTGCTTGGGATGATCTCTCTTTTTACAGAATTTTGGCCTTTCTTTCCCCAAGGAAGCAACAGTGGTTCCTGTTTTAGTGACCTCTGCTTTGCTTTCTGTCTTCATCTGTCCTTGAAGTATTTTTGTCGTTTTACCCTCGTGCCTCCTTTCTCTGCATTATGCACCTTCGTCCTACTTTCTCATTGCGAAGGGAGCTCCCGGGATAAACTTGCCGGGTCTGTCGCTGCATTTCCAGATGCTGTTCTGCTCCTCACTTTCCCTGCTGTGGAGTTTTGGTTTTTTATCTCGGATCACTCCCCACAGCTTTTCCCGCATGCGCTTCTGTTCCAGTACGTGGAGTCTCTGCTCTAAGTCTGTTTCTGAAAATATTCTTTTAGCTTATCTTATTGGTGATTTCCGTAAGTAAATGCTTTCTCTGAAGCCTCTGGTTGATGATGTTTTCCTTCTTTTATCAGGTTTTGGTTCATTTTTTTCCCCTAAACACACATGTGAATTTATGTGGGTGCAGTGTTTGCAAACGGTGTGGGTGACCTCTCTCCTTCTGGGTAGTGGCCTGATGTCCCCCTGAGAGCTCTGGCAGGGAGCAGCATGTGTGAGGCCCCCAATTCCGTCCCATGTCTGCTCTGTGCCCCGGCCTTGACCTCTGCGCTCCCTTGTTTCCTGGTTCCGCATCCTTCGAACCTTGAAATAATGTGTACGCACATTCCTGTCTTAAACAGAGGCCTGGCACTCACAGGGTGGTGGGGAGAACCTCCTGATACTGGACGGGAGAAGGGCATTCCAGGCAGAGCGATCTGCGTACATATAAGCCTAGAGAGGCATAAAGCAGCATAGCGTGTTTGAAAAATGGCAGGCTTTTTGTGCAGATGTGTTACTCTGTCTCCCTTAGGTCAGCTCAGCAACAACAGGAGCTGGGGTCTTAAAGGCTGTGCGGACACCCCTCAGGCCTTTGTCGTTCTTCAGAATGTTCTCATGGCTTCGGCAGTCAGTGTGTCCGGCTCTCACTGGGTGTTCTCCTGCGCTTGCCTGCTGTAGTGAATCCCCTTTCAGCATCCTGCCATCTCAGTATGCTCCAAGGGGGTTCGCTCTCTTCCCCATGCATCAGAACATTCTTCCCATCCATCAGTAACATTTCCAGCCTCTCAAGCTTGAAAACGTGGGACTGTCGTTAGCTTATGTCTTCCGTGGCTTTTATACTCAGAGTTTCTGAGTGCCTTTGAGTCTCCCTCCCACCTCAGTGTTCTCAGGACTCTCCGCTTCCCTCTCACCTGCGCCCGGTCACTGTGCTGGAACTGGTGCAGTAGTCTCCACTCCCCACTCCTCGCCTCTTGCCCTTTAGTGTCTTTTCCATGGAGCTGCCCGATCAACACTTTACAGACATGCTTCTTCCCTGCATCTCCCCTGAACCTCTGCTAGCGGATCCCCTGTGCAGGACACACTCTACGTTGTTGAGTCAGCCTTTCTAAGCTCCCGCCGCCATGCACATTCCATGACACAAACTACTTTCAGCGACGCTGAGCTTCTCGCTCTGCCTTGGCTATATCCTGCCACCCAGTTTTATGTTTTAATAGGAATTTCTTCATCCCTTCTTTTGACTTTTAAATAGTCTTTGAAAGAACATCAGAGACCATCGATGTCTGAATTTCATACCTCGTTTTACAGTTTCTGACGAGATGGCCCTGACTTTCAGGGTCTGGGGTTGGTTGTGTGTTCTATTCTGGAGTTTCTGTCCTATTTATAATCCTGTTCACCTTTCTCCTCTACTTTTCGTACCACTTTCTTTTTTGTGCCTTATTTTCTCTGTTTGTTGTGTGCACATTTACTGTCTTTGTACCTAGAGCGTGTATTTCTTGAAGGTACGTAACGTCTCGTGTGTGTTCAGGCACTGAATGAGGTCTGATTGGAACGTCAGGGTCTCAGAAACACATTTTAACAACATATCACCCTCCTGCCATGTGCCTTGGGGAAGATAAGGGGACACAGTATCGCTCCCATTATCAGTTCTACAGGAACACGGTACTGGAGCCAACTCCCAGATAGTTCAAAGGCAGCTCTTGAAACCGTAAGGTTGAATACTGTATTGCATGGAAACATTTTTAACACTCCCTGCTTCGCAGGCACAGGGTACCGATGGTGATTTAACCTTGTTTTAGATGACGGACTCCTATCTGTGAGACTGAGTCATTTTGTAATCCTAGACCTCAGAAGAGCGCCCCCTACGTGGGAGACACATGTGTTGGAATGATTTCTGATTTAAGTGTCATTAAGACCTGGTACTGCGCCACCCGCGCTGCGAGATGTTAGACTGAACTTCCGCATTTTGACTTTCTTGGGGGTTTCCTGTTTGTGTGTGTGTTTGGTCTGTGGTTTTTTTCTTTCTGGCCAGTCTGTAATTTACCTCTTTTTTTTTTTTTTTTTTTTTAAGATTTATTTATTTGACACAGAGAGAGAGAGAGAGCACAAGCAGGGGGAGAGGCACAGGGAGAAGGAGAAGCAGGGAGCCCGATGTGGGACTCAATCCTGGGAGCCTGGGATCCTGACCTGAGCCAAAGGCAGACGCTTAACCAACCAAGCCACCCAGGCGTCCCTGTAATTTACCTCTTATAAAAGTGAAATGTAGGGCGCCTGGGTGGCTCAGTGGGTTAAGCCTCTGCCTTCGGCTCAGGTCATGATCTCACGGTCCTGGGATTGAGCCTCGCATCAGGCTCTCTGCTCAGCGGGGAGCCTGCTTCCCCCCCCCCTTTCTCTGCCTGCCTCTCCCCGTACTTGTGATATCTCTCTCTCTCTCTCTCTCTGTGTCAAGTAAATAAATAAATAAAATCTTAAAAAAGTGAAATGCAGACTGTGTAGCTTTGTGACAGCCTGTGATCTCATTTCTGAATGGAACAGCGGTGAGGTACATAGAAAAATTCATTGAGGTAGATCGTGGTGGCTCGTCTACTTGTATGTATACAAGTTGAACACAATAAAATGTGAAATCGAGATTGCCTGGCCTTAGTTTCCTCACCTTTATGGAGACCCCTGTGTTTCTTGCCTCCCATTGCCTTTCTGCCTGCAGCAGCACAGGGAGGCTGGCCGGGGGCATGTGCCACGGTGGGGAGGCCCGGAGCTGGCCAGGGTTCTCGGGGGACCTGAGCTGCCTGGACGAGACAGAGCCGGGGTCTGAAGCCCCGATGGTCAACGAGGGATGGACAGACACTTACTCGGGTCTCAGGCTCCGCGTCAGCTCAGAAGTGAGGCAGGCGCCCCGCTTCTGGTGAATGGGGGGCAGAGCCTTTCGCCTTTTGTCCTCTCTCTGCCCCTCCCCCCAGTGGGAGGCGTGATCCATGACCGTGACTCTAGGGAGGCTGCGGGGGAGCAGCTCGGACGTGGTTCTGACCACTTACCTTCTTCGGGCCGGCCTGCGTTCCCTTGTTCGAGCGTTCAGAGTCCGGTGGTCTCTCGAGAGCTTTCTGGTGGCAGCTGCCCAGGGTTCCCACCTGTGTGAGCACAGCTGTTGTCTCTGCAGAAGCGGGCCCTGGCGCTGGACACCATCAGTCCCCAGTGTCTGGAGACATGGTCCCCCATGTCCCCTTGAATAGAAGGCCTGCATCACGGGGCCATGGGCTGCCCTCTCTCAGATGCCTCCGGCCCTCCTGCCACCACCCTGGGGTGTGGGGGACAGTTTTACGTGCTCTTCTCAGAAGTCGTTCTTAAGGAACTTAAACCCCCAAATCAAAAGTGCTCTCGGTATCCATTCTGAATAGTGGTTATCATGCTGATCAGGATAGGTTTGTGTGTTCTGGACTAGCAGCTCGGAAAAACCTTAAAAAAAATAACAATTGAGGCTCTCCTCAAAGAGTTTCTGTGTGGGTTATGTTCATCGGTACTGTTTTTGAAGTGATAGCCAAGTTAAAATGTCTTTACAAATACGCTTGAAATAGTAAACCATTGCTTTCTTTAAATAAATGCATTTCAAACAAACGTATGACAAAGGTAACATAAGTAATTTATCTTTCATGAAAAAAAAAACTATATTTTCCAAAGCAAAAAATTTAGAAAAGTTTTAACATTTTTGCAAATCTCTCTACTAACCACCTTTTCAGATCATCAAAGGCCCCTGCTCCAGGCGCTGTGTGGTTTCTGCCTGTTTGATCTGTTCAGGGGTTTTGGGTTTTCTTTTTTAACACTATTTTATTTTTCTTCTAGACTTACTCTGGACTCTTCTGCGTAGTCATAAATCCTTACAAGAATCTTCCGATCTACTCTGAGAACATCATTGAGATGTACCGAGGGAAGAAACGCCACGAGATGCCGCCACACATCTATGCAATCTCGGAATCCGCTTACAGGTGCATGCTACAGGGTAAGTGGGAGCCTCCGGGGCCCAGATGCGCACTTTCTGGAGGGCAGGTCGGTGTTTCCGTGTGTGTGTCCGTCTGTTCTCCAAAGGGCTTTCAGCTTAAAAATAAATAAATAAAAGTGTAACAGATGTTTATTGTAGAAGAATTTTGAATTCTTAAGATTGGAACGGGCAGCGTGGTCATTTTCTGGAGGAAGTTAGGATTGCCGCCATCACTACGCCATGTTCGTCTTTTCACAAAGAAGCACCTAGTTTTTGGGTATATTTGCTCTCAAACCAGCGCAAGCCAGTGTGATTAGAGTCTCTTGCACTGGGAATTAGAACCCACAGGAAGAGCCACGGGAGGAATAACAGAAAAGGTAGCGGCTGCGTTGGGGAAAGGAAGGTCATCAAGTATTTCTGTCTTAAAACAGCGGAAGTTAGAAAGCACAGGGTAAGTCGGTTGTTCTTGACTGTTCCCCTTTGGATTTAGGATAAAATGTGCATGGGAAGAGTCATTCATTTGCATCATGACTTTAGACGTGATGTTTATGGGGGGACATTTTCCTGGAAGCCAGAACATTGCAGTTTCGAACACATTTCATATTATTGCTTGAAAAGACAGCGTTAAATGTGGGCCTTCCTGGTGTCGTGTGAGTTCTCGTGTAGTAACGCTCCCTCTCCTTTCATCTTTTCAAAAAGAAACTTAATAAAGTGTGATAAGACCTATTGGTTCTTTATTCCTTTTTTTTTTTTTTTAAGATTTTTTTAATTTATTCTTTTGAGAGAGATGGAGAGAGTGGGGTGAGGGGCACTGGGAGAAGCAGGCTCCCCACTGAGCGTCCCATTACTGGGTTCCCCGACCAGCCACATGCCTACGGAGCAAAGAGAGTGTAGCTTACCAGCATATCACATTATCACTGATACCATCATCAATGCCAGAATGAGCATTTACTGAATATTACTGTGTGCCGGGCCCTGGGCTATATGTTTTATGTGTATGATACAATCTACAACAGCCATCGTCTAAAGTCAAAAGAATTGGCTGTCCCTACTTTACTGAGGCACAAAGAAGTTAAAAACTTGACCCAAGAAAATGTAGGTAGTAAGAGGTTATGAACTAGGGTTCAAAACCAAGGCAGTGGGATATCTTCTTTTCCACCATAATAAAATTCCATATGAAAATTTAAAAAAGGCACCTGGGTGGCTCAGTGGGTTAGGCGTCTGCCTTTGGCTCAGGTCATGATCTCAGGGTCCTGGGATCGAGTCCCACATCAGGCTCCCTGCTCAGTGGGGAGTCTCCTTCTCCCTCTCCCTATGTCCCTCCTCCTGCTTTTGCATGTGCACTGTCTCTCTCTCAGATAAATAAATAAAATCTTAAAAAAAAAAAAAGAATTAGTTGATAGCTTTGATTACATAATAATTGAAAAGTGTGACACAAAATACAAACGGAAAACCCCGTTCTAAACAATTCCATCGCATTCCACTCTGTAGGTCGGGGCTATGGGCTGATGTCCTACATAACACAGTTGGGTTGGGACACATGCTACGTTCATCAAAGTATGGCTCATAGTACCTACCAAAGCTGCTCACGTAGGTTTCCAGTTACCAGCATGAGCAAAGCGGCTAACCAGGGGAAGATTCAGAGCATAGGGTCCCACCAATCAGAGTTTGCTGCTTTAATGCACACAAACAGAAGAGAGCTTACCTTTTTCCCTAAGTTTGGATTCTCAGGGAGTCTGTATTAATAAAATGCAGAGTGTGTCTGGCACATAGTAGGTGCTCAAGAAACAGTCATCGAATGAATGAATGAAAGTAGAGTTCTCGGACACAAAGTTGATGGCAGAAATCACAAACTCCTTTCTCATTAGATTTATACCTACATAAAATACATACCTTAATATAAGTAGGCGTTACAAGTTTTTTAGGACTAAATGGAACTTTAAACTTAAAAATTTCCGGCTGCACACTGTTGATACATAAATATTTTTAAGTACATGTATTGGCTTTGTATCTTACAACCTGGCAAAACTCACTTATTCTCGAAGGTTTTCTGGGTCAAGTGTTTGGGATTTTCCGTGGAGACCATCGTGTCCTCTGCCAACAGAGACATCACCATGTCCTTCCCATCTTACGCTTTGGATTTTTTTCTGGCCTCGTGCTGAATAGATGTGGGGACAGCAGACATCCTGGGCTCGTTCCTGGTCTCGGGGACGGCATTCCGTTTTCCGCCTTTAAGGAGGGTGTCGCTGCTCTTAACCAGATTCGTGAAAGTCTCTTGTATTCCTGGTTTGCTCAGGCGTTTTAAAATCTTGAATGGATGTTGAGTTTTGTCCAATGTTTTTCTCCGTCTGTTTGGATGACTAGGTGACGTTCTTTAGCCTGTGGGTACAGTGAGTAAGAGTGCCTTTGGACACTGAACTAACCTTGCCTTGCGGGACAAATGTCACCCGTTAGTCCTGTGTCCCCCTCTGTATATTGCTGGAATGGATCTGCTAGCACGTTAAGAATTCTTGTGTCCTTGCTGATGATAGATGTTTGCCATTTTTTTTGTATTATCATGTCTCTGTAGTCACAGTGTCAGGGTGAGGCTTCTATCTGAGAATGGGTTGGGAGCTACTCCTTCCTCTTCAGTTTTCTGAAAAGTTTGATAAGATTTTTTCCTTAAATGTTGTGTTGAATTCACCAGTGAAGTATGTTTTCTTTGTGGGAAGGTTTTTAATTACACATCCTGTTGTTTTTTTTTAACTGAGGTATCATGGACATTTTATGAGTTCCACAGATTAAATTTCTTTAATAGATTCAGGGCCAGTCAGGTTATTTCTTCTGGAATGAGCCTTAGCAGTTTTCATCTTTTTCAAAAAGTTGTCCCTTTCATCCTGGTTGTCAGGCTGGGATTCGGGGTAGTTATTCTCAGATATTGGTAATTTGTGTCTTTTTCCTGATCTGTTTACCTAGAGGTTTATCAACTGTATGATTTTTCTCTAAGACCCAGAATTTGGTTCCTTTTTTTTTTTTTTCTTTTTCCTGCTCCCCATTTCATTGATTTCTCTTCTTTCTCATTTCCTGGCTTCTATTTAATTTGAATTCCATTTGCTCTTTTCTGGTTTTTTAAGGTAGGAACTGAGGTCATTGATTTGAAACCGTTTCCGTTGTTGACATAGGATTTAACTTTTAGCGTGGGTTTATGGAGGTCCTACGTGTGGGATTCTTGGGGTTGCTTTGGAAAACACTGAGCTAGAAGAGTCTGTAATCTTCAGCAGGCTGGTTGCATTTTTGGAAAGTGAAATTGTTTCCCGTATATACCAGGGGGAGGCTTTGTTTCCGTTTACAGGTTTTTAGAGGTAAAGGTCATTGTGCATTATTAAAGTGCTTTCATTGGCCCTTGAAGGATAACGAGGATTCATGATGCGGAAGAGAGGGATGGTGGGATCACAGTTGCAGAGAATCTTGGAGGTGATCAAGCCCATATCCTTATTGCACAGCTAGGGAAACTGAGGCCCGAAGCCATACAAGACCAGACCGACAAACACGGAGGGTCGATACGTGGGGCCAGCAGCGTTGTTCTGGTTTTTGTTGGGCCGGGGGGTGAGAAGCACGGGGAGTGAAGAATGCTGCAGAATTGAAAGGTGGGCTGTGGCACTGCAGGTCTCCAGCTGGAAGGAAGAAAGCCATCTGAACTAATTAGGAGGCACTTGAATTTTGGTTAATTTGTATGCATTTTGATGTTTGTAGTATGAGAACCAGTTTGGAAAGGCCTTAAAAATCGTGGTGTCGTGGAGTTCTATGGAAGTTGCTCAGGCAGACCTGGAGAATATAGGGGGGCTTGGGGCTTGCGTTCTAGGAGGCTTGGGGCTCATGTTCGCAGTGAATAAGCAAGGACCTGATAAAATCCCAGTATCTTAGGTCAAGGCGCTGGCGCCGGCAGGTATCAGTGCCACATTTAGAGATGCAAGGTGAGTTTGCAGCACAGGGGGACCAGCACCCGGGGCCCAGTGCCCTGTGCTCAGCCACCCTAATCAAGGCTAACTGTCACTGTGGGAATAAGGACAGAAGACAGCCTGACCTGAGGCAGCTCGTTCCAGGGGGCAGGCAGCCCATGGTTTCGTCTAACTCCAGAACAGGGTTAAAAGAAGGACGCATTGAGGACCCAGAGGGAGAAGGTCTGGGAAGCTTCCCCAGAGCTCGCCCCTGGCAGCCGCGGGGTGTGGGTGGACTCCCCCACTGGCTCCAGGAACATTTCTCACCTATTCAGCACACAGGCAGGCTTGGAAGTGATTGGAGGTCCCGCGTCCCACACTGCGGCTTCGTCCGTGGGCTGGACGTGGGCTTGAATTAAACCTTTTCCTTTGAAAAAACCAAGCTGAAGACTCAAATCACACCTCACTTTAAAATCACGTTCAGTACCCACCCGCTCCGTGGCACGTTCTTTTGTCATTTTGGGGACAAATGCCGCTTGGACTGGAGACGGCCGTTAGATCCACCAGTGTTTGTCCCCCTTCCACCTTCTCCACTTAGTGTGTGATGATTTTTTTTTTCCCTCCTTTAAGGTCAAGTTAAATCCAGTTCGGTGGTGGGTGTTCTGGAAGCCGTTCTGAAAGGCAGTGGTTTGCAAACCTGACCCTGCGTCAGAATCACCTGGGGGTCCTCTTTATAGAGGGCGAGGGCAGGTCAGCCCCTGCTGGCCTGAAACTGATTCAGTGAAGGAGGGGCCGGGGTCTCATGTTTACAGGACTTCTCAGGTGAAACCGGTAACGGAGCCGGGCTTGCGCATCAGGCTTAATGAGGGTATAAAGCCCCCGAAGCTGGGGCCGCTGTTTACCCCCCAAGCACCTGGCATTACCATGCACCAAAGAGACTGGCTTCAGGGCTCTGGAAGGGGTGGGGAAGCTTTCCAGGAGAGACGCAGAGTCCCCAACGCAATGTGGGCCACGACTGCAACTTTGTTATATCAGGTCTTTAAAAAAAACCAGGCAAATGGTCACTTTGTTTTTTTGTGTTCTTTTTTGTTTTCTAGATCGCGAAGACCAGTCAATTCTTTGCACGTAAGTAAATATTGAACTTTCCGACTTGTTTGTGATTCTGTTGGAAACTAAAGCAATTATTTCTTGGTTGTTTGCTTTTTTTTTTTTTTTTTTTTTGGTCTGGGGGAGGGGGAGAGTAGAGCAGTAATTTTAAGAATTGATGTAAACTTTACAGTGACCATTTTAAGACTGAGATGGTATAGGTTGCTTAAATCCGGGGTCGCTGTTTGGTGGTCACACCGGGCGTCTCCCACATTTTGCAGTGTTTATCTGGGAAACTTACATCTCTAGTTTCCGCGTGCACCTGGTGGGCTCCTGGATATGTCGGCAGTGCATGCACGTTACCCACGGTCACGTGCCTCATGTATTGGGTGCTCGAGCGCCGGAAGTGAATGAAGCCGTATCCACGGCAGGACACCATTAGATTGGCTTAGAAAAGGATCGTTAGGGCGCGCCTGGGTGGCTCAGTGGGTTAAGCCGCTGCCTTCGGCTCAGGTCATGATCTCAGGGTCCTAGGATCGAGTCCCGCATCAGGCTCTCTGCTCAGCGGGGAGCCTGCTTCTCTCTCTCTCTCTCTCTCTCTCTCTCTCTCTCTCTCTCTGCCTGCCTCTCCGTCTACTTGTGATCTCTCTCTGTCAAATAAATAAATAAAATCTTTAAAAAAAAAAAAAGACTAAAAAAAAGAAAAGGATCGTTAGTTAGAAAGACCAGCCTGGCTTCAGTGTGGGCGGGAAAGGCATCGGAAGACTGATCGGGAGGCTGGCGGTCGGTGCAGGCAAAAGCTGGAGATGTGACTGTGCCAATTGTAGGGGAGTCACTGGAGGGGCTGGGGTGTCTGTCTGGCGGCCTGTAGGGGAAGTGCAGGCCCTGAGTGGAGGCAGTGGGTGTGGGGGAGGACCTGGCTGCGGTGCGTGCGGCCGCCTTCACTCCCCGCCTGGATGTGGAGCTCAGGAGAGGGCTGCCCCAGGTGCAGGCCTGTGAGAGGGGCTGCCTCCAGAGGAGGGGAGAGAGAAGGCCGAGTGTGGAGCCCCGAGGAAAGGCAGGAGTCAGGCAGAGGTCAGGGAGGCTGAGGAGGCAGGAGGGTGTGTGTCCATGGCTATGGCCAGCACAGAAGCCTGGAGACAGGGCGAGCCCCACAGAGACAGCGGCCCTGGGTGTGTCCGTCCAGCACCCAGGCACTGAGATGGAGGCAGAGGCCAGATTACACTCAAGAAAGGATGGGAGAGTAGAAGAGTGAAAATCCCAAACCGCAGGTGTAGGCCTGCTGCTCTCAAACAGTGGGGGAGAGTGAAGGGCAGTGGTTGGAGACTGACCGAATCTTGCTGTCCGTGGTCGAGCGTTTACCGTGGGCGAGTTTGAAGGAGGGGCTGGAACCTTCTGGTCTCTCACTTATCTTTTCCCTGACGTCGCAGCTCCGGTATCTGATATAAGCGGGGGTGGGGGGGTGGGGGGGGTGGAGGTGGAGGTAGCGGCCCGGGTCTGCTTGTTGCGTACGTTTCCTCCCAGCCTTGTTCAGCCTCTGGGGTTGTGCAGGTGAGCCTCTGGGGTTGTGCAGGTGAGCCTTTCCTGAACAGCCAGCCAGCCTGGCACATCGTGGCTTAAAATACTCTTCCCGGCAACTGGGTCGTCTCAGCTGGTGTTTCCACCACCTGGGGCTGCTCCTGTCTCTGCTGCGGGTTCTGGAGGGGGTGCAGACTGCTGGCTGGGGGTGGGGGGCGGGCTTGCCTTCACGTCTGCGTATCTTGGTGCTCTCCAGCCCGCGGTGCCAGGCTCTGTACCCCAGGGGCAAGGTTGCAGGAGCAGTGAGACAGTGAGCCCCGGTGCATGAGCCTCGTTCAAGTTCCTGCTCCTGTCGCCTTTGCGGTCTTCCCAGCCCCAAGCAAGACACAGGGCCAAGGCAGGGGGAGCAGATAGAGCGAGAGTGGAAATGGTTGGGGCCATCGCTGTGGTCCATCCTCCGCGGGAGAGCGGCGGAGTGGAGCCAGATCCCGTCCATCAAAAGGTGGAGCCGTTGCAGCAAGTGGGGGACAGCGGAGTGAGGAACGGAGAACATGGGGCGGAGAAGCTGTCCCGTGCGGTATGGGCAGAGGGGAGCGCACTGTTGGGAGGGAGTAGATGGTTTGGGACAGAGTAGGGGTCTCAATGGAGTAGAACCAATGATGCTGGGGATCCTGAAGACAGAGCAGGAGTGGGCAGGGAGGCGTTGAGGGTGGGAGGACTCACTGGAATTGCGGCGCTGAGGGCGGGGTCTGGGATGTGTCCCTCACCTGCGGAGAGGAGGGGCTCAGCTGCGCATGCGCACATGCACACACAGACACGAGTGCAGAAGCATCATCAGCCCTTCCTAAGGCTAAAGGATTTCACCTAGTGGAGCGTCCTTCGTTCCAAGATCATATCCTTTCCACTCTTTTGGAATAAAATGTGCTTAATTTTTGGAAACAAGAGGAGAGGTTTTGTTCTTAATGATCTCCCTGGGAGAGAATAATCCAGAAGTCAGGACCACTGGAGAGGAGGGGTGGGGCGGGCTCGGGGCTCTTCTCCACGCCAGGGTCTGCAGACACCGTAAGGGCGAGCGAGCAGAACACCAGGCTCAGGTCTGGGGGCACCGCGGAGGGGAGAGAGGGGGTGGTCCTCACCTGGAAGGGGGGGGGTCTGTGGACTGCTCAGTGAAGAGGGGGTAGGTGTGGGGGACTTTGCTCCCTCTGGAAGGGGGGTCCGGGGTGTGCAGAGGAAACGGGGGTGTGGTTCGGGATCAGGAGAGAGGACAGCGTGGGAGCAGACTGTGAGAATGCCAAACGACCTGCAAGCCGATGTCTTGGGCACCAAGCCGGGTTGAGCATGGCAGGGCCATGAGCCCCGAGGATTCCCAGGAGTCCAGGGTGTGGTGGGGGGCTTGGGCCTCTGTGGGCAGCGGCTGTGCCTGGTACTTCCGGGTCCCGGTGCATTGCTAGCTCAGGTGGGCAGGCTTGCAGCCGGATGAGTTTCTAGACCCTGATTCTTACACTCCCTGACGGCTTCCTGAAGAATCCGTGTTCTGGGTGGACAAGGGAGGTGCCCTGAAGCCTGCAGGCACGGAGGACATCAGGTGAGGAGTGGCATCAGGCAGTTTTCAAGGATTTGGGTGCAAGCGCAGCATACGGTGTGAAGTAAGGAACACATGTCAGCTTGAACTCAGCGTGAGGAAAAATTAACCTACATTGCCACGCATCACCCAGTTTCCTGATTTCTGCCGTCTGCTCCTGTGTTTCAGGACTCCAGCCCCAGCATCTCACCGTGTCCTCTGACCCCTCTGTCTGCAGGCCCCCGTTTCTGGCATGCTGTCGGACATTTCTGTCTGGTCCTAGCCAGTCCTACAGCTCTGGTCTGCCTGGCTTTATGGATCCCGGCTGGCTTCATGCCTTTACCCTCATCTTCCCTCCAGGGACCAAAATCTCCTCAAATTGAGTCCCCCTATATGACAGGTTCCAACACATATTGATTTTTCTCTCCCCGACCCTCTTTTATATCCACTGCCGTCCTTGGTTCCGTGTTTGGGTCGCCCAGACCATGCTTTACAACTAGGCGGAAGGGTGGGGACTGTGACTTACCTCGACTGGTCTTAATAACCTCAGAGACCCCGGCACCCTGCTCTGAACAGGGAACATATTTCAGAAACAGATAAAAGGGCAAACAAATGCACGAATCTCAATGAAGTAGGAACCAAGACAACAGGCTGAAGTATAGATTACTGGTGATACTGTATGTTTTCAAGGGAAAACCTTCCTGATACCATTTTTAAAAGGCATTTTGAGCTTGAAACTTAAAAGCTGCACAGAAATAGAATGGTATGTGGGCCGCATATGCCCATCACCCAGCTTCTGTGATTTAAAAATTTTTTTACCATGTTTTCTTCATTTTTAGCCTTCTAAAAACTTTTGCTGATGCATTTCCCCACATTTTTATTTTTAAAAAATTCAAACCTACTTTAGGTTGACAGAATGATACTTTAAATGGCTGCATACCCTTCACCTTGTCAGTTTTCTATGCGCAAAAGCTTTTTTTTTTTTTTAACCATTTGCAACTGGATTGCAGACTTCCTGACACCCTGGGATTCTTCAAGTGACTTCCCAGGACAAGGGCGTCCCCACATAACTGCGGGCTGTCCTCACGCTGAGAAGGTCCACATCGGTTCTATAGTATCTGATGTAGGATCCAATTTCCAGTAGTTTTTTTCCAACTTTTTTTTTTTTAAAGATTTATTTATTTGACAGACAGGGATCACAAGTAGGCAGAGAGGCAGGCAGAGAAAGAGGGGGAAGCAGGCTCCCAGCTGAGCAGAGAGCCCGATGCGGGGCTCGATCCCAGGACCCTGAGATCATGACCAGAGCCAAAGGCAGAGGCTTAACCCACCGAGCCACCCAGGCGCCCCTCTAACATATTTTTTGTCGTTTTTAAAATCCACGATCCTTGCCTTAGGTCTCTTCATTTCAATTCTGTATTCTAGAGTAGTCTTTTTTAACTTTTTGCTTTCTTTTGTTGTTTATCTCATTGGCTGGTGTTCTTCAAAAAAGTTATTGGGGCACCTGGGAGGCTCAGTCATTAAGCGTCTGCTTTCGGCTCAGGTCATGATGCCAGGATCCTGGGATCGAGCCCCACATCAGGCTCCCTGCTCAGCCAGGAGCCTGTTTCTCCCTCTCCCACTCACCCTGCTTATGTTCTTCTGTCAAATAAATAAAATCTTAAAAAAAAAAAAAAAAAGTTTAGAACCTGATCTGCAAGTGTCTTAAAGATTATGCATTGCGATGCAGTTTTGACCCGGCCCACCCAGGGCCTACTCCTACACAAAGTGCTCATGCTGTGGACCCCAGCCTTAAGCTTATGGGGTCCCGGGCCACCCACACTTCTGACCAGCCAGCTATGTATTTGGGGGTCACTGCCCTGTTGGGTTTGATAATTCACGAGGATGATGAATCAGATCCAGCCAGAAGCGGAGACAGCGAGGGTGAGGCCTGGGAGCGTCTCCATTGTAAACCTTCCATATCCTCTGGACACTTCCCTGCCCAGCACATGGATGTTTATCCCCAGCCAGGAAGCTCCCCCGAGCTTCAGAGTCTAGAGTCTTTAAGGGGTTTTGATCAAGCAGGAATAAATGATTGAATCATGGGTCGTGGGTTTCAATTCCGTCTCCAGCCCCTCTCCCCTCCTGGGATATTGGGGTGATTTCCTTGACTCAGTGCCCAAACCTCTGATCACTGGACTGGTCTTCCAGTGTGGCCAGTGCCCATCCTGGAACTATCTAGGGGCCTGTCGTGAGTCCCCTCATTGGCACAAGCTCTCAGGGCCCCCCATAAATGACAGAGACTTTCCGAGGACTTAGAGGCTCCCTCCCAGGAACCAGGGATGAAAAGGACCCACGTCCTTCATCGTGCACCATCAGTTAATCGTCACCCGGAAATCTAGGCATTGGGACTCTCCGTGAAATGGATAAACGAGCTACGTTCTGCTCATGAGTGAGGGCAAAAGAGAATGTGTTTGTTGCCAGTCTGTGCTGTCTGGCGACAATACCCCACATCCCCACATCCAGTAATCTGGGAGCCAGGGGCAGGACGCGGACCTCCGCAGACCTCTCCTCCCTGAGCAGGTGGTTTTGGAGCTTGGGTGACTATCTAGCTATTGATGTATCTATTTATTTATTTAAGAGAGCGCAGGAGAGTGTGTGTTGAGTATGAGTGGGGGAGGGGGCAGATGGAGGGGGAAAGAGAGCATCTCCCACAGACTCTGCACTGAGCATGGAGCCTGGTGCGGGGCTGGAACTCACAACCCCGAGATCTCGACCTGAGCTGAAATCAACTGTCAAGACACTCAGCCAACTGAGCCACCCAGGTGCCCTGGGGTGACTATTTTTGTTGAGGACTTTTTGTAAATGTTGGGATGCAGGAAACACTCAGGGAGGGAATGAGTGCTGTTGATAGAATGAAAGGTTAGATAGAGAATGCCAATCTACTTTTGTCACCAGAAGTGACCTCTGCAGGCATTTGTAATTAGGGTAATTTTAGGCTCCTTTGTCCTTAATTAATAGGGTCGGATTTCTGAAGTGAGTCTTGGTAGAGTCCGCTTCTGTCTTCTTGAGCACAAAGTCGCAGTCAGCAAGTACCTTCTCTTTCCTTCCCTTTAACTTGTCCGGGCATCTGATTGTGGATATTTCCAAGCATAAAGCACAGTTGAAAGAATTTTGAGTCAAGACCCACATATCCCTCCAGCTAGATTCTACCATTAATATTTCACGGGATTTGCTGTATGATATATTGCCGTGTTCCTCCTCTGTCCATCCATCGATCCATTTTATTGTTCGTGCCGGGAAGAAATTTTTTCCTTTTCCACCTTGCGTCCTGCACCTGGGGCTTTGCAAATTATCTGGCCGTAGAGTAATAGGAGAAACGACTACGATTATCTGCGCACACACGGGAGTACTCCGTGAGGAGCATTTGCTGAGTATCCAGAAATAAAAGGCTTCTATGCTAAGCTTGACCAAAAAGAAAGAGTAGGGCTTCAAGGAGAAAGCGTGGAGGGTTCTGTCGGGCTGTACCATGCTGACAGACGGCTGACTTTGTAGTTACTGAGTCTGTCTTTTCCCAGTCAGGACACTCCCTGGGATGAATGGCCGCTATATTTTCAGGAGGCTGTGCTTAAGGTTAGGTAATGTTTCCTTCCGTGGCTGCGGTTTGATATTTTCAGTTTAAAGTAATTTTTATACCGCTTTGATGAGCTGTCAATCCCTTCACTTGATTTATTTCAAGTTCAGGTTTATTGAACTTTATTTCAAGTTCAATTACAGACTTCGGTGCCCTTCCCCTTAAGCACCTCAGTGTACATTACATAAACTGAAGTCCAGTATTTACATCTTTCTCTTTGGAGCTAAAATTTGTGTATAATGAACTACACAAATCTTAAATACATGTCTGCAGGGCTCTTTATGTAACCGAACCTCTGTCGCGATGGGGAACATTATGGTCACCCTGGGAGAAAGTTCCCCAGCAGATCTTTTGGCCTCGGAACTCTTTCTTAATTCTTGGATGCTCCTGGTTATGATATTTAATAACATTTTTCTTGTTCATATCTATTAGAAGCTACACTGTGACTTGAGAAGTAGGAAAATGTGAAACAATGTATCTTAGATTTGAGAGAATAGGATTCATTCTGTGGTGTCTTTGAGTAGCCACCAAAGAAGTCCAAGAATGTTATAACTGGGATCTCTTCAACTTTAGCCAACACACAGCCAAGCTGCTTAAGTTTCCTGTGTGACATTAACTATTTACTCAATTTTACATAGTAGTTATTTTCTATTAATAGTATTCTTTGTGATACTATTACATAGTGTGATACTATTACATAGTATCACAAAGAAAAATACAGATGGAGGCAACAGTTTTTCTAAAAGATTTATTAATTTATTTTAGAGAGAGTGTAAGCAGGGCGGGGCAGGGCGCAGGGGGAGAGAATCTCACCAGACTCCATGCTGAGTGTAGAGCCTGACACAGGGCTTGATCTCACAACCCTGAGATCACGACCTGAGCTGAAACCAAGAGTCGGATACGCTACCGAGTACTCGCTTCAGCAGCACATATACTAAAACTGGACACTCCACTGACAGCAGCCCAGGCTCCCCGGAAGCAGTGTTTTTTAAAAAAATATATATATATATTTAGGTAGTTCGATAGCCTCTCTCTAAGCTTTACTATTTTAATCACTTACTCTTTACTTTTCCTCCAAAACGATGAACATCTTCATTTCCCCTCTGGCCTCCTCTGCCTGCTACTACCCACCCAGCTTTTCCCTCTGCAGACCCAGGCCGGGCAGTGTGGGCCCCCACTTATGGGTCCAGCCCCCTGCAGGGTCCTTGACCTTATGTGTTGCCAGAGCCTCTGGTGAGGACATGCAGGGTTTCCTTTACCACCGAGAAAGCCGTGTTTTCTACCCTTAATCCCGTGTCATGGGCAGTGAAATCTTATAAAGAATGTATCCTTATGTTGAATTTCCTCTCATTAGAATTGAAATTTACAGAGCAGTCACCCTGGTTAGGAAATGATTCTGTTCTCTAAGCTCCCTTTTTAAAGAATAATCTGTTTACATTTATGACTTTCTAACTGCCGGTTAATGCAAGTCTTTCTCTTTTTAAGTGCATTTAATCATGTAACAGTTGTAAAACAGTGGTTGCCTCACATCAGCCTTCTGTCAGGACATGACGAGATTTTTTCTTCAGGAATTTTTATCCTATAGAAATCCATTAATTTTAGTGCTGACTGAACTCGCCTGGATTTAGAACTGTTTGCTTTTTTTTTTTTTTTTTTTTTTAGATTTTATTTATTTATTTGACAGAAACACGGTGAAAGCGGAAACACAAGCAGGGGGAGTGGGAGAGAGGGAAGCAGGCCTCCTTGCTGAGCAAAGAGCCGGATGTGGGGCTCGATCCCAGGACCCCGGGATCATGACTTGAGCCACCCAGGCACCCCAAAACTAAGCATATTCTTACCATGACCCACCAGTCACACTCCATAGTATTTACCTACTGGGGTTCAACTTACGCCAACATGAAGACCTGCTTTGAACACGATTACCCAAACTAGGAGGCAACCAGGATATCCTTCCGGAGGGTGCATAGGTAAGCGCTGGTACGTCCAGACGATGGAGTCTTGCTGGGCCCTGAAAACAGTCGAGCTCTCAAGTCATGAAAAGACCCGGAGGATCGCTAAAGGCACACGAGCATGTGAAAGGAGCCCATCTGAGAAGGTTCCAAACTGTCTGACTCCAGCCATAGAGACAGGGAGTGCAGGGGGTGTGGGAGGGAGGGGAGATGAGCCGGCAGAGGGCAGAGGACTTTAGGGCACTGAAACTATCCCATATGGTGTTATAGATA
This sequence comes from Enhydra lutris kenyoni, assembly GCF_002288905.1. Classification (NCBI taxonomy): domain Eukaryota; kingdom Metazoa; phylum Chordata; class Mammalia; order Carnivora; family Mustelidae; genus Enhydra; species Enhydra lutris. Next base: position 3,092,395 of record NW_019154166.1, on the reverse strand, counting down.
CGCGCCGTTATGTGTTTGTGTTTGTCTAAACCCACAGAACGAACCACACCCGGAGTGAAGCCTAATCAAACTTTGGGTGATCATGACGTAGGGTCCTTGGTAAAAAATGTCCCATTTTAATGATGTTGATAATGGAGGAGACTGTGCCTGTGCCGGCACAGAGAGTAGTTGGGAAACCTCTGCGTTCCTCTCCATCTCTAAAACTGCCTTCAAAAAAAACCACTTAAAACACACATCTAAGGCAATAGTGTGGTGTAGGCAAAAAGGCGTCATGGGGTCAGGTAGATGTCTGGTGTTTTCTCGTCCACCCCGAGCTAGCTCCGTGACTCCGGGCCAGACCGTCAGCTTCTCTGGACCACTGTTTGCTTTTCAGATGGTCCTTGCTTTAGAAGTGCTCAAGTCTTAAAACTGGGGGAGCTTTTGGATTCTGGTAGGTGTATCTGAATGATAGCTGAGTTACAGGGGAGAAAGAAGTATTCAGATCAGCCGGTGAAGAGAAGTTTAAAATGTTCTTGGCAAATGTGCCAGGAAAGGGACTCAGCTCTTTGCAAGCATTCCCTCCGTGAATCTTTGCGGTCGTCCTGTTTCGTGGTAGCCAAGGCTGACCCTAGTGTTCGTGGGATGGAGGACCGACCCCAGACCCGTCTTGACCACGGAACCTCGGCTCTTGCGAATAAACTGCTTTCTAACAGAGTTTTGAAACTGTCGGCAGTCGTCAGCTAATGTCACGTGTGGCTGGTGTTCAAACGGAGGTCATCTGAAGCTAGACCTTGGGGCAGAGGGGGTTTTTGAAACTAGACTGAAATTGATGTATCCGTAGAAGAAGAAAAGAAGCCATTCAGATCTGGGTGAGGAGTTTCTCGTTGGGGAAAAGTATCCAGGGTCCAGAAGGGACTCCAGGAAAGATCCCAGAATCAATCACCTGTCAACGCTCTTCCTCCCCCCTTCTTAGCGCTGTTGGTTTTTACGTTGTGTTTTGGATTGCGCACGTCTTCACAAAGCCACCGAGGGCCAAAGACCTCTCTAGAGAACCAGAACACCTCCAGGCCAGAAAACACTGACCTTCTGTGTCCCGATGTCCTGCACGAGACGCAGGCTGCTCACTGTCCCTCCTTGATGACCTCACACTGGCAGCATGTGGACCAGCACGGACAGAGCAGCCTTCCCGTGCAGAGCGCCTCCGTCCGTGGGTCTGGTCTCCTCGGTGGAAACCAGATCAGATCCCTTTGTCCTCCTGGCTTCGAGGTCTTGTTCTGTCGCTCTGCTCTCTGAGGATTCTCCTGACCCGCTTCCTCGGTGAGAACCCTGCCGAGCTTTCCGATGGGCTCCCTCCCGTCTTTATTTCCGTCCAAGCTGCTTTGATTTCTCTGCCTCTCTCTGGGATGGATGTGCTGTTGCCCTTTTAAAAAATTATTTCCGAGATTTCTAATTCTATGCCTTTGATCCTACCACCTCTTTCATAGACACGTTGGGGATTAGCTTTCTTTTTTTTTTTTTTTTTTTTTTTCTTTTTTACTGCTGTTAATACCTCCATCCTCCTCATACCTACTTATTAGCATTATTGCCATTCGCCAAGAGCCTTCTGGCCGGGGGCAGAGCTAGGCTCCTTACAGGCATGCTCCCAGGCCTGTGAAGTACTTAGTCACTCACTGAAAGGAGTATAAACTGAAGCCCAGAGAGCTGAGTCACTCGCCCAAAGCCCAGAGCTAGAGAGCAGTGGATGGGGTTTCAATCTAGGCAGGTCATCTGGACACCATAACCCACATTCTTCTTTTTTAAAAGAGTTTATTTTACAGAGAGAGCGACACAGCGAGAGAGGGAACACAAGCAGGGGGAGTGGGAGAGGGAGAAGCAGACTCCCTATCAAGCAGGGAGCCTGATGCAGGGCTCAATCCCAGGACCCTGGGATCATGACCTGAGCAGAAGGCAGATGCTTAATTCACTGAGCCACCCAGGCGCCCCCCACCCCATAACCCACATTCTTAACCATTAATGCAAGCGCTATGGATTTGTAAAATAATTCGGGGCTTGGTAACCTAAGGTGCCCCCTCCCTAAGTGGTGGGCGAGCAGGTGAGTGGACAGTAACTGGACGGTGATGATGGGCCTCAGACAGCCCGTGTTCTTTCTTCACCACGGGCTCCTGTGTTAGAAGCTACTGGCCACATTTTAAGACGGGTTATGTGCGGCTCCCCATCTCCCCTCTCGGGAACTTGCTAGTAACCTCTGTCTTTACAGCCATGTCCTCTGTGTCAAAGTCCCCTTAGACCTGAAATGTACAGAAATGTGGCTGAGATAAGCATTGTTGAAGCACCGCCCGGTGAGTGTGACAGGGATGGGGTAGATCGTGTTAAGGACACACTGAAGCGGGTCCAATGGAGCGGAGCTAGCGGAGAAACCACAGAGACACAACTAAGCAGAAAGGGAACAATCAAAACTATTTTCCAGACAAGTCATCATCAGTCAAAATGAGAGGCTCATTTCCTCGCCTAACAGAAAAATTATTTGTTTGAAGCCAACCGCCAACATCATGATTAGCTTTGAAACACGGAGTATTTTGAATAAAGTTAACAAAACGGAGAAAAACCACTACACTCGCTCTTGAGAAATGAATGCATGAATAAAATGCGGATCTTCTCCCGGGACTCGGGAAGCTTCTCGCTGCCCCCCAGAGTCCCTGCAGCTCTCTGCGTCGCTGTTGGTTTGCCTCCAGCCCCACATTTATACCTGCGCTCTGGTTCCTGGCAAAGATCTTGGCGTTCGTCTCTCCATCTGCCTGATCGTGGTGCCCCCCCGATTTCCCTGGCCTGTTCTCCCTTTTTGGGAGGCTCTCCCCAGAACATCACGTCTCCGGGGAGATGTCCGGTGTCCTCCGCTCCTGTCTGCCTTCCCCCTGCTCCCCCCAGCCACTTCCTTGATGCCTTAAAGACATTCCTCATGTCCCACACTCCTCTTGCTTGTTTTTGTGGTTTATCTTCTCTCTTCTCCTGAACTTGAGCTCCGCAAGGATGGAGACAAAGGTTCACAGCTCTGGCTCTTGTGCTCAGAAAAATCACCCAATACTGGTCGATTTCTAAGTATTTGTCGAGTGAGTGCAGTTACTACCTTAGCCAGGCACCAGAGGAAGCCAGGTAGAAAATAATAAGGATGTTAACAGCAGGAATAAAAATTATAAAAAGAGCCTAGGAATAAACTTGAAACGTGTAGGACCTGTATTGATTCATTCAGCCCCTGCTGTGCTGGACCCTATGATACCAAAGATCGATGATAAGAAAGATACGCTGCTTGCTTGTCATGAACACAAAATTTACCCGAGAGCTAGAGATGAAGACGTCCTCTCTCCTTAAAAAAAAAAAAAAAAAAAAGCATGCATATTAATATTAGTTCAGAATGCCACCTCTTATTTTTTTATTTGTGGGGGAAGAGGTGAGGGACAAAACTTTGAACAAAACTATTTGAGCAGAACAAAATTATTTGAGGTTTATCTGAAAAAATACATTTCAGAGACTACTCGGGTGTTTTGTTTTGTTTTGTTTTAAAGAAGACCAATGCTGGGGGCGGCTGTGGCTCATCCTGTTTCAGAACTCTTGAAGTACGTTTCTGGCCTTCGACTAAGCTGTATGTAGAAGTAAATATCAGATAATAGTTCAGATCACGGGGTAATGAGTGTCTTTGTCAAACCATTGATACTGGGATGTGGGCTGAATCATCTGGGGATAAAATCTGATTATATATTTACCCCAAACTATAATTTTTTTTTCCAGATGGATTAAAGATTTCATTGTAAAAAGTGAAACCATCAAAGTTCTGGAAGAAAATACAGATGGATTTAATAATAATGTTATAAAAATGAGAACATAGATGGGTATCATTCTGGTGCAAGAAAGGCCTTTTTAAGCACAAACAGCAGGCGAAAAACCCTTGAATTCGGTCTATTGAGTACCTACAGTTCAAAACTTGTAGACGGTAAAACACACAAGGGAACTGTTTTTTGTAGAACAATGGACGGTGGTTAAGGAACTTCATATATTAAATATGCTTATAAACCAGTAAGTGGGTTGTTTCTAGAATCAAATCTTGTAGCTAGAAAGGTTCTAACATGATTCCTGCCTTGTGCAAAGGGTGGCGTGAGGGCCTGAGAAGACGGTTTCCTTACTCAAAGCCATAGGACTAGCGGGTCAGTTGGCTCCCTTTGCCCGAACCCTCTGCAATTAAGATTGTAGGTATAGGTGCAGAGAATTAAGATAATAATGTAAGCAGTAAACCTGAAAAATTTTAAGTTGGGGCTAGTTCATAGTACAATCCTGAGTATACTTCCAGGGAAGGGTCAGAGTTTACTAGAAAAATTAGACTTTCAAGCCTTGGATAAAACAAGCTTAGAGGATTATTAGCTAGCCATGGGTTTAATAATATTTTGGGGTTTCTGGTGCTTTTTTTCTGTTTCTGGGTTTTTTTTCCCCACCTGGGGCTTTTTCTCTTCCTTAATGAAAAATCTAAACACATACGAAAATTTTTCTTTTATTCCAAATTGAGATTTTCTTGATTGTGTAGATAGGTTCGCTTTGAATCCTATCTTAGGAAGCCTTTGATATTTGAACAGAAAGACCATAACTTAGGCATCCCTGTGCCTAGCAGCTTACCTGAATTTCAAGATTAGTCCTTGAGTAGAAATAAAAAGCTGCCTTTAAAATGTGCCAGCCTTGTTTTTAAACACGAAGCAGTGACATTAGTCCCGGTTTGTAACCAAACTCATAGTGTTTGTTTTCTCTACAAATTGAGCACTGGCTCTGTGTCGATGCTGCCCAAGGTTACATGGATTAAAAAAGCCAACACAAACACAAATGCACAATAATCTCAAACAAACAAACACATAGTAAACACTTGCACGGGGTCGGGCTCCCCGTCTCCGGGAGCCCAGGGCACAAAGCCAGCAGTCTGCAAGAGAAAGTTCCACAAGGTGTGTACGAGCTTCCGCACGGGTGGCGCTGGGGAAGGAGCAGTTGGCAGCTGGTTTGGGGAGCAGATGCTGAGAAAATCTTGCCTGGACTTGAATTTGAGCATCAGTGGGCATCCCAGAGTCCTTTCCACATCTTCAGATTAAATCATCCTCACTGTTTCAGGAGCCCTATTTCCAGCATTGGCTGCGTTTCTGGGACTGAGGAATTATTTCATGAACTTTTTTTTTTTTTTTTTCAAGATTTTATTTATTTATCTGAGAGAGAGATAGTGAGAAACAGCATGAGAGATGAGAAGGTCAGAGAGAGAAGCAGACTCCCCGTGGAGCTGGGAGCCTGATGTGAGACTCGATCCCGGGACTCCAGGATTGTGACCTGAGCTGAAGGCAGTTGCTTGACTAACTGAGCCACCCAGGTGCCCTGTTTCATGAACTTTTATAAAAAAATGTCACTTCTCTGGTAGAGTCCCCAAACTCCAAGGAAAAAGCCGCATTATGACTCTATCCTTTGTCTTACTGGCACCTTAAAAAAAAAAAAAAAAAAAAGTTTGGGATAATTTAATTATTTAAAATTTTTAAAACATTTTCTGACTTCTGCTGGTAGGTTTCCCCCCCTACTTACACTCTTTTTTACTTTCTACCAATTCTTGTTCCAACTCCGTTAATTGTGCCCATTGTAATTTGGGAATATGTGAGCTCAGCTTTCTTTCAGGTGGCCTGTGCTCTTTCCTCTTCCAGGGGTGAATCGGGTGCCGGGAAGACAGAAAACACGAAGAAGGTCATTCAGTACCTCGCGCACGTCGCTTCTTCGCATAAAGGACGGAAGGACCATAATATTCCTGTAAGTTTGCCTTCTCTGGTTTGTTTGTGTCTCAGGGTTATTCTTTCAGAATTTCAGAAGTCAGCGTCAGGAAGCCTGGCATACTGCTGGGAGAACCCGCTCCCTTGTGTGCTCCCACCCCCCACCCAGAAACTTCCTCCGCTCGGGAGGGAGCAGGTTGACCTGGAAATTGCTATTAACTAGGTCTTTCGCACAGGCCAAGTGGAATTAGCGGTGGTAGCTTGAAGCCTAATCCCTCTCCGAAGCTTCGGGAAGAACTGTTAACGATGATGAGTGTTGCTTCCCAAGATGTCTTATTCCACTGAAGGAAGGTCCTCAAGTGTCTTTAACACTTCTTTCCGAAAGTGGCACGGCAGCCTGTTGCTGCTAACCGTCTGGAGCAGCTGGAGGCGGAGATAGAAATTTGGGGACCACTGATGATAGAAAAGGGGTACGACCAGGAGAGTCCCGCTACCCTTCATCTGCAGATCTGCAGGAGGGGTCGGTGACGCAGCCACACCTGCTCTCGTGGTTCTGAGCTGCACGTTGACCTGGTTCTGTGGATGTGGCTTCCTGCTCGGAATGGCCCAGACTCGCTAACATTTGCATTTATCTGTTTGTAACAAACAGCAGGAGTCGCCTAAGCCAGTGAAACATCAGGCAAGTGCTTTTCTTCACGCTTCTGAGTCTTGAATGCTCGCACTGATCTCTGTCTCTAGATTGAGTCTCTGTTAGAAGCAGATACGGTTAGTCCTGAGTGACGTCCCCTGTGAACACCTCATTTTGGAGATCTGTCGCTTAGGGACGTGTTCTTTTGCAAGCAGCATGCCCCCTCGCTTCAAATTTGTTTGCTAGATGAGTTTTGATGTTTATTTACCCCTTTATCATGACATTGAATCACATGTTTATGAAGCCTGAACCCTCAGGGTTTCAAGTGTCAGAGACCAGGCGGGATGATTTTGATTCTCCTTAAATACATGGAAGGCCGGCGTTGTGCCGACATTAAATTTCAAGTCTGCGGCTGCAACTTGAGGACTTGTGACTTTGGGGTTAACATGTTTCTAATTAATTAATGTTTTATGGCTCCTATGTGTTTTAGCCTTAAAGGCTTTAATTTAATAGATGAAGGTAGCACTTTCTTTTCTTTCTTTTTTTTTTTTTTTTAAAGATTTTATTTATTTATTTGACAGACAGCAAGAGAAGAAACACAAGCAGGGGGAGAGGGAGAAACAGGCTCCCCACTGAGCAGGGAGCCCAATGCAGGGCTCGATCCCAGGACCCCGGGATCATGACCTAAGCGGAAGGCGGACGGTGAAGGACTGAGCTCCCCAGGAGCCCCCGCTCCCCAGGAGCCCCCGTTAGCATTTTCTGAATCTGGTCAGGTAGCAGAGGAGTGTTGTTCTTTCTGATTAGAGAACTTGCCCCCTGCTGGCCCCCCAGAGCATAGCAACGGACAGATGGCCCACCAGGGGTGTTTCTGCTACCGGGGAAGGAGAGGAGGGCAGCCCCAAGCCAGAAGCCCCAGACGGAAAGGGATGTCTGTCTTGGACTTAACCTTTCCCCGGCACCGGAATAGTTTCGAGCAAATAGGAAGCAAGGAAAGATAATGTTATGGAAATATGGAAATGTTATAGATTTATTAATATAAAGAAATGATCATAGGTATCTACAGGAATAGTCCTAGATACCTGGATTTTCACGTATCTTTCTTAAAATTCTTAAGTTGTCAGATGGCAAAGCTGTCTCCTGCCTATGAAGGCCTGTGATGTCCTTTTGTCCCTTCAGCAAGAGTGGACACTCACCCAAATTGGAAGGGGTAATGAAGTCATCGTTATCCTAGAGGACCCTGAAAGGCTCTTTTGCCAGTTACAGAAGGAACCTCTAGCCCTGAAATGACCTTTTCTTGGTGTCCTTGAGGCACAAGCTAACATGACCTTTGAACGTGTACTTTGGTCCCTCGTGAAACAGTGCGAAGTGATTAACGGGCACACTTGGGTTTTCCAAATCCATGATGTGGAATTTCACACATCGTTTATCACTAACATTTTGTTTCGATGTCATTTTAAACTACAGCGCGGATCCCCGTTGTGTGTGAGTCGCATGCCGACCCGGGAGTTTCCCTTTGGGTCGCAGGAGTCCCCGGGGAGCAGGTTTTCCCGCACCTTCTCTGCTGCGCATGTCCTTCTGCATGAACTCCCAGCCCAGAAGCTTCCGTGCTGCTTTTCCCCGCGTGTGTTTTCCCACTTGTCTAGCCCAGCACCAGCCGTGCTTCTGTTTCTAGAAACCTGAGAAGAGCGCCGGTTCTCAGCTTTGCTTCCCCAGTGCAAGGAACGGAAGCTACTCCTGTGCGGCAGTGACCCTGGAGGGGGTCGTGTCGGGAGGGTCCATCTCTGCCCTCGCTCCCTCCCCTCCCCAGGGACCCCGAACCCCCTTCTGAGAGTTACCTCCACAGAGTAGTCGCTGTGTTGCAGGCCCTTTACCTGGCGAGGGTCTCCTTTGGTTTGACATCCCTGGGTTGTGTATTTACGGTGAGCTCGACGGGCAAAGCTCGCTCAGGGTCCCAGGAACCATTTGGATGTGTTTCTGGTGTTTTGTCCCCAGAAAGTAGCATGAAGCATCAGGACAAAGAGGAAGGTATTTTGAGGCTCCTTTATTTATCTGTCTCTTGGCTCATTTTTTTGTTTTTTTTAAACCGCTCTATTGAGGTTTAATTCATGCCACTTAATTAATTTAATTAACGAATGCCATCAAATTCATGCATTCCTACAGTCCCGCATCGCCATTTTTAGTACATTGAGTTACGCAGTTTTCCCTGCAGTACACTTGAAGACCTTCTCATCACCCCAAAAAGAAACCCAGTAGGCATTCCCTTCCACATCCTTCCAGCCCCTGGAAACCATTCATCTACTTTCTGTCCCTATGAATTTGCCCGGCTGTGTGTATTTTATACAAAGGGAACGCTAGAGAACGTGGCGTTCTGGGCTGTTCTTCCCTTCAGCGTGATGTCTGCACGGTTCATCCGTGTCGTAGCATGCATAAACCCTCCCTTCTTCCCCTGCCAGAGTGGCACTCTGTTCTATTAAATCAGTTAAACCGGCCACGTTCCACCTGCTGATGGGCATTCCGATGGGTCCCATTTGGGGACCACTTTGAGTAATGCCTCAGTGAACATTTGTGTACAAGTGCTCATGTGGACCTGTGTTTCCTGCTGTCCGGGGTGTGCGCCTGGGACATTGCTGGGTCGTGGTGGTGTTCTATTTCACGTTTTGAGGGCCCTCCCCGCTGATCTTCAAGTGACGGTGCTGTTTTGCACCCCGCCCCCTGCCCCCACCAGCCATTTATGAGGATGTCAGTTTCCCCATCTTGTCGCCATGTTGGTCCTCATTCTGTTGAGCTGTCCCCACAGGCCTTTGTGCTTGCCTTTAACACTTAATCCTCATGATGGAAATGCAAACAAATTTAAATCAATTTTCAAAAGGAAGGTCACAGTATTTAAGCAGTAAGTGGCAAGCATTGACCTATAAACGCAAGGCGTACTTCTTCTAACAGGGTTAAGGCTGGCTTAGCTTTGTCCCCCAGGCAGCTGGAAGTGGTCTGGGCGACACGCTCCCTCCCCGTAGATTGCTGTCACAGGCCCTCACAGTCTGACAGAGTCCCAGGCCACTGAACCCAGGCCAAGTTCAGAGCAGATCTGAAAATAGCTGATTTCTAGAACTTGACCGTCCCTGAAGGATGACTGTCTTCAGACCAGCCCATCTTCCCAGCCCACTTTCGACTCAACCCAAATCTGGATGGCAGCTTCGGGGTGACTTCCTAGCTACTGGCCTAAACGACCTTGAACTAAGACCAGGCTGGTGACAGATGGCAAGTAGCACGTATGGAAATGACAGTCTGCCCGTGGAGATTAAGTCTGGTTCTTAGGACTGTTGGTGAGGGGCTCCCACCGGTTTTCAGCCCTCTTGTGGGGAGTGGGGACACCTGCAGCTCCACTAGCCTGGCCCTCAAAGCCCAGCACGATCCCAGCCCACGTCCCACTGCTGGCTGAACTGGAGGTTTACCAATGTCAGAGTCCTTTTATGTGTATTACACAGCAAGGACATATATTACCATATCTACAAGGGTATGGTTTTCATTGTGATTGGTAATCCTTTAAAGCATCGTATAATTCTACATACTTAAAACTTCGAAAATAATTTCAATGGCTAATGCTAATTTCCCCCACCCCCACCCCCACATTCCCAAAAGACTTTTCTCATTGTCCTATAGACTAGAAACAGGGGACATCTCCCATTTGATTCTAGCAGAAAGGTTAACACTTAGTCATTGTCCCCTGAGGGTTTATAAATGGCTTCATAATTTGGTTGAGTGATGTTAGTGCTGTTTAATCAAAATGTGAAATTGTATGACACCGAAATGGTCAAATTTCATGGTAATTTCTCAATGTAAGACCCTTTTGGGGTGTTTACTGATGTTAGCTTTGTGTCAAGCTTTTTGTGATTCATTCTTGAGTTACTGAGATCTCTACTTGGTCTCGGTGATGTCACCGGTCCTTTAGGAGAAAAGTTAGTACCACGACCCTGTCAACCTTGTGGCCCCAACAGCAGAGGCCTAGGTGTGCCCCAGTCTGCAGGTCCTACGGGGAGAGCAAGGATTCCTGCTGCTGCCTTGGGCTCACCCCCAGCCCCTCCCTTAACGTTCGCTCCTAGCAGTTTGGGGACCTCTCATTGTGCATTCCTTCAGCAAACACTCATGGGGATCCTTCTGACCTCACACGGACCCACACAGGTCCAGGGGATACAACCAGCTGTTACGAGCCGGCAGGAGAAAGAACAGAATCTGAGATCGCACACATAAGCACGCCCACGTACACTGACACAAAGAAGAAGAGAGTCCTTGCATCCACGTCTAGGGAGTATTAAAACGGGGTACGCAGGACACATTTTCCCTCAAGTTAGGAAAACATTTGAAAAGTAAAATAGTCAAGCATTTTTGTTATGACGGGACAGGAGGATAGTGTGTGATTTTAAGAACTCTGGTCTCAATTTTTTTTTTTTTTTTGACAGAGATCACAAGTAGGCAGAGAGGCAGGCCAGGGGCGGGGTGGGGAAGCAGGCTCCCCGCTGAGCAGAGAGCCCGATGCGGGGCACGATCCCAGGACCCTGGGATCATGACCTGAGCCGAAGGCAGAGGCTTTAATCCACTGAGCCACCCAGGCGCCCTCTATTCTAGATCTTTGATCTGACAGTGGATGTTTAGTGTAAAGATAATGCCCCGTTTATGAAAATTCAGTGTTTTTCTGACAGGTTATGCATTCTGATCCCACAGACCGAGTGAGGTAAGGAGGATTCTAGAGCCCAGTGTTTGCAGAGCTCGGACACCAAGGGGTTCACAAGGTGTTGGTTATGGCCACACTGATGAAGACAAGTGCTGACCTCCAGGAGAAAGGCCCTCTATTGGATTACAGAATGATAGCTAACTTTTTTTTAAAGATTTTATTTATTGGAGAGAGAGGGCGGGGGGCAGGGGGCAGAGGGAGAGAAACTCAAGCAGGCTCCCCGCTGAGCAGGGAGCCCAATGCGGGGCTTGATCCCAGGACCCCGGGATCATGACCTGAGCTAAACTCAGATGCCTGTAACTACTGTTCTTTTTTTTTTTTTTTTTTTTTTTTATTTTGACTAATGTCTTTTTTTTTTAAGATTTTATTTATTTATTTGACAGAGAGAGATCACAAGTAGGCAGAGAGGCAGGCAGAGAGAGAGGAGGAAGCAGGCTCCCTGCTGAGCAGAGAGCCAGATGTGGGACTCGACCCCAGGACGCTGGGATCATGACCCGAGCCAAAGGCAGAGGCTTTAACCCACTGAGCCACCCAGGTGCCCCTGTAACTACTGTTCTTTAATGATGGCTCTCAGTTGTTAAAATTGGTTACCAGGTTATCCTGTTTTAAGAAATCTGGGGAGAGGGGCGTCTGGGTGGCTCAGTCGGTTAAGTGTCTGCCTTCAGCTCCCGTCACGATCCTGGGGTCCTGGGATTGAGTCCCGTGTCAGGCTTCCTGCTCCGTGGGGAGTCTGCTTCTCCCTCTGCCTCTGCCTGCTGCTCTGCCTGCTTGTGCTCTCTGTCAAATAAATAAATACAATCTTTAAAAAAAAAATCTGGAGAGCCTCTAATGTTTAGAAGGATCTATATCAGAAATAACCTGGTGTTTTGAAGTCCATGACCGGAAGACTCCCTGTGTGGGGGGCATATTGTCTAATGCTGAGAAAGGAAGTTTCTGGCCCAGTCGATGGGACTTGAGCTGTGTCGAGATCTGGACAGCTCAGCTAACCACTGGAGGGTGGGGAGCATTCCTCCCCGTGTCCGTGCCTCCCGAGCGCGTCCCCACCCTTTCCACTGAGTCCTCCCTCGCCCCAGCCTGTGTGCATGGCAAACATTTGTCCTTCTTTCTGGGTCTGCCGATACAATGCTCCACTTAGCATCTGGCCGTCCATCTGAGACTCTCACAGGAGGGTCCTTGGGACCCTGTTTTGCTCAGAAAATCGCATTTGCTAGTGCATTGTAATCCTTTCTTCAGGTCTAGAATACCGTGGTATCTGGAAACACCCGGGTAAGAGCCATGTTGGTAAAACACATTTCTCTAAGCCCTGCGATGCAGTTCTAACATGACATCCCAGGAGCACAGCGTCACTTTCTCGTGCTTTTCATGGCCAGAACTAGCATCAGGCTTTCTCATAAAGCTTCCTGTCACGGGTCATGATCAAGGTACCTGTTAATATTCTTAACATCTTTTGTTTGTAAAAATCTGTCGTAGAGCCGGATTTGCACGTAAAGACACAGAACCAAGCACAGAGCCTATCACAGACTCTATAGTTAGCCTTTTGAAGATTATTTATTTACTTACTTATTTGACAGAGAGACAGTGAGACAGGGAACACAAGCAGGGGGAGTGGGGGAAGGAGAAGCAGGCCTCCCATGGAGCAGGGAGCCAGATGCGGGGCTTGATCCCAGGATCAGGACCCCCGTTGAAGGCAGACGCTTAACGACTGAGCCCCCAGGCGCCCCTAGTGGTTATTATTAGAATTGGCTGCCTTGCCTCCCTGGAACAAGGCAGAGTAGAAATGAACAGAAGTGTAAGTATTACTGTCTTCTTCATCGCAGCCACCTGCTAGATTTCATTTCATGAAAACCCATTTGTTTTATTTTCAAAAATTCTCCACCTAGATTATGTGCCCTGTCCTCAGAGTTCTCTCCTGTGCTCCATGTGACTTTTCCTTCTCCTTCTGATCGCTTTATAAACGCTAATTGTTTTCCTTTAGCAGAGCTCATGGGACCAAGAACAAAGCCAAGAAGGTTACAGGTGGCACCCACAATGGAAACAGAGGAAAAGAGAACAAGTTTTTGTTTCGTATTTTCTGCCGAGGATTGGAGTAAAGACACGAGATTAACATACATCTGCTTTGTGTGTCTGTGTATGTGTGTGTATGTGCGTATGTGTAATGTCTTTTAGGGGGAACTTGAACGGCAGCTTTTGCAAGCAAATCCAATTCTGGAATCATTTGGAAACGCGAAGACTGTGAAAAATGATAATTCATCTCGCTTCGTAAGTTTGAAAGCACATGAAACCTTTCATTTCTCTGATGTCTGGTTAGATGTCTGCCGTGATTAAGCAGCTGGAGTACTGTCTCTCCCTGGATTTTAGGGAGAGGCTAACAGACGTAGGCTAGACCAGTACTGCCCCGTAGAAACGTGACGAGTCGCGTGGGATTTTCAGTTTTCCAGTAGTGATTGTAGTGATATATTTACTGTATATAATGATATGTGTAGATAATTGCCTTCAAGGCTGATCTGTAATGCTTGTCGCGGGCCTGATGTGGCGGCAAAATGAGAGGCGTGTGGAGGACTTAGCGCGCAGCACTGGGGTGTCCATGCGCCCCAGACAGTGTTGGTGTTCAGCGTAGTCACTTGTCCCATTCATACTCGCTGTTTCTTCAGTATACGGACTCAGAATATTGGGTCAGTACTATGCCTTCTCTGTAAAAATTCTTCTTAGCTGTTGGGCTCTGTTAGTTCCTGGAGAGCGTCCCTTTCTCCGTCTGTTGGACCATCAGTCCCAGAGTGCCTGAGGCTGTCCTGGGTGATGGCCAGATCGACCTTCCTGCAGAGACCCTGCACTCCCCCTCCAGCCACTCACAGTCAACACATCGGTGTCAGACCTCCCTCCAGAGCCATATATGGCAAAACGGGACCCACCTGCCGTCCATCTTTTACCCTGGATTATAGTCCTCCAGATGTAGTGACTATTTCCACAGTGAGATCGGAGAGGGTCTTCAATTTCAGTTATTTCTACTTAAATCGTTGAGAGTTAATTCTCTGTTTTTCATCCTTCCTGATATTAGAAGTATTTGTAGAAGTCCAGAGACTTCTATTCTGATGACTCCTTGATGGGTAGTTTGGGGAGAATCTAGTACCATTGGGACATTCGGTTTAACTCTGAGATTGTAAAGTCATGGTGTTCACGTTGACTTTCTGGCAGCACAGAATGGGTGATTAGTGGAAGCTACCAGATACGGGCTCACAGAGGACCCAGCGAACCCACAGGTAGCCACATAACCCTCTGTCTGAGCCTGCCAGGACTGCCATAAAGAGCACCCCAGAGTGGGGGCCCTGAACCGTAGAACTTGATTTTCTTAGTCTTGAAGGCTGGAAGTCCATGACTGAGGTAGCAGCCAGGTTGGTTTTCTCTGTGGTCTCTTTCCTTGGCTTGTAGATGACCACACAGGCCTCCCTCTGCGTGTGCCTGTGTCCTGTTCTCTTCTTGTAAGGACACCAGTCATGTGGGACTAGGGCCCTAGTGACCTCGTTTTAACTTAATTAGCTTTCTAAAGACCATGTCTCCAAATATAGTCCTGTTCTGAAGCACTGGGGCTTAGGACTTCGAATAAGAATTTGGGGCGGGACGTGACTCAGCCCATGACACCCTCAGAGATAATTTTAAGTACAAGAGGCTCTCCCAAGTTAGGCACAAAATAGGGATCTGTTTGTTTGGAATATCGCATGAGTAAGATAAATTTTGAAGATTCATTCAACCCAAGTTCGTTAGGTAATGATTTTAGCTTTTTGCGTACAGAGTGAGATGACAAATATACCTGTGTCGGCAGGAAGCGTGGCTGTGACTTTGGGATTCATAAAAGATCTGGGACACCATGCGTCATTGGTAGAGTTTTTATCTCCTGGATCATCAGCACTGAGCCTGAGCCACATTTAAATCCTAAATTCTTGCCCCTGAAAGCCTTGTGTTTGGTGGCCTCGTCATGGGATTGAAGATACAGCGAGCTACCAGCTTTGGCATGTGAATCTCTATGAGGATTTATAAGGATTCTGAGTGGAAAATGTTTTATTTTACCACATAAATCAAGTTACCGGTCTATTCTGACCTCCCCTGCCTTGAGCCACTCTTGAAATTCAGGAGAAAGCATTCTGTGACAGTCTTCTCTTTGCCCGTCAAAGATAAACTGCAGCCAGCCCTTTGGTAAAGAATGTTGCGAGTCTGTTACTGAGTAGTCGGGATCCACCTACCTGCCGGCAATGTCCTGTTTGGGACAGATGGACGAGTAATTCCGTGTTGGTTCCCTGTTGCCATGTAACAAGTTGCCCTCGGCCCAGTGACTTGAAACCTGTATCACCTCAGTGTGTCTGCAAGATGGTGGTTCTGACTTGGGGCCCCTCATGGAGGTGTCACTAAGGTGGTATTGGCTGGGCTACAGTTCTCAGAAGGCTTGATGAGGCGGGAGGATCTTCTGAGCTGACTCAGGCGGCTTTTGGCAGGAAGCCTTGGTTCCTCACCTCAAAGGCCTCCCTGGAGGGAATCCCGCTCCTGACATGGCAGCTGGAGTTCCCCCAGAGCAGGTGGTCTAAGAAAGCAAGACAGAAGCTGCACAGTGTTCTTTACGACCTTGGAAGCCACATACCAGGCCTTTGATGGATTTTACTGGTCACACAGACCAGCCCTGATACATGGTGGGAGGGGACTGCACAAATGCACTCGGACGGCAGCACCAGATGTTGGGGATTACTGGCGCCATCTTGGAAGTTGGCTACCACAGGTCATTAGAGAGATTTCCATATTGACAGAGGTAGGCTGTGAGCTGTAATTTGCATTACTGTGGATCTGTGGCTCTCAGTGGGAGACCCTTGGGGGACATTTGATAGTGTCTGGAGACATTTTTGGTTCGGTTCGGGTGACGGTAGTGGTACGCCTCTGGGATCTAGTGGGTAGAGGCTGGAGTTGCTCAGCATCCAACAGTGGACAGGACAGGCCCCATGACCAAGAATTATCTAGCCCAAAATGTCATTTCTGTCGAGGTTGAGAAACCCCGGTCCAACTTGTTTCTTTCAATTGGAGTCTAAATCAGGGTCATCACTTTTTGGAATTTATTTGCAAAGTAATTACTATCCACGAGTCTCATTCAAGGTTATTATTTACACATCCTATGCCCAAGGTTGATGGAAGTAATTCTAGTAGGAACCTATTTTATGTCCCACTGGCAGGAAGAATTTCTTAGTTTTCTTTTTTTCTTTTTAATTTCTTAGTTTTCTAGCAGGATCAACTCTGGCGAGGCACTCCCATCTAATCTAGATCCTCGATAAACCCAGTTTCGGCTGGTTACCCCCTCCCACAGCACTTGTGCTCCTGGATTACAGTCTCAGCTATACTCAGTCTAATCTGTTAAAAGTCAATCTTCTTTAAGAAAAGATTTTTCACTGAGGCAGTGTTCTCACAGAGCTAGTTGTTAACGGGAGAAACAAAGGTGTCATTGTGGGCTCTTAGAAAGTCAACTTTATGTCAACTTCAAGTCTTTATATCGTTATATAGGATTTTTTTAAAGATTCTATTTATTTATCTGATAGAGATCAAAAGTAGGCAGAGAGGCAGGCAGAGAGAGAGGAGGAAGCAGGCTCCCTGCTGAGCAGAGAGCCTGATGTGGGGCTCGATCCCAGGACCTCGGGATCATGACCTGAGCCGCAGACAGAGGCTTTAACCCACTGAGCCACCCAGGCGCCTCGCTATATAGGATTTTTTTTAAAGAGATAGCAGTAGCTAGCTACTAACCCATCCTGAGGCATTAACTGCACAAAACCACAGCAAGTAGTTGGTTTTAGTGGTTCCATAAAAAATGGTGAGGTAATCGGTTATGCCGGGGGACAGGAACTCAGTTGGCTGCGGCATCCCTTTGGCAAGTCCCAGTGGGTATGGCCAACACTTTGCTTCTCGGGCATTTGAGGGTAGCTGGTGTGGGCTCATCTTTCTGTCACATCTTCTAGAATTTAGATTTTGCTCTTAGGCCCTTCAGTTAACTACTGAGCTCCTGTCCTTTGCCAGGCACTATGGTTCTCACGTTCTTTCCATTTGGATGTCTTAATGGAGCTCTCAGATTTCGCACGTTCCAGTGGGACCTTTTCCATTCAAAAATCTGTTCCTTCCATCTTCTGTCAGGACGTGGTCCTAGCAGGTTCTGTCAGGACGTGGTCCTAGCAGGTCACCCAGTTGCACTCGCGTGAGATGAAATAAAGCCACAGAAACCCAGAGGAATAAAATAGCTAGGAATCCTCCTGGCCTCAGCCTGTCCTTGTGGCCTGTGTCCAGACTGGAGCGAATCCTGTCGGCCACGCTTCTAGAACGCCTTTCAGATCTGTCCACAGTTCTCCTCCTCTCTCTCCTCAATACCCAGTGGGTCTAAAACCCCATCTGAGTTCATTTCTCTGTCGCTCTGTGCACGGCGTCCTCTTGCCTTTCCTCACAGTCTGTGGGTGAGCTCTACCCTGTCCTGCTGGCGTGTGATGCCTCTCACAGTGGGGCCCATCTCCCTGCTCTCTGGATCCTTAGTCCCTGGCACTGTGCCTCACACATGTAAGTATACAGTAGGCGCATATTTATGTTACCGCGTGGTTCCCTCCACTCTTTCTGGTGGAGCCCACCTTCATCCGGGTCTTAACTTCAGTGTGCGGTTGAGCTCGGGGCATCCTGCGTGGGCCAGACCCTCAGGGAACAGAGGGTTTGGGGCCTGGAGTGGCGTCCCGCGTCAGGCTGGGAGGGAAAAGTGCCACCGAGAAGCACGCGGCATGTACAGCAGAGCTGGTGGAGTCATTTTGTATAGGACACGGGCTTGCAGTGAAAGTATTTGAAACCGTCAACTCTGCAGGCTTTCGGATCCATTGGCTGCCATTCCTTTGATCTCGTAGAGACAAATCATTTCCTGAAAAAGCTTTTCTTTCAGAGATGCGGGCGTCTGGTTCGTGTTAGAGGGGACTCCGAGGAGAGCTTTACCCTCAGGAAAGAGCCGTTCCCGGTTAGGCCTGTTGTGTTTCTGGGGAAGCCACACGCGTTCCAGATGGGAGATTTACGTCAAGTGACGCTCTTGTCCTGAAACCCTGAAAGCAGGGGCTATGGTTTCTGACCGGCAGGGGCTGGCCCATCTTCCGCCAGTGAGTCCCTCTCTGCATTTGGCCAGTCTGCATTTTCCCTCCAAGTGGAGTCACTCGGGCGGTCCCCAGTGTCGTGCACTTTTGCGTCAGGAGAGCTCGGTCACGCTCCTGTGTCCTCGCCAGCCTTCGTTAGCAAGCAGGCCCTCGGAACAGTTTTGTAAGAAAGTCGAACACAGTCCCCGCTCAGTCCCGTAAGCCCCCCCCCCTCACTGAAGACTTGTGGGGGCAGCTGTGACCGTATCAGAGATCAAGTGTGGCCTCCAGCGGGAAACAGGCACGCGGCCATTTCACCTGGAGCTCGAGGCAGCCTTCCCGACACACCCCGTGGCCTCTGGGCCTTTCTAGAGTCTTAGCGCCTTGTTCACACCAGCCTCGGGGTGTCCGTGTACTTCCAGTCCGTCCGTGTCACCCCAGCAATCCTCACATCCATTCTCTAAGGAACGAGACCCCTTCCCTCAACCTGCTTTGCTCATGATAGAAGCTTCTGGAGCAGTTTGGAGACACACACCCACCACCTGCCCTTGGGTGAAAGCCAGCTCGTTGCTCCCAGAATGGGTTTCTCATTTTGGGCAACAGCTGCCGCCAGAGGGGCCGACAGGGGCCACTTGGGGTCGCCGCCAGCCAGAAGATTCTGTCTCTCGAAAATCACAGTGTGGTTTCTCTTGTGGCCAAGAGGGCAAATCCCACTGTGATGTGTCACGGTCTCCTGTCGCTCACAGTGGTTCTGTTTCCAGGAGCTTAAAGAAAACGAGCACAGAACTTCCCTTTAGTTACCATTCAGCTGGCAGCTGGCTCATAAGCTGTCAGGTCCCTCAGCTCAAGTGACACTCGTCCAAGCCTTCCTCTGTGTCCCCGTGGCCCTTGCTGGCCCTCTACAGGTGCCCTGCCTTGGCATCCTTCAGGTGTTGAAAGAGCATGACCTCCTGAGTCTGCTTCCATTGGGAGCAGGGGGCATTAGGTCAGCCTCTCTCAAGGCTATGGTCATAGGATTCATGTAAAGTGAGGCTTTCAGGTCACATGAGGTAGGGTACCTCCCCCCTTCCCTTCTCGTTGCACCCGGTTTTCCTAGCTCGGTCTGCAGTTTTCAAAATTGGAAAATTGGGTGAGTTCTTCACAAACGCTCATCATCTTGAACAAAAAAATGTAATCAGGTATTGATTTTAATGAATTCTCCCTTTGTTTTTAGTTTCAAAAGTCAACGTTACCGCAGCATTACTTGGCCCATACTGTCCAGAATTTGTGGTGGCATCCCAATACTGACGGCTCCGTTTTTGTACTTAAAGCACATATTAATGCAGCAAAGTAGGATACGAAGGGGCATAGTGTGTAAGAGGCTGGGGGGGACGGACTGGACACTCAGCAGAGAGTGTAGGCCCACGTGTGTAATCTGTTCATAGGAAATAGGAGGAATGATGTTTAATTATATTTTTTTATTGGTGTTTATCCAAGGGATCCTAAGAGATCCTTATTTATAAAAATTAGGCTGAGTTAAATCTTGCATCCAGTAAAATTCACCCTTTTAAGTGTACAGTTAGAAGAGGTTAGACATGTGTTTTGTACTGAAGCCAGCCCAGCGGCCCAGGGAGACTATCTCCTTCACTCCAGGAACCTTCCTTTCACCTTCATGTCGTCCGGTCCCTCTGCCTACCCCAGCCCTGGGAACCCCTGATCACTTTTGGCTGTGTGGTCTGTTTTCTTTAGGACGTCCGGTAAATGGAATCCCAGAATACGTTCCTTTCATACAACATTGTGGGTTTTTTGGACCCATCCACGTTGGTGGGTGTTTCTCTGGTCCCTTTATATCACTCAGTACTGCAGTTTCTTCATCCGTTCACCACCCGGTGGGCATTTTGGGTTGTTGCCCGTGGAGAGCCATCGCGAATAAAGCGGCTTTGGACATTCGCGTGCAAGTCTCGATGTGGACACGTGCTTTTGCTTCTCTTGGGTGACTCCCCAGGAGGGAGATCGCTGGCACATATGGTAATGTACGGTTCACTTACACGAAACCTGCAGACTTTTCCAAAGTGGCTGTGCCATTTTGTCTTCTTACCGGGGTTGTGGGAGAGTTCTAGCTGTTCCTTCTCATTGCTGGTCTTTCTTCAAAATGTTGCCCTTTTTGGCGGGGTATGTACTAGTGTCTCTTTATGCTCATTTCATTCTGCATTTCTCTAATAATTCTTGGCACCGAGCATCCTTTCCTGTACGACTGACTGTTTACCTGTCATCTTTGATGAAATAATCTCTTTGGATATTTTACCCAGTGTTTTTCTTGGCTTGTCTTGTTCTTGAATTGTAAGAGTTTTTTTTATATGTTCTGGGAACAAGTCTTTTACCAGGTGGTACTTTGCAGATATTCTCTGCTAGTCCGTGGTTTCCCTGTTTGTTTTCTTCACGGTGTCTTCTGAAAACAGAAGCTTGAGGTTCTCATGAAATCCACTTTATCAGATTCTAGTTGATAAACTCTAAATGTTCATCTCTTTGCATTCTTTCTAAGAAGTTTTTTTTTTTCTACTTTAAGATTATAAAGATTCTCTCCTGTTTTCTTTGCAAGTTTTCTGGTTTTAGCTCCTGCTTCTAGGGCTAAAATTCTGAAGAGTTAACTTTTTTATATGGTGTGAGGAAGGGTCTAGGTTCTTTCGATTTCATTTTGTGTATTTTTCAGGCACCGTTTTGTGAAAAGCTTAGTCCTTTTTCTGTTAAATTATCTTGGGACCTTTTGTTGGAGGTCAATTGACCGTGTGTGCGTGGTCTGTTTCTGGACTCCCTTCTGATCCTCTGATCCATATCTCTATATGGACCTACCACATACCAACCAACCTGTCCTAATGAACTTACAGCTTTTTGAAATCCAGTGGTGTGAGTCCTTGAGGCTCTGCTCCTCTTTCTCAACATCGCTATGACTTTTTTAGGTCCTTTCCGTTTCCCTGTAAATCTTTGAATCAGCTTGTCCAATTGCCCAAGGAAAGCCCTTCAGTCCCTTGACCATTCCTGTAACAAGCAAGCGTAGAGGGCAGCAAATAAACCATTTGTCACCATTGTCAGGTTTGTGGTTTTGCAAAACATTTAATTCATGAGATACTTGTATTTATTTGCTTTCTCATTTTTATGATCACTTTACTGGTTTTGGTGTTCAGGATTACGATAACTTTATGAAATCAACAGTGAAATAATCACTATTTTCTGTTTCTGTAGAAGAGTTATATATAGTCAGGCCATTAAATTTTTCTTAGGAATTTGCAAAACTGTTTCATCAGACCAATCCATCATTTTAGAAAAAGTAATTATATTTCATTTTTAATGATTATGATCTATTCAAGTTTTCTCTTTTTTTTTTTTTTCTTGAATAGATTTCCATTTTCCTAGGAAATTACATTATTCTGGTTTTTTTCAAGGCTGTCATGATAGGGCCGGTTACAGTGTTCCTTCAATGATGTGAAATCTTATCTCAGATTATGTAGAATTTTTTTCTAAGTTCAAAATGATTAGGGTCTCCTTTTTATTATATTATAGCCCAGGAAGGTAACCCGTCCTGTTGCTGCTTTGGGGAAATTTACAGAAATTTGGGGAAATTTTCCTTCCCTTTCTTTTTGGGATGATATTTATGACCCATTTTTGTAAGCAACTCAGGGATACTTGGCAGCGCACAGTGGTTTGTCACTTTGTTTGTTTATATCCTCTGTGTCCTTACTTATTTTTAATTGTTGTGGTTTCTTTTCAGGGCAAGTTTATTCGGATCAACTTTGATGTCACTGGGTACATCGTTGGGGCCAACATTGAAACGTGTATCCTTTTCGTAACAGCATCCTCCAAACTCAGGAGTGATGCCCTCTCTGGCCAGCCTTGGGTCGAGCCCCTGTGATGTCCCTCCGGTCACCCAGATGATTGGACGGAAGCCTGAAGAGGTCGTGACTCAGTCAGGTACTCAGTGTTAACTCCCAGGTGTTATTTTGCTGGTGGTGGTTGTTTGAACACTGGGTCCTGCCCTGTTCACGTGGCCGGGACCATGGAGAGAGCCGCTGAGCTGAGGACTGCCTGCTTGTGAACCAGGAAATGTTGCCACGGTGCACTCCGGTGCATGCCATCCTACAGAACCACTCTTCCACTGGGTGTTGGGGTGGCCCCTTTTGAGCATCTGCTCCTGGTATCCGTGGGATGGGCATGTGCCCCCCAAAATAAGCCTCATGAGTGTTCACTGTTAAGTCGTTTGAGTGTTCAGGAGAAAAGCAGAGAAGAAACAAATGTCAACTATGTAGAATCATCCGAGGAAATGTCACAGGCCTAGAGCGGCCTTCAGGAGTGGTAACTCAGTATAGAATTAATTTGAGTAAAGCGATAATACAGATGATTCTGAATGATGATATGCCAGTTAGGAAGGATCCAGGCAACAGTTCTCTGCTCCTCCTGGCAAGTATCAGAGATCCCATGATAGACATACAATGTTTCAATCCCTCAGATAAGGGAGAGATCAACATTTTCCCATTAATTCAAAGAATTGTGGCTTACGTCTCTGAATACACTCAGAGCCTGAAAACAGTAAAATCGCTTGCAAAATGACGGAGATGGATCTGGAGTTTCTTCGCATCGGTCTGCTAATGCATTCGCGCGAACATATGTTCCGCCAAATGTGGAGGCTGTGTTTGGGTTGATCTAATTGAAAATCTATAGCTGTATGGCGTATACAGAATTAATTCACTTGGTGAAGTCTCAGATCCGTGCCCCGGGTGCCCAGGCAGGTGTGCCGTGGTCTGGTTGGCAGGAGCGGGCTGGGGGTGAGCAGGTGCCGAGTGGGAACCCCGGGTGGGGTTGCTCCCAGCCGGCTCTAGAGAAACAGCAAGAGCAGGCCAGTAGCTGATTGGGTCAGGTTTGTCTCTGGTGTTTGGAAAGTCCAAGCAACACTGTGGCTGTCAAGGGCCTACCCCCCAGCATGTGGCTTTCCAAGAGGGGCTCTCAGGGAACGCAAGGTCAATTGCTTGGGTTATGGGGTCCAACCGAGCTCTGATTCCTGACTCTGCCACTGTGTTATTTTAATCCCCTTTGTGCCTTGGTTTCCTTGTTCCTGAGATTGTATAAACTGCTGGAAGACTTTTTCTGTTTTCAGCCACTCGACTTCCTTTCATAGAAACTTCTTAGAGTTCCTGGTTTGGTGCTGTGTTCTTTGAATATAACCCAGATTAGGGGCCGGTGGGGCAGAGTGGGGCTCGGGCAGCACCCTGACCTTCGAGCTCCCTCCCTCCGCGATCCTCGGAGATGAGCGAGGGACGTAAATGCGTCATTTTCCTTTTTCACTCACAAGTTTTAATCGTTCAGAATGGTTCATCGCAGGAGGGCTAATAGATATCCAAGAAAATGTTTTACAACCTAAATTTGTGTAGACACTGAGAGAGGGCTGGCCACCTCTTAAATTCGATCCTTAACCGTCTTCGCTCAGACCTTCTGGAAAAATCTCGTGCTGTTCGTCAAGCAAAAGATGAGCGTACTTTTCATATCTTTTACCAGTTACTGTCCGGAGCAGGAGAACACCTAAAGTGTAAGTTACAAAGTTTCTCACTATTTTCTATTTATTGGAATATGGTTTTTTATATTAAGTTTTTTTGAAAGAGAGCAAACGTTTTCGGGAAACGGTACGGCCGACCCTTGGTCAGTATAGGGCTGGAGGCACCACACCCCCCATCGTCACAAATTCACGAGTAACTTGTGACTCCCCCACAGCCTAACTACCTGTAGCCAACTGTTGAGGAGAAGGCTTTCCGACAACCAGCCCGTTAACATGTGTTTTACATGTTATATGCTCTATTCTTACAATAAAGCAAACTAGAGAAGGAAACGCTGAGGAAATCCCACACACCAGAATGGAAACGAGACTGAACTTCCGTGCCATGGGAGAAATACTCGATTTTAAGTGGCAGTTCTGTGGGCAGTGTTACCTTAGCTTCTGTATGTTTTTTTTCTTTTCTTTAAAAGAAGTTTTAGGGGCACCTGGGTGGCTCAGTTGGTTAAGCGTCTGCCTTCGGCTCAGGTCATGATCCTGGGGTCCTGGGATCAAGTCCCGAATCGGGCTCCTTACTCAGCGGGGAGCCTGCTTCTCCCTCTCCCTCAGCCCCTCCCCTTGCTTGTGCTCTCTCTTTCTCTCTCAGATGAATAAAGATTCAAAATTAGAAGCTTTAAATTAGACGAAGGGGGCGGCTGGGTGGCTCAGTGGGTTAGAGCCTCTGCCTTCGGCTCAGGTCATGATCCCAGGGTCCTGGGATCAAGTCCCACATTGGGCTCTCTGCTCAGCGGGGAGCCTGCTTCCCCATCTCTCTCTGCCTGCCTCTCTGCCTACTTGTGATCTCTCTGTCAAATAAATAAATAAAATCTAATTAAAAAAATTTAAATTAGACGAAGGATTTTTTTCGAGTTCTGTTTCAACATTGTAAGCATAAAAAGTAAGAAAAAATAAAATTACGTTCAGTAAATATTTTTATTCCCAGGTTTACAACTGAACACTTACGTATGCTTCCACAAGTACTAGAAGGAACTTAGAGTAGACTTTTGTTTATTTTATCTCGAAGCCTGAGGACTGGAAGCTCTGGGACCGGGTGGGGGCCAAGTTCCCGGTCAGCAGTTTGCTGAATCAGAGGTCTTTGAGGGCGAGGGGAGGATGTACAACTTCCTGATTTCTTCTGAGTCTCGAATTCAGGGCTCGTTCCATGTGACCATTATGTGTGTTATCCAGGGATCCCAACAGACATGGGCCTCATACTCCATCTGTCACCCAGGGCCCAGGCTCTTGCTAACCACACACACCTGCGAAAGCATTCAGCCCAGAAACGAGAGTGAGACCTGCAGGGAAAAAATGAGCCACAAAGAGTCTGCTTGGCAGAGAGTCTGCAGGAGAGCACGTGGGAACGTGTAGCATGGGGCTCAGGAGCCCGTGTGTTCCGATCCCCCCTGAGAAACACCTGCCTCTCGAGAAACACACTTCTCGAAAGGGAACGTTCCATTCTGACCCACGGTCCCTAAAACACAAGTGATCAATGCAGCGGCCGTTAGAATAGTCTGTTGTACACACAGGTTGTGTGGCCCTCGCAGAGGCAAATTTATGCCAGACAGACGGCTTGGAGAAAGGGTTTCGGGGCACTGGCCAGGCCAGTGGTCTGGGTCTGTACCTTCCACGTCTGGACGACGGACAGCCATCACTTCCAGCTGCCAATTTCATAGAGCCTGTAAACTACTGTCCCCAAAACTCCCGGTTGCAATTTTTAGCTGACCCCCTCATTTTCCCTCTCTGACGTAGATGATAGAAAACTATGTATTTTGTTTTTAAGATTTTATTTGACAGAGGGAGACACAGTGAGAGAGAGAACACAAGCAGGGGGAGTGGGAGAGGGAGAAGCAGGCTTCCCACTGAGCAGGGAGCCCAAGGCAGGACTCAATCCCAGGACCCCAAGACCATAACCTAAGCCAAAGGCAGATGCTTAATAACTGAGCCCCCCGCCCCCCAGGCACCCAACTGTGTGGTTTTGAAATGCGTCTACGAAGAGAGCACGGCAGGAAGCATGTGTGTTGGTGGGGAGGACACGAGCCACTGCACCCTGCAATTGGCCCCGGGCTCCTTGGGGCGGGGGGTACGTACACCACATCCCATTCTCTTTCCTTGCAGCGGATCTGCTCCTCGAAGGGTTTAATAACTACAGATTCCTCTCGAACGGCTACATCCCCATCCCGGGACAGCAAGACAAGGATAACTTCCAGGAGACCATGGAGGCGATGCACATCATGGGTTTCTCTCACGAGGAGATTCTGTGTATGTACACTTTCCCTGCCAGGCTGCCGCCCCTTCAATGAGACGTACCCACGGGGGGTGAGGGACGTAGCCCCAAAAACAACCAAGCGAATCACAGGAACCGCCCAGTTCCTACAAATTCCCTACGGGACCCATGTTGCCGAAAAGTTCTGTGTAGCTGATTTTTAGCACAAGATAAATGAGGGTATGTCTCTGCTACATTTTGAAGCAATAATTTTTGTTTTTTTCTTTTCACGTCCATATAAAGCAATGCTTAAAGTAGTGTCTTCGGTGCTACAGTTTGGAAATATTTCTTTCAAAAAGGAGCGGAATACGGATCAAGCGTCCATGCCGGAAAATACAGGTACGCAGACCAGTGCGGGTTTTGTTTCTGTTGTGCTGCTGTGGTGACGCCGTGTCGTGTGGTTCGTCGTGCTGTCCTCCGGGCGCGCAGGCGGTGTGCGTGGGAAGGAGCTCATGCAACGCTCCTCGGAGCCGTCTGGAGTGGAGCGTCCACCGAGTGAGTCCCTGAGTGAGGGACGAGCCGGGGTGGCAGCAGACATGCTGTCCCAGCCCTGGGTGGGGGACGGGGGGGATGTAGGGGACTGGGGCCAGGACAGCATATGCCGCAGACCCCACGCAGCTCATCTGAACGGGACTGTAGGTACAAGTTCTGGCCTGTTGTTCCCTTGCCGGGAGGAGAGGCCCCGTGTTGCCAAATACTGATATTTTTCAAGGAAATCTAGATTTTACAATGAGATCTTCCAGCTTTGACATGTTAAAGAGTCTTAAGCCTGGGCATCCTCCGTGGGTTCCGAGACTCTGGGACTTAGTTAAATGGCCCAGAGTAAGGATCTGCGGCCTGTCTCCGACTGAGTGGGATTCCCTGGAAAGGACGCAGACCCGAACCTTGTCCTTCCCAAAGCCTTGCTCAGCCTGTGTCCAGATAAGGCTTCTTACTGAGCAGGTCGTGACTAGGCCCAGGTGAAGGTTTCGTACTTAGGAGACTTGTCACGCCCTAGTTGCACAGAAGCTCTGCCATCTGCTTGGGATGAACGTGATGGAGTTTACCCGGGCCATCCTCACGCCCCGGATCAAGGTCGGCCGAGACTACGTGCAGAAAGCCCAGACCAAGGAGCAGGTGAGCTCCCGCTGTGGGCAGGCGTCTGTCTGAACGACGCACTGTTGCCTGGAGACCTTCCTGATCGCGGGTGTTCCTTGGTGCCGTGTATTGTCCTGCTCTCGTA
This sequence comes from Enhydra lutris kenyoni, assembly GCF_002288905.1. Taxonomy (NCBI): domain Eukaryota; kingdom Metazoa; phylum Chordata; class Mammalia; order Carnivora; family Mustelidae; genus Enhydra; species Enhydra lutris. Next base: position 3,065,134 of record NW_019154166.1, on the reverse strand, counting down.
CCCTTTCCTCTTTTTCAGAAACATTTTTAAGGGACTGTTTAAAAAGCAAATGTGAAATGTCGCCTTTGGGTTCCCCCGGGGAAACCGGTCGTCCGCCTCGGGGGCCCGGCCGTAGTGGGGGTGTGCGGCTCCCCGGCCCCTGTGCGAGTGGCCCAGTTCCAAGATTTTGGGGGTCAGATGCACCTCTTTCGTGGCCGGCTTCTTTCAGATGGGGGCCGATATGCTGCGCAGACCCCCATGGGCCTCGGGAGGGCTTTCTTTATTCCCGGGCACCTTCACCCATCCCCAAAACCGGTTATCGCCAGTTTCATTGTACTGAAACCCCCGGTGCTACGGGAAAGTGACACGGAATTCGGTAGCAAATGCTCTTGGGCTTGGGGAGCCTGTGAAACTCCAGGTGACCCTGGTACTGCGTTGTTGAGATCGCTTCCAGAATTAAAGGTCGGTGTCGTCTAATCATAGGCGGATTTTGCGGTAGAGGCCTTGGCAAAAGCGACATATGAGCGGCTCTTCCGCTGGCTTGTTCACCGGATCAACAAAGCTCTGGATAGGACCAAGCGTCAGGGTGCGTCCTTCATCGGAATCCTGGATATCGCTGGATTCGAGATATTTGAGGTATGTCTCTCAGTCTCTCCGTCTCTCTCGCTCTTTCCTCCCCACCCCCTGCTGTCCTATCTGTTCCTCTTTGAGTCTGTGTTCATGCCCGACCCTGTGACCTTGGTGCAGTCCCCGCCTTTCTAGTCGAGTCAGCAGGGGTGCTGTGAGGAAGAACTGGGGGGCGGAGGGAGAGGGGGCGCTGCTTGAGAAGCAGAGTCCCGGGAGGGGTCTCGGCAGTTAACAGGGGAGGACCCTTGGAGGAGGAGAAGCCCCCAGTATGATGAGAGTGAGCCCAGTGGTCTTGTAGGAGAGAGAATCGCCAAGTGTTAGATACTGCTAGAAAGCCAGCGTGGCTCAGACCACAGCTGCCGGGAGGGACGAGGAGGAACAGAAATGGACGAGGAACCGCGGAACGATCGTGCTCTATGTCCCAGAGATCCGGCCACAGCGTCTGACGGTGCTGTCTGTCTGTCTCACTGTCGCTCTGACTGGGTTCGTCCACACACTCGGCATCCGTCCCTCCCGGGTGTGGAGACCCACGTCTGTGATAGTTTTGCAAGAAGGACAGTAGTTTTGATCTCCTAAAAATGTGTCTCTTGGATGCTCAGGTACAAATACTAAATCGCACACTTTGGGGATCCGTGTTGCCTCTTGGCCGCGACTGGGTGGTGAGCTGTCTTGCTTGAAAAGGAACTTTAAAATGCTTGGTCTCTCCCAATGAGATCTGAATGTTAGCGGTCCAAGCAGTCTTACCCGCTGAGCTGCCACCGGGAGAGACTGCACGGATAGGGACTGATCTGTTTAAAAAAAAAAAAAAAAAAAAAAAAAACCAACTTGAGAAATCGTGGACGGTGGCCCGCTACATGTCACATTAAAAAAAAAAAAAAAAAATCTGTCGCTTTCCCCTATACAAACAGTCCGGAGATACAATGAAAGAAAAGATCCCCAGTGCCGACTGCAACAAAAACATGAGATTCTGAAGAACCCATCTAAGAAGAAATAGGCACAGTTTAGCAGAAGGCGCCCTCCCAGTGCTCCCGTGAGAAACAGAAGAACAAACGGGAAATCATGCCTTGTTCTCGGATGGGAAAAGCCTGCACCATAAAGGTGTGAATTTCCTCCACCTTATCTCTCAATATGTGTTCAAAACTCGTGGATGGGCATTTTTGACAAATGAATTAATGAAAAATAATAGTAAAATTCTAGAAAATGAAAAGGATATTAAAAAGATAGAAAACACGGTAAAACTGCAGGACTTGAAAAAGGGCAGTTTTGACCTATGAATAGACAGTAGAAAAATATAAAAAAGCTAGAAATGCAGGATTATTTAGCAAGCGTTCTTTGTCCTGGGGAGAGAACGGAAAAGGCCTCAATGTCCACCGTTCGGAAACTGAGTCACTGAATCCCAGCATCTCCATACAGCAAAGTACCGATCTGTGGAAAGACATCAAGACGCAGTGACAAATTTAAAGTCAAGGTGACACGCACACATGTGGGTGCACAGACCTCTCTGGAAGGGTCTGGAGAAGCAGGCGACGTGAGACCTCTCAACACAGCTCTTCGTCCGTCTGTCCTTCTGTGCCGTGCGTTACTACCGTGGGAATGGATGATAGAAAAATGCCGTTGGCGGCTCCATGGGAAAGAAGTAGAAACGTCCTTTTTGACGAAGTGCCATGCCACAGAACTGCCCGGGCCAAACCGGGCGGTCAGATTTCCCATCCTCGATGCACGCGCCTCCGCGTGAGTCGGCCCCAGCGGGCCGGCCTCTGTCCCCAGACCACGCTGCTGTTCGCAGACTGTCCGCCCTCCAAGCACAACCTCATTGGGAAACAGGAGAGCACCCCGAGGAGGGAGGGTTGGAACAGCTTTCGCAGACTCTAAATCCGTTCCTCGGAGATGGATTACACGTTCCCTAACTGAAGATCCCTTTTTCTAATGAAAGACGTTATTCATGGGCACCTGCTACGCGGGGACAGCGTGGAGGAGGGAACGAAGGTTGAGAACTTCTAATACGTAAGGTGATTGCTTGTGAAAGTTAGACCCCTCCAGCCCTCCAGCCTTCCACCCTTCTGCCTCTCCACCCCTCTACCCCTGCACCCCTTCTCCCCTGCACCCTCCCACCCCTCCACCCTTCTGCCTCTCCACCCCTCTACCCCTGCACCCCTCCTCCCCTGCACCCTCCCACCTCTCCAGCCCTCCACCCCTCCACCTTTCCCCATTCCAGCCCTCCACCCCATCAGCAGCCTAGTAGAGAAGTGGGCAGAGTTGACAGGAGGAAACAGCAGCGTCTGTCGCACGGGGAAGCTGCTCGGGCTGAGGGCAGCACCCTAGCATCGTTTGTGCGGAAGTACAGTGAACACAGCAGGCTGAATGGAGAAATGGCGATGTATGTACACGTCTCCAGGCTCACCGCCCTGAGTGTGGTCATCCACTGTCACCACCCAGCAGGGACACTGCTAAGGGAAGGGAACGCGTGGAGAGGCAGCCTGGAGCCTCCCACGTGCAGAGGGCTCGTGTGGGGCCTGAGTAGGATCTCAGCAGCCACCCCTGAGGCCAAGAGGACTTTCCTGCAGCGGCCGCAGAGCCTGTGGCTGAGGAGAAAGGGGACAGGAAGCGCGCCACGGTCTCCCTGCTCCCTGATGAGGGCTGCATGCCCCACGCGGCCTCTTGCTTTTCCTCCCTTTTCCCTCTTCTTTCCTCGATTCTTCCTTTGCTTCTGTCCCGAACCATTCAGCAGCAGGCACAGGGCTGTCGTACGCGTAGGTCACGCGCATCGCGCCCCGAGCTCAGGGCCTTCGGTTTCCCTCCTCGGCTTGTGTCGCTGACGTCCCCGGCACGTGTCGCTGATGTCCCCGGCACGTGTCGCTGATGTCCCCGGCCTGGGCGGGGACTGCCAATCGCGCGGGGTGGGTGCCGTGACTGAGTGCGTGGCGGGCGACCTGCGGGTTCCCCGGAGGCTGACGGGTCCCGTTCTCGCCCTGCCCGGTGGCCACCCGCAGCTGAACTCGTTCGAGCAGCTGTGCATCAACTACACCAACGAGAAGCTGCAGCAGCTGTTCAACCACACCATGTTCGTGCTGGAGCAGGAGGAGTACCAGCGCGAGGGCATCGAGTGGAGCTTCATCGACTTCGGCCTCGACCTACAGCCCTGCATCGACCTCATCGAGAGACCCGTAAGGCCGCGGCCCCGCGCGGGGCTTCCGGGCACTGCCGCCGCTCATCCCCCAAGTGGTCTTGTCTTAAGTAGGCTCCACGCCCAGCGTGGGGCTCGAACCCACAACCCCGAGATTAAGAGTCACTTTCTCTGCCGACAGAGCCAGCCCCTAGCCCCCGCCCCGGCCAAATCAGTCTTAAGACAGTTTTTTAACGTAAATGATGTAGGAAGGTGATACTTTAATAAAAAGAGCTATTTAAAAAGCAAGCAGGCAGCCAGGCAGGCCCTCCTTCAGCCCTTGTGTGTGGGAGCCTGCTGCTTGTAGACCGCTGGCGAGGCACCCTCCCCGACCCCTCCCTGCTCAGCCCCCCTACCCCCACTACACCCACCTGCCAGGGCTACACAGGCCGCCGCCCTTGGCCAGGAGCAGGACATGGCATCCAGACTCATTTTTCACATCACTATCCTTGGGAGCATAAAGCTGTTCTTATTTTGGCAGTGTTTTGGTTTTTTCTTTCTTTTTTTTTTTTTTCCCTAATTTGAAGTTTTGGGGGTTTTTTGGGCACATGTTTTTTGTTTTTGTTTTTTTAAGTTGAGAGAGAGAGAGCAGGGGGGCAGCAGAGGGGGAGGGAGAAGCAGACTCCCCATTGAGCAGGGAGCCCGACTCAGGACTCAATCCCGGGACCCTGAGGTATGACCTGAGCCAAAGGCAGACACTTCACTGGGCAGGTGCCCCTGGGCAGGTGTACTTTTTACAGCAGTCTTAGCAAGCATCAGGCATTCTTTCCCCTTTGGTTTAGTGTTAACGCAAAAATACATAGGACTGAGGAGCCTGGGGGACTCAGTCACTAAGCACCTGCCTTCAGCTACAGGTCATGATCCCAGGGTTCTGGGATTGAGTCCTGCATCAGGCTCCCTGCTCAGTGGGGAGCCTGCTTCTCCCTCTCCCTCTGTTTCTCTCTCTCAAATAAAACCTTTAAAAAAAAAAAAAGAAAGAAATACATCGGACCACGTAGAACTTATTCACTTATGATCCCAAGCAAATATTAACGACTTGGCTCTATTTCCTGGAGGTCAGGAAGGGAAGCTCAACAAGGCACTTACAGACCTGTCCCCCACACCCCCATACAGCCTGCAGCCTCAGATAGACACCTTGTCCCAGACTTCCAGCTCTGTAGAAATTCCCAGCGAAAGGAGACACGGTAACACAGCTGACACTGAAGGATGAAGTAGCAAAAATGCAAAGACCCAACTGGGGACGTTCATAATGATGCTGTCACCGAGCCGTTTAGAAAAGGTTAAATTACATTCGGGATCCTATTTCAGAACTTAAGAATATTTTCATTGGAAGGTATTAAAATGTAAGAACCGTGCTAGAAAGACGGATGAGCCCTCATTAGTGTGAGTACGGATCTTCAGAGTCCGGTGAGCGGGGCCCATTGAGTGACCTACCTCTCTAATCTCGGCGGCTTGGCGGGCACCTAGTCCTGCCCACCTCTGATCATCGCTCTTTAAGCTGCTCTAAGCCCGTGGGTTGTAGGTGGAGGAGCCCTCGAGCAGTTGGCTGCTGGTGGCTCATCGCAGGGACCCCACCCCCACCCCCACCCCCGCAGCTTCTGCCTGCTGGTGTGCAGTGCGCCATGGCCTTCCGGCTGATGGTCCTGGTGACTCCTGACCATCAGGAGTGTTAAGCAACGTTTGTATAGAGCTGGCCTTTCCCTAGTGGACGCCAAGGCCGCATGAGCTCAAGAAGACGGCCGGTTTCATAGGCGCACCCGGAGGCTTGTCCCACCGACTGGCCGTACTTATGGGGTGACTGTGAGGGCTGACCCAGATGCAGTGACCTAGTCCGTGACAATTTAACTGTTTGTGTCGCTGTCACGCGTCCCCGACTTGCCTCCAAAAGGGAAGTCCCGGCACTGGCTCTGCGCCCTTTTTCTGTATCGAGCGGTAACTCGCGGGCCCTGCGGTCCAGTGGCCTAGGCCCAATTCACCAGTGTCCACGTGCTCTCAAGTCTGCCACCTGCTCACACATCCTGGTCCTCCCGGACAGGGACGTCGGGCCCTCCCCACCCCCTGTGGCACAGGTCCACTTTCTCCCATGCTTTCTGGGACTTTCTGCAGGGACCCAGCCCCACAAAACTAAACAGCCTGGCTCGCAAGTGTCAGCCAGAATAAATCCGGACGATCAGCTGATGGATCCTCCCCCCAACTTTCATATTCTCTCCTGGATTGTGGTTCCACTGTTGGCCAAGCATGAGGGGACGCGTCTTATTTTATGGTCTCTTAAACAGGAACTGCCATCACTTAGGGTGTAAGGTGTTGGAAGCATTCCACCCAGTTGAGGGGTGCATTTATTCTGGTTTTCTTTCATTTTAAAAAATTCCCCTTTCTCATGCGCCCCCCCCGCCAGCAACCACACTTTGTTCTGGTAGAGGTTTTAGGGTCCTGTCCCCGGCCAGCCCCTGAATGCTGTCAGCGTCCCGCTCTGTGGCCCCAGCTCCTGGCCCTTGCTTCAGTGGCTGCCTCTCGTCACCAGGCGAACCCCCCCGGCGTGCTGGCCCTTCTGGATGAAGAGTGCTGGTTCCCGAAGGCCACGGACAAAACCTTCGTGGAGAAGCTGGTTCAGGAGCAAGGCTCCCACTCCAAGTTCCAGAAGCCGCGGCAGCTGAAGGACAAAGCGGACTTCTGCATCATACACTACGCGGGCAAGGTACGGGCCGCGCCGGCAGATCCTGCCGTGTCCCAGAGGCTGGGGACGGCCGTGCGGAGATGCGTGCGTGCGCGTGCACAATCCCGCCCTGCCGTGTGCGTGTGCGAGGCCTCCGTGCCGTGAGCGTGCCGTGCGCAAGCCCGCCGTGCCGTGCGCGTGCCCGGCACATGTCCCCAGCGTCGCCCGGCCGGCCGGCGGGCCCGCGAGCGTTCTGGCGGAAGGCTGAAAGCGTTCCCTGTGTGCGTTTGTGTGTGTGCCCGCCGCCCGCCAGGTGGACTACAAGGCGGACGAGTGGCTGATGAAGAACATGGACCCGCTGAACGACAACGTGGCCACCCTCCTGCACCAGTCGTCGGACAGATTCGTGGCGGAGCTTTGGAAGGACGGTAAGGACGCGCCCCCATCTGCAGTGACGCCTGCCCGGGAGCTTTGCCGGTTACGGCTTCTAGGTGGTTCGTCCACGTAGATCTGTGTCCGCAGACTTTACTGGAAAACTGGCTCTCCCTAGAGCAGGGCTGCCGCTAGACCCAGTCCCCACCTGGTACCCCACCTGGATCCCCCGACCCTGCCTTCTCGGTCAGACGCTGCGGGAGGTGGGGACCGTTCTAGGGACCATCTAGGGCCCGGCTGGGCTGCGCTCCTGGGCTGCCAGACACGGGGCCAGAGAAGCCCCTCCACAGCTTGCTGTGTGGCTCAGCTGAGCCGCGTCTGCCCCGGGCAGGCCCTCTGCTCGCACATGGAGCGGCCACTGAATAAATTCGAGAACCCCGCGCAGAGATGAGCTCTTCTTTCCACCAGCCCCCGTAGTGGTTTCCTTTACACGAGCCTCAGCTGCACGGTCTGGCCGTTTGGTCACAGACTGGAAGGTTTGCTAGGACCAGAAGAACAACAGCCAGGAGTCCACACACAGCGGGAGGCCGTGCCTCCTGGGGTTTGCGCTCGCTGCAGCGTCATCCTGGTCGTGTCCCCTTCGCGTGGCCTCAGGCCACCCGGGCTCTCAGCCCTGAATCTGCCCCTGCGTCCATCCCGGGCCAGGGCTCTTTGGGAGCCTGACTCACTTCTGCTTTTCCCGTAGCATCTGTGGGACCTTGTGACCTAGTCATCTCCTCAGAGGTAGAAAGAAGCCCAGGAAGGGAAAAGAGAAGGGGTGAGGGCTGTGGAGGCAGAAGGATAGAGCAGAGGGAGTGCTGAGAACGTGAGGAGGGCAAAGGGCTGCCCGAGTCAAGAGCGGTCGTGCGCACCTGCTGGGCCGGCAGGGGAGATGGCACAGCACATGGGGGTCCTAGGAAGGATGGTCCGCTGAGACCCTAGAAGGAGGGACTCGGGGGAAGGCTAGGTAATCTTTGTGCCTTCGGACAAGAGTCTCCAACCAGATGCCGCATGTCCCCTGTCAGCATGCTGAGCCGGGCAGTTGAGGGGGCTGCCTGAGCTCTGGGCAGAGCAGCTGGTGGCAGCTGGATACATGAGGGCCCCCGAGCCCATCACTAGGAAGCGGTGGCATGGGGATGTGAGATGTGAACCAGAGTGGACAAGACCACTCAGCACCGGTTGGCACGGGGCCCACAGTGCCAGACAGTGTGAGGGGGGAGCATGCGAGGGACAGGTCCCCTTCACCACAACCCTGGCAGGCACCGTGCCACTCGTGGAGCCCTGGGCCCTCCCTTCCACCTGGTGCTCCAGTCAGACCTTGGAGCACAGGAAAGAAAATGCGCACGAGCTGTTGAGTCCCGCAGTGGCTGGGACGGGTGCCCCACGGTGGGGCGGAATGAGCCTTCAGAGATGTGCATTAGAGGAAGGGTGGCCCTCTGGCCCGGGGAGCTGAGGCAGTTGGTCGTGGACGCGGAGTTAGTCGCCCGGTCCTTGAAGGATGACGGTTTGTTGAGTCGCGAAGCCTGGCGTTGACCGAGCACGTCCCAGGTGCCAGGCGGGGTCCCGGCGTGGACTTGGGAACACACGTGGCCAAGGGGGAGCAGGCGTCCATGAACGAGCTGCTGCAAAGCGGGGAGCCTTTTCCGAAGTGAGGATGGCTCGGAGGGAGGGCCCGAGCCACAGGATGAGTGAGCCCAGGGTGGCGGCGGGGAGCCCAGTGCGGGTTGGGAGCTAGGGGGTCCGGCCAGGCTGGAGAGGCCCGCCTGCTAGTCACGCCGCAGCAGGTGTGTGAGCCATGCCGGTGCCCTGGGCAGCGCGGAAGGTGGACAGGCAGCGGTCGGTGGGCTGGGTCGGGGCAAAGGGCCTAGAAGTGGGGGGCCAAGTGCGAGGTGGCTGAGAGAGAGGCCGTGGGTGTGGAAGAAATGCCCATGGAGCAGGGGACAGAGGAAGCCTGAAAAGTGGATTCTCTCTTCGTTGTGCGTGAGAGCAGAAGCAGGTACTGGAGGAAAAAAGGGTCATTATTACCAAAGGGATGAGATCCTGGACTAACATGCTGGTTTTGATGTGGTTGAACCACTCTGATTGCTTTTTTAAATTCTTCATCAAAATTGATGCTGTGGGAAAGCCCTGACCCATTGGCATGAGGCCATCTGGCCTCCGTCTCACCGTGGTCGTGACATGTGTGGTCCATTGAGGGGCGATGCGGGATGTGCCTCTGGTCCCCCCCGAGCTGGCCTCCCAGCGGGAGACTCAGGACACCCCAGTAGGACAGGCAAGCCTCTGTCTCGGCCCCCCACTTCCTTCCCGGCCTTCCTCCTTCAATCAATCCCTCTCCGTTGCCGCCATGCCTCACCAGAGGAGCCCGCGACCATGGCGGGCTGGCAGCCTTCTGAGGGTGAGATGGGGTGGGCATGGGCCGCAGGGGTCCATGCCCACCATGTAGCCCAGGTGAGCTATCTGACAGGTGGGACCGCATCAGGAGCGTCCCTGACCTGCCTTCCCGTGCTTTCCATGTCCACAGAGACCCTGCATTACTGACTCGCTTACAGAACAGCCGGCGGCCTCACAGGCTCCCCCGGTGCTGGCCCGAGCCCCGTGTGTCAGACCCCCCGCACAGTAGTGCTTGAATGGCCTGGACTTGCTACAGGGAGCCGCTGGGGGGCTAGTGTGGCCCCTTTGTCCGTACCTGCCCCCAGCGTGACTGGGCCATGCTGGCCTCTGCTCTGGGAAAATCCCACAGGCTTGCTACCACGGGCAGAAGTCCCGTTGGCTTAGGTGGTCTGTTCCCTCGTCTGAATGACAGGATCGTGGAGAAGGGGGCCCAGGGCGATCTGCCTGGTTTGCGGGACCGTGTATTGTGTTTGGAGAGTCAGTGGCAGGCACAGAGTGTGGCCAGGGGTCTAGGGAGAAAGTTCACCATGGCTCAGTCTTGGGATAAGGCCAGGCCTTAGGAAAAGACAATAACCCGGGAAGAACACCTCTTTATTTTTCGCTCTTTGTAGCCACATCAGTGCAGAAGCAGGAAATGACAGGTTGACCAGGAGAGTAGGCTGCGTGGATATAACTTGCCTGCGAAGGCACAGTCCCCAGGGTATAAAACATTTTGTGTTAAAACAGACTCTGAGGGTTTTGACAGAGTCCTCTCAAGACCCAGCCAGGACCATTAAGATTTTTGGTGGCAGCCCTGCCCTAGAGATTCATAGTGCCCTACTTTTTGCTAAAAGATGTTCTGGGATTTCTCTACCAGCTGCACAGACTCCTTGACGCGCCCTGGGGCTTATCTGGGGGAGGGGAAGCTAACAATTGCATTTTCATGTAAAAGTGCCTCCTCAGGTATGTTCATGGGTAAAGGGTATAATCATTCAAGTGTCACCTGATGGTTTACAGTTTTTTTAACATTTTGTTGCAACAGAATTTGAATTTTATTTTCCTTAAAGTTAGTTACCTGTTACTAATTTCTTTTTTTCCTTTTTTTTTTTAAATTAACGTATAATGTATTATTTCTTTCATGGTTTTGGGTTTTTTTTCCAATTAACATATAATGTATTTTTGTTTCTAATTTCTACTTGAAGTAAATTACATTGCCACAATTTTTATTGGACGCCCGAGTGGACAGCAGTGTGAATTTGGACAGTAAAAGCCACTAACGTATGCACTAGAGTGCCCCAGCTTGCTCAGTCTCGTCCTGATGTGCTACTTGCGAGATAATTTTATGAAGGACAACGCCAGGAGCACCTGAGCACCCTTAAATTTCCTCCTGGGTTTTCAGGGGGCGGGAGATCACAGAGCATGGATTCGAACCCATGCTCACACGTGCTGTGGGGAGGGCTCTTCTGAGTCCGCGTAAGATGACTCAGTCAGGACGTGTGTCCAAGCGTGCGCAGTTCTCTGCGCGGTAATGTCGCACGGGCTCTGCCCCCCGACTCGCGAGGGTCGCAGCCCGACTGCAGAGCTGACTTGTGATGTCCACTGTCTCTCACACTAACCGACGTGTTTGTGTATCTGCTCTTCTGTCCTGTTTTGCTGTGTCTCTGCTGTAGAGATTCAGAATATTCAGAGAGCTTCTTTCTATGACAGTGTTTCTGGTCTTCATGAGCCACCAGGTGAATGTACAAAGCCTGTAGGTCTTCCAAGCACATAAGCCCCCAGGAGGAGCTCGCGGGGAGGGGGGCGGGGGGGCTGCAGGGTGGCCGGGAGGGGCCCGGGGTAGGCTGGGCGGGGGTGTGGGGGGCTGGTTCCTGGGTTTCTGTTTTTGTTTCGCTCATAGACCTGCATGAGCCTTTCATTTCATGCTCACTCCCCTTGTGCTCCGAGGTGGCTGTTTGAGTGCGTCCACAATCGAATCGCTCCCTCATACACATCGCTTCTTCTCTTCCGCACTCACAGCACCGCTTACTGAAGGGCAACGTCGCTACCTTTGCCAGTGGTGCCGTTTTGATACACGGGCCTCGAAGGGAATGCTGGGAACGGATGTGCGGAAGGAAGGTCTCCCGTGTCTCTGGGTCTCCTTTACATTTTCGAGGCCAAGGAATTCCAGGGAGGGGTGGTTTCTTGCTTGGGAGAGCAGATAATTCCGCCTTCTCTCCCGTGTTGGTCTCTTCGTGCTAGCTTTGGTTTGGAACGTGGGTGGGTATCGAGTCATGTAGCTTTTTGTTTGGAACTTGAGATCGTGAGTCGATCCGCAAGGCTCAGAGGTGCAGGTGTGGGTCAAATTCGGACCCTGAACCCGAAATTGAGCCCCGCACGACGGAGCCTTGTGGTCTGAGGCCCTAGCCCCGTTGTTAAATACGGCCTGCACACGGCTAGAGGCCCCCTGAAAGCCCAACCTTAGAAAGAATGTAAGAAAGAATGTATCAGTCAGTTTGATAATGGTGTAGTGAAATTGTCAGGGCGTGACGTTCAGAGACAAAGTCAGATTCATCAGACAAAATTTCCTTTCTGACTTTTGGAACCCAGTAATGCTGAGACTTCAGACTATCCCAAGACTTCTTTAGGAATAAGAGGAGCGTGCCCGTCTCCACCCAACTACCGCCCCCCCCCCCCGCCTCGGTTCTAGGCCTCGTCCTGGGGAGGAAGCGTGTTGGGAGCGCTGGGGGCCGAGATGCAGGTGGGATGACGCCAGGGAGGGTCCCACGAGCTGGAGCGCACGTCGCACAGAAGCCCGAGGAAGAACTCGTGACTCACACCCCCGTGGCCCTCAGGAGTCCAGCCCGGATCGAGGATGTGGGGACAGGGACAGACAAGTAGGCAGGAGTTTTCAACCAAGGGGCTGCCGGAGATGTGTGCTTTGTTTTGAGTCCGCGCTGGCTCTGTTCGACTTTCTCCCAAAATAGAGTGCCCTCTTTAAACTAATCGCTGGGACTCTTGGATGTCTGACCTCTTAAGAGCGCTCCAGATGGAGCTCTTGGAGAGCAGGAACGGGCCAATGTAGGCTCGCCGTCAGTTCCCCGGCACTGGCACGAAATCGGTGCTCCAGAAGGAAGCAGTTGAGTGAGGGACCCGGAGGGTGGGCGTCCCACAGCCAGTTCTCAGCTCCGTCCAGCACCCCCATGGTGGCCCTCGCCTCTCCCGAGGCGCAGGGGCTCTTTCCCCACGACGTGGAGCAGGTGTGTTTCTGCACCTGCAGCACATGTGAGCCCCTCCTGGATGACGTCATTCGGGCAGGCCACCAGCTCCTTGATCTTCCTGACCTCACTTTGCCAGAGGTGTCCTCTCTTGAGTGATTTGGCTGAATAAGTGTCCGGGCTCCGTCTCTCCTTCTTACAAGGTCTTCCACCCACTGTGGCTACGTCTGGTCTCCAGCAAACGGTCTTCCTCCTCAGTGTGCGCTTAGGGAGTCCAGCCCCAGAAAGGCGTAGCCAGCGTTAAACGAAGACGTGGGGCTTTAGTATGTGCACTGAATTCTCTGAAGACGGCGGAGGAAGAGGTTTCTAGGTGTCCAGACTGTGAACCTGTTGTCTTAGGTGCAGCGATAACTCAGTGCGTGTCCCTCTGGACGTGAGGGCGCGGAGCTCGTGTGACCCTATGCTTCCGAGCTCCCGCGGAGTCTTAGGGATGGAGCTGGGAGGCCGTGCAGGCTCTGAGGACAAGGGTGAGAGGCGGAAGGAAAGACGGGCTTCCAGAAGCATCAGAGGACAAGTGTGCGAGAGGAAGGAATCCCCAGAGAGGGAATAGGGAGTCGTTCACATTTCTACTGTAAGCCAGAGGTCTGTTTTCTTCCAGATCTGCTTTGAAAGCCCAGACTTTCTGAACTAAACCAGCAATGAGCCGGCGAGGAGGGATCGTAACCTCAAAATTGTAGGCAGTGTGTTTGGGCCACCAGGGCGTGGGACGACAGGCGCGGTGTATGCACCACAGCGTGGCTGTGTGTCCTTGGCTGTGACCCAGCCCTGCACCTGCCATGTCCTTCTGAACCGCCACAAGTGCGAGGTGGCCCCTGACAGCTCTGGAAGGCTGGGTTCCACCAGAGAAAGCAAGAGAAGTACCCGGAGCCGGTCCCAGCAGTTACTGGAGGACACCCCTCCCACCAGCCCTGCTCCTTTCCAGTCTGCCGCGGAAGCGCCCTTGAACGCAGGAGCCCAGTTCACTTGGACAGGCGCAGCTGGGAGGGGCTGGCCGGCATGCAGGAGGGCTTCGTGTCTGTCACGGGCTCCTGGGGCGGGGGGGTCTCCCTTCATCTCTTATGTCCACTGAGCTCTTCCCTTCCTCCTTGTCACAGTTCAGGGGGAAGCTTCCCCTTAGCCATGCTTCCGACCGAGAGGACAATGTTCTGGTTTCAAAAACGCTGAACTGGTCCTTTTTGGGTCCAGGAAGTCACGAAAGAAGGTTCCACGTAGAACCGGGTAGCAGAACTGATAAGATGGCAGTCTTCAGTCTTGTAAGTCCTTCCCACCGGTCATGATCTCTGCTGGTTTAGAACCTGGGGGGCGGCTCGGACGCGGTGTGTGCGGAGCTAAACGGCACGGAGGTTTCGCAGCGGATGGAGTGTTGTGCGGAAAATTCTTGTCCTGGTTTGTTTTTGTCTTTAATCTTGAGTCTTAATGAATGCTGGGAGCGCCAGGAGAAGCAGCCCCCGGGTTTTGCTGCTGGAGTCCCTGAGGTCACGTGGGGACCGTGACACTTGCTGGAGGGCTGTGAGCGGCGCACCTCCCAGTGTGAGTGTGAGCCTGCCTCTGGCTGCGGCTGTGTGGCTGCTGCCCTAATAACGAAAACCAGAAAATCAGCAACTGTGTCCTTGGCGGTGAGTTGGTGCAAGTCCCCCAGGTTCCCCGAGCCCCAGGACCAAGCTGAGGTGCAGGTGTGCCGAGCTGCCCGGCGTCCTCGGGAAGTAAGGAGAAGAGTTCCAGAGCCGAAGGAGGACGCTGAGAATCACATGCTCCCTGTCGACCTGTGGACTTGCTCGAATTTTTCTAAGAATTTCTAGACGTTCCGGAACCACAAGCAGGTTGGTCGCCCTGCCCAGGAGTGGAAGCAGCGCCCTCGTGTTGTTACCACGCAGCGGGGATATGTGGAGTCCGTAGCGCTTCCGTATTTCCCCACGTGTGCTCACCTGCTGGCGACATTTCTGTATGCCAGAGTAGAACTGTCTTGACTTGCTTACGTGAGTCCTGAAAACGTGCTGCGTGTCTGACCCAGTGCCAGATCCTAGAGGCCTTTGTAGGAATATTCGATGCAGTTTTCATTCATCATCTGGCTGTTAAAACGAACATTCAGATAAGTCTGTCCCCCTTTTTTGGTTCCTACCAAAAAGTGTCCGAAGAAGCGGCTTAAATACGGTGGTGCGATGCGGTAGCTCTAGTGATTTGGCCCATGCAGATGAGAGGAACATGAAAAATCTCGCAGAGCTCTTGTACCCTGAGCCTGGCCCCTAGACGAGAGCGGCCAAGCCTTCTGGCACTAAACAGTAGCGTTCCTCGGTAAAAAAAACAAAACACCGTTTGTAGCCGTTTTATGAGACCAGTGATTACAAATTGCATTTTTCTTCTGAATCTAACTGTGCCCTTATGGGGGTTAGGTCTGCGGGGCTCATCTGATTGGTCACTGTCCGCTTAAGTTTTCTTAGACGAATGACTTGGCGTGAGATACTCAAGTTCTCTCAGGCTCGTGGGCTACCAGATAATGTATCCTGCCCACCAGCAATGCTCGCCCGGCTTCTCTGACACGGCAGATGGGGAATTGGCAGTGGGGGCAGCAGACCAAGCCCTCAGTTACCCCAAGCCACGGGCTCTGCAGCCCTGGGAGGAGGAAGTAGCTGTAGCAGGTCGCATTTCGAGGAGCTGCATTAGAATCTCACCTTTGCATTTTCTGCCTTTCTCTGTACCTGCTTTTGCCACTTTCAAGACGAAACTGCTTGTTTTTCTTTTTTCTTTTTTTACGTTTTATTTATTTGAGTAAACTCTACTCCAGTGTGGGGCTCGAACTCAGGACCTCAAGATGGAGAGTTGCACGCTCCACCGACTGAGCCAGCCAGGCGCCCCTCAACAAGAAAATACTCTTTTTATTTATTTGAGAGAGAGGATGTGTGAGCATGGAGGGAGGGGCAGAGGGAGAGGGGGAAGCAGGCTCCCCCTGAGCAGGGAGCCCGATGTGGGGCTCTATCCCAGGACCCTGAGATCATGACCTGAGCTGAAGGCAGAGGCTTCACTGGCTGAGCTACCCAGGTGCCCCAAGAAAATATTCTTTTTAAATAGAGGTTTTTCTGGGCCTTGGAGTGAAATCCTATATTACTAGTGTGGCTTCGATCATTTAATGAAGTTCTCAAAGTGTCTTTTACCCACAACATAATTTTGCTCATTGTTAGAACTGAACCCTCGTTTAGATTTTTATTTTTTTAATTAAAGATTTTATTTATTTGACAGAGATCACAAGTAGGCAGAGAGAGAGAGGAAGGGAAGCAGGCTCCCCGCTGAGCAGAGAGCCCGATGCAGGGCTCCATCCCAGGACCCTGGGATCATGACCCGAGCTGAAGGCAGAGGCTTTAACCCACTGAGCCACCCAGGTGCCCCTCGTTTAGATTTTTAAACAAAAAAGGCTGAAAGTCCAAAGCGTTAATGTTTTCAAAATCCAAATACCTCATTTTGGGTTCCCTTATTTTGAGGATCAGGTTCCTTGTGATGGGATTTCCATTTTTGGTGTAAACAGCAGCCCAGGCTCGGGGCTGCGGGCTGAGTCACCAGCCGACAGCATGGGGAAGGACCTCCCTCACACAGCACCCCTCCTTCTTGGCCTTGGGGGTAACTCGTTCTCGTGGGTGACCTCACCGAGGGGAGGTTATCACGTGGCTCCTGCATGCCGGGCACCATGTGGAGGCCAAGATTGGAAAGCAGAAGACATGGTCTGAGTTGGTGGTTGGAGGAGTCCAGAGACCGCAGGCCACGGCTCTTAGGGGCCTGTGTGCACGTGCCCGGTGCTGGAGAGCTGTCCCCAGGGGACCCCCAGGCATCGGGAACACACAGTGCAGGGGGCATTGTCCCGGGATCTGGCCTTGGCAATCTGAAGCCCAGAGGAGGGAGGGGCCCCCCGAGTCTGGACGCCGGGTGGACACGGGGGCCTCAAAAGAGGTAGCTGGGTCACGGAGTAGGGATTTAAAAGCCAACACGTGTTTGCCAGGATGGCTGGAAAGAGGGGCGGGTGTTCAGAGCAGGGAGAAAAGGACGAGACCTGAGGGTCTGGTGTCTGAGAAAACGCACCCAGTTTGTAGATGGAACTGCCGGGGAGGGCAGAGTGGCCGGGGGGGTCCCTTCATGGAGTTCTAGAACATTCTTCAGGCACCTCACATCTGTCTGAGCTCAGTCACGGTGGCTCCGTTTACCCAGGAAGCGACTGAGACTTGGAGCAGCTCGTGAGGGCAGGGGTCCCTGGCTCAGGACCGAGCTCTGCATCGCCGGCTGCACTCCAGACCAGGGGATGTGGACCACGCCCTACAAGCTGCAGGAGATGTGGAAGGGTCTGGAGTATGGGAATAAAGAACCTGTTCCGTTGGGTCTCCCAGAAAGACCTGTTACTCATGACCCTGGAACCAGAGGTGTCCTTGGAAGGAAGAGCATGGTGGCTCAGGGAGAGGAGGAAGGAGCAGGTTGGACGGCACTGCAGGGGAGGAACCTGGGGGACGGCTGAGAGCCCACACGAGGGCCATGGAACCGAGGGACGGATGGAAGACGTTTGGGGGCTTGGCTTGACCAGTTTTCGCAAGTGGCTGGTGTAGGGCAGTCAAGGCACTCTTCCCAGTCTCTGGCCTCTATACCCCTTCCGGGGGAGGCACAGGAGGCAGACCCAGGTGGACGGTGAGGCAGAGAACAGGCTCTCCACTGTAGGACTTTGACCTCCTGCCCTTCCTTCTTCCCGCTCCTTCTCCCCGCTTCTCCCGTCTGGCTCTTCCTCTGTCCCCAGCTTGGTCCCAGGCCTCTGTCCCTCGCCATTCACCCTGAGCTGGCCCATCTGGTCCGGTGACTGCTCTCCGAGTCGGCAGCTCCCACATCCGCCTTCCTAGTGCAGTCCTTTCTTCTTAGCAACAGGCTAGAACGTTCTGGTGTGTTACGTGCTCCAAATGTAGAGGATTTGGAGTCTCTCTTCCTGCTCATAACAATCACTTCTCCCCCATCTGGCAGCGGCACCCCCAGCCACTCTGCTGCTCAAGCCAGCACCCTGGGACTTATTCTTGACGCGTCTGTCGTATTTTCCACGTCAGCTTAATCATCAGAGCGAGTCAGTCCTCCCACGGGGAGATGTCTCGCATCTCCTCTCTCCCTCTCCTGTGCGATCACTGCTTCCGCTCCCCTCATCTCACCCGGAGCCTGGACTGGCACAGTGTCCCGTCTCCAGTGATCCCTCCACAACCGGTCCTGTGCCCTGCAGCCGGCCTGGGTGCCCCACGCCTCCCCGAGTGTCGTGCATCCTTGGCACGGGCTGCTGTCAGTCCTGCCCTTGCTCTTTCCATGCTGTTTCCGCCGCCTGGAACGATCTTCTCTACACGGGCTCATCCCCGTTGGGCAGTAAATAGAGCTTCTCCGGAGAGATCTCTGACCCCGTCTCTTTCACAGCATCTTTTCTCTCCGTGAGGTTCTTGCTGTCGGTAATTGTCACCGTATTCAGCATTTGCTGTGTTGATTCACCAACACACGCGATAGACCAGATGCAGACGTCACACTGGGCACTTAGGAATGTGCAAAGGCAGAGGCGCTCTGGTGCTGGGTCGTCAGGTAAAGCTGGTTCAAGTCGCAAAGGAGAGGCCCCCGGACGAGAATGTACCTTGAGAAAAGCAGGGCAAGTAGCATGTGCCTCTCCTCGTGGCTGCCTTACCGCAGAAGGGTTTCAGGGCCTGGCGGAGTTTGGGGGTCCAGAGGAGAAGCCAGGGGTAGAGAGAGGCTGGCCCCACAAGCAGACGCACCCAGGTCAGGCCAGCACTGGGTGCTGTCTGCTGCTGGCCATGGGCCTGTCCTTGCCTGCGTGGCATCAGGCTGGGGGAGGAGGGCGGACTGGAAGCCAGTCAGGTGCCCAGGGAGCGGGAACTTGTGGAGGGCATGAGGAGTACCAAGTGTGTGAACTTTTCTGGAAGGAAGCTTGGCACGGAGGAGACCGAGAAGTGGGCAGACCCAAGGACAAGGGAAGTTCGTGGTCTGGTGGCGCGTGCAGGGGTGGGGCTGGGCTGTCTTCTGCCGGAACAAGTGAGGAGCGACAGGTTGGAGGCACAGGAAGGAATGGCAAATGGCAGCCTCTGAGGTAGATGGTGGCCTGCCTTGGGGGCACAGGCAGGAGGAGCCTTGACCCCCCACCCAAGTCCGGTGGCTCTGCTTCGCCAGCGTTGTAGGACAGGGTGTGTGCATGGGGCTGGAGGCGAAGCCCATTGTGTCCCTGGCTTGCATTGAAGGCCTGCCCCATGGGCTCGGGGACCTCCCTCCAGGGTTGAGGTGTCCTGTTCTCTGAGAGCCTCGCTGGGAGTGGAGACGCGAGCAAGGTTTTGCTCACAAAGTTCTTCCCCAGGGCTGGATCCCTACGTGCTGCCTGTCCGGGGGACAAACCGCACACACGGAGGTGGCTGTTAGAACTGGCCGGGAATCAACGTGGAGCGTTGAGCAGATACTTGCGTGATTTTCCTGTCCTTCACGGCTGTTTTAAGAGAGGGCACGTTCTGCACGCAATGCCCCACGAGGCAGCTGTGCGCATGGTCCCACTCGGAAGGGTCAGGGCCGAGTGGGTCCCGGGCCACGTCCACGCTGCCCCCAGAGTGAGGTGTCCCGAGCAGTCTCACCACCTCCAGGAGGTCGTCCGCAGTGAGCATCCGTCGTGCCTAGAGGATGGAGCTGGTGTGCACCCGTCCCTCCTCCAGGCTTTCCTGCCTTTGTTCCTGAAACCTGAGTGATTAGAATAAAAGTCTGGTGACGGAGGAGAGAGGACCCTGGTCCCTCCCCCTGGCCCCCACCACCCACCGGAGCCTCTTCCTTAAGGGGCTCTGCTCGGTGCAGGCGCGTGTGTACGCAGGCCGCTTCCCACCCTGAGACCTGTCCCCGTGTCCCTTTGTGTATCAGTAATGCCCGTGGCGACCCTGCCTTTCCTGCGCGCTGGTACGCGACACAGGCAGGCCGTTCCCAGAGCCCGTGCGTCCGTGAGCACAGCGCAGCGGGAGGCCTCTGCTGGCGGGGGGTTCGGAGCGCCCAGTACCCTGTCATGGGGGCGTGTGGCTGTGGGTCCCACGGCTTGTGCGGTGTCTTCGCTGACTGCCTCACCTCCCTGCGGCACCTCCTCTCATCCGCCCCACAAAGCTTGTGCTGCCGCACTATCGCTGTGTCTCCTGCTCCCACCAGAGAGTCCCGGGGACCTTACTTCCCGTCCCTTTCTTTTTCCCCCCAGTGGACCGCATCGTGGGTCTGGACCAGGTGACAGGCATGACGGAGACGGCCTTCGGCTCTGCCTACAAAACCAAGAAGGGCATGTTCCGGACCGTCGGGCAGCTGTACAAGGAGTCTCTTGCCAAGCTGATGGCGACGCTGCGGAACACGAACCCCAACTTCGTGCGCTGCATCATCCCGAATCACGAGAAGCGGGTGCGTGTCCCACCGGGTGCCTGCGGCTCTTTCCGGCTGACCCGGGTCGGGCCACGGCGACTCAGGGGTCCGACTGTTGTTTGCTTGGTTGTCAGGCTGGAAAACTGGACCCACACCTGGTGCTGGACCAGCTTCGCTGCAACGGGGTGCTGGAGGGGATCCGGATCTGCCGCCAGGGCTTCCCCAACCGGATCGTCTTCCAGGAGTTCCGGCAGAGGTACCGCCGACTTTGACCTTGTTCCTGGGTGTTTTCAGAGCTGCTCCTGATAACCTCCGGGGAGCTCACGGGGAAGACCGTTTCCTCGCTTCCGGATAGTTCCGGTTGCCTTTTCGCGTAGGAAAGGGATGATGATGATTATCATTATTGTCGCTATGACCGTGTCGCTGGCCAAGACTGTCAGGCGCCATCTTTGTACAGAGGCCGCTGAGGGTGTGTGGCAGGGGAGCTCCCGGCGGTGGGAGCTGGACCTCCGAGCCGGCCACGCACCCAGGCCCACTTGGGATTTACGTGTGATTATTTTCTCTCCGATTTTTTAAGAATAGGAGTAACGTGTGTGTTCCTTCAGAAAGATTTAAAAACTCAAGTCAGAAGTCAATAAAAGTCATTCAGGAGTGACTTTGAAGACATTTGGGGATGTAGGTGTGTTCGTGTACAAACACGTATGTACGTTTTCCGCCGTGTGCGTGCCCAGGTGGACGCTGGCCATCCTTTTACTAACGCGGGGTGGGGAGGGGAATCAGATAGATTAGAAAAGGATGAAGGGAAAAAGGCGGAAGATCAGCAAAAGTGGTTGCAATAGAAATGAATGAAAACAGGAGAAATTGATTTTTTTATACGTACTGTGTAATTTATGTATCCTTAGGTATTTGTGCCATTTGCTTTTTTCCATTTTTCCCCTGGAAATCACATTTTCAATTCTGACGGCATTGGCTGTTCTATCTTAGAAACGAGTCCGCAGGTCAAGGAAAGGTGCTTTCTGACACCGTTTGGATGGAACCCCTCTGAGAAACGATTCCCTTCTTTAGGGGTTTCGGGAGGCCTTAACCATGGCCCCGCTGTCTGATAAACACGGTAGAATTTCACTTTGTGTTGATAGGAGAAAAAGCACTTTAACTAGCATCCAGAATACGAAGCCGAGTGATAGAGCCAGGACTGTATCATGCCTGTATCATACTATGCCTTAAACACTGTTTTTGGTTTTTTGGGGTTTTTTTTGCTAAAATGTGTTTTTTCTTGCGGTACAACCCACCTGAGTGCCCAGATCTTATATGTACACCCCAGCGAGCACACGCACACGCGGACCAGTGCTGTGCTGACCGTCTCCCTGCTTCCTCCTGTTGTTAGAAGTAGAGGCCTCCAGGCGTTACTCTGTTCCATAGTAAACGCCCACACATGACACAGGGGGCCATGTTCTCCTCGTGTTTTAAAAGTCCTGTGAACATCTGGGGGGAAATGACAAGATTTTTTTACAAACACCATGCCTTGACTCTGCCACACCTTCTGGAACCCGGTGTTTGTCCTTGAGGTCAAGGCGCAGGGGAGCCACCAGGACACCAGTTTGCCTCCTGTTGTAAGAAAGAGAAGCCAGACCTGCAGAAAGTCTCAGGCCATCACCCCATCCTCTGGGATCAGGAGCCTGTCCCGTCCTGACTCTTACGTGACATGATGACCCATCCCATCCTCACCTCTTAGAGAACCCGAACTCATGGTTAGTAGGGGGACGTTCCAACAGATTCTTACAGGAGACTTTTGGGCTGGTTTTCCTACAGGTACGAGATCCTCACTCCCAATGCGATCCCTAAGGGTTTCATGGACGGCAAACAGGCGTGTGAGCGGATGGTAAGCTTTTTGGGGCCTGTCTGCTCTGCAGACCGCCGACAGTCTGTCCCGTGGCCAGGAGTAAACGGTCTCTTTCTCTTTCCAGATCCGGGCTTTAGAACTGGACCCAAACTTGTACAGAATCGGACAGAGCAAGATATTTTTCAGAGCTGGCGTTTTGGCCCACTTGGAGGAAGAAAGGGACCTGAAAATTACCGACATCATTATTTTCTTCCAGGCCGTCTGCCGTGGCTACCTGGCCAGGAAGTAAGTGGGGGTCACAAACGAGATGCTCCTCGAGCACATGCTCCTGCCGAGCGCTGTGGGACACGAGGTCCCCGTCCTGTGGGAATCGTGTCCTCGCGGCAGGGGTGTCCAGGTGCGTGCCTGGATGTCCCATCCGAGGACATGTTGCCCTGAGGAAAGAAACAAGGGGCCGAGGCAGAAGATCAAGGGCTCGGGTGTTCACTTCAGCACGGGTTCTCGGTGAAGGTTGCTCTGAGGTTGTGAGACCCACAGGACACGAAGGTGCTGGCCCTGTGATGGGGGTGGGGGCAGAGCAGCCTTCCAGTGATGGGAGCACGGTGCAGTCTGGAACGTGTCGCCATCCTGTGAGCAGGTGCTGTGGCCCAGTGGGGCAGAAGTGTGGGGAGCATGGCCGGGTAAGCCGGGATTTCCGGGTCACCCAGCTGGCAGAACGGACTAGAGTGGGGCCATCGGGCGGGCTGCGTGGGCAGCTCTGGGGTGATGCCGGGAAGACGGCCCTCCCTGGCCCGAGGAAGGTGATGGAGACCGAGAGTGGTTGCCGGACTCGAGATCTGATCAGAAGGGCCTAGGCCTGGTGATGGGCTTTTCCTCACCTCCTCCCACAGGGGGCCAGGGCTGGGGAAGGAGGTACGGTCTGCTCTCTGGGGCCCTGTGGCTGGCAGCATCTGCCCAGAGGCTTTGGTCCGCAGCGCGGGGCTTGGCCTGCCCGACGACGCCGGGAGGGGTTTCTGCCCCACGAGGTGGACACGGGATTATGAGTCTGTGCCCACACGGAAGGGGACCCCAACTAAGGAGGAGGCGCAGAAACCCCAAGAAGATTGTGACGTTTTCAGTGATTCACGCCAGGACACGTGGGCAAGGAGGAGCAAAAGCCTTGGGAGACAGCAGGGCAACTGTCAACAGAGCCACGGCCCACGGGTGCCTGTGGGGACATGAGGGGCACAGCCGGCTGCCTCCAGGTCGCACTTTGACGGCAACCAGAAACACGGAACTGTCCGAAGCGCGGGGAATGAACTACGTAAGTGGTGAGAGCGTGTGCGGCCTTTTCACTGAAATCTAAGCCCTGTGAGATTCACGTGGAGATCGGTGATCGGAACCAGAGGTCTCATCTCATGGACTCAGAACAGGCGCGCCTGTGTGACTGCTGCAGAAGGGGCGGCTCAGTGCCTGCAGCCCGTTGGTCCCGCGAGGTGTGTGCTGGGCTGGACCTCAGGTTCAGGTCCGGCAGTGAATGAAGGCGTCTCCTCAGAAGAGCCAGCGGAGAGCGGGGAAGCCACAGCATCATGCTGACAGTAGGCAGAGAGACAGGCATGTGCCGGGAGTCCATGAACTTGAGGTCGAGGTGCGGGGGAGCCACCAGGAGATGCGGGAAGAGACAGGTGGCTTTGACACTTGAGCACCAGACGCGGGTCACCGAACCCCGCTGTGAACAGAGCGGGGTGGCACCCTTTGCCCGGCCAGCGTTCGGGTTCAGGTGAGGGTTGCGGGGAAGGAAATCCAGCTGCCTCGTTCGGATGAGGGACTGGCGTGTTCTTGGCCTGGCCTGACCGTTTCCTCCCGGAGACACACGGACGCCACCGGGCAGCGGTTGTCAGCAAGGAGGACGCTGACGGTGTTCTCAGAGAACTGGAAGGCAGAAGCTACTCTGTAGTCCCAAAAAACTACTTTCAAACTATTGTTCTTATAGCAGAAACTACTGCGACTCAGGCTCGCCCAAACTTGCCCGGCTGGTGGGCTCCCGTGAGAAGGACGAAGGCTGTGTAGGGAGCTGAGCGGCAGGCTGGAGGACATTCTGACCAGCAAGTCGGCGACGCGGAAGTTCTGCGACTCCTGCGAGGACACGCGACCCTCGGGCAGCAGAAGGGTGAAAAGTCGCCGTTCGTGCCCTAGACCCGGAACCTTCCGTTCCGAAGACTGTCCTCCGTGACTGCAGTGCATACTGGTCATTGCTGCAGTGAAAGGATGATTGTAAACAATTCTTTTTTTTTTTTTAAGATTTTATTTATTTATTTGAAACAGAGAGAGAGAGATCACAAGTAGGCAGAGAGGCAGGCATAGAGAGAGAGAGGAGAAAGCAGGCTCCCCGCTGAGCAGAGAGCCCGATGCGGGGCTCGATCCCAGGACCCTGAGATCATGACCTGAGCCGAAGGCAGAGGCTTAACCCACTGAGCCACCCAGGCGCCCAATTGTAAACAATTCTTATCATCTTCTCCATTTCCGCCAAGCGCTTCTCTTCACGGGAGAACCTTGTTGCCAGTCTTGCGAAGAGTTACGGGAAGGTCGTGAGAGGAACCATCACAGGCCTAGAGGTGTTAGTTCCTTGCTGGCAGCCATACTCTGAGGGGCCCTGAGTATGTCGCTCGAGGGCTTAGAGTCTGGGACCACAGAGCTCCTGGGTCGTGTTCACTGCAACAGAGGGTGAAGGAGGCCGCAGGGCACCCCAATGCCCCAAAACCCAAGGGATCCGAATGTTTTAAGTAGTATGTGGTCCCACAGGGGCAAACCAGACCTGGAGAGGCGACCGCTCAAGTCTAGAAGCCCACCAGCGGTGTCGGGAACCCAGGTTCCCGAGGTGGTGGGACAGAGCCAGACAGGGAGGGAACGAGGGGCAGGACGTGGGGAGCCTGTGTTCCCTGGAAGTGCCATCGTGCATAGACAAACTAGTGGCCTCCTAGGAGGAGGGGCAGCCCAGCGAACTTGGCTGGGCCCTTGGGGGTTGTTTTGGTGAGGGGCGGGGGGCTTCAGAAACAGCTCTGTTCCCCAAGGCCAGTGAGAAATTGAAAATGCTGGAGTCCAGACAGTTCAACAAGGGGGTCTCAGGTCCCACGGCCTGATAAGGCAGCATGGGAAGATGGGAAATCCCAGACCTGGCGACGAGGAGACCTGGGTTCCAGAAGCATCTGCGTCCTGACTTACTGGGTCCTTGTCTGTAAAGGAGAGGCATTACCCGGACCTAGGCCCTACCATCTGCGGAGCTGCAGAGTCGGGGGAGGAGGAGGGAGATCACCTGGGAAAGGGGGCGGGGGGGTGTGCAGGAAAAGCAGTTGCTCCTGAAGGTTTACCACCTGCCAACAAGGGGAGGATGGAAAGGTCGGTCCCGTCCTTACCACGTCCTCAACACCCCGGGGAAGTAGGGGCTTACTGGTGGCTGGGAGCGCACACTCGCGTGCAAACACGGGTCCAGTGAGTGGGCCTTGGCGGCCAAGGGGTGCCCGGGGCAGCATTGGGGAAGGGGACCGTGAGCCACGTGCACCCCCGCTCTGCTCGCTCTCCGCACTGACTGTCGTGGGCTCTGCAGGGCCTTCGCCAAGAAGCAGCAGCAGCTGAGTGCCCTGAAGGTCCTGCAGCGGAACTGCGCGGCCTACCTGAAGCTGCGGCACTGGCAGTGGTGGCGCGTCTTCACGAAGGTGGGCCCCGCGCGTGCACTCCTGCCCGGGGCGGCCGGCGGACGCGCGCCCCTGCCGCCCTCACCGCTCGCTTCTGCCGCAGGTGAAGCCGCTCCTGCAGGTGACCCGCCAGGAGGAGGAGCTTCAGGCCAAGGATGAGGAGCTGCTGAAGGTGAAGGAGAGGCAGACGAAGGTGGAGGGCGAGCTGGAGGAGATGGAGAGGAAGCATCAACAGGTACGTGCCGCGGCTGCCGCGCCCCAGGCCATCCCTCCCCGGCCGTCCCCCGCCGTCCCCTGCCCCTGCCTCCGACCCTGCTCGGGTCCTCACTGCTCCCGCAAAGCACAGGCATTTGGGAAGGGGGCGGCATAGACGTGGCCCCACACAGTTGGGTTTGTAGACGCTGAAGTCAGCCGGCCTCTGCGTTTTTGCCTTGGTCTTTCTTGGTCACATTTGCCATGGGGCGGGTGTCTGATATCTGTCTGCCCTGAGGCTCCCAGCAGCGTCCCCTCCCTGGGACTGCTTGCAAGGGACCCCGAGGGAAAAAAGAGAATGAGACCGCCCGCGGCCAGCACGGGTCCTGAGTCGCCGTCCTGTCCCCGTGGTTACATCTCCCCAATAAAGCTGGACCTCAGGCCGCATTCTGCAGACCAGCACAGAATAGTAGTGTCAGGGCCAGAAAGGTAAGCGGCAGAGGCCGGACTGTCCCTCAGTACCTGCCTGCCTGTTGTCACCATGAGCGCATTTGAATAAAGTTTCCGTTTCCCCTTTGTCAATTATCTGCACGGAAGAATAAGAGTTTCTGAAATAGCTTGAATTTAGTAAGTGTCACTCGGGGTCGCCTGAGACCACAGAAGCGGCCACAGACGCTTTCATCTGGCTCGTTGGGCTGTGGCTACAGACTGTCCGAGAGTTTCGCCAGCGGCGTGACGTATTTTTAACCCTCGGTTTCTTCGGTGTCAAGCGCTGGCCCCCGTTCTCCCGGTGACTGTCTACTGTGGGCCCGGGGGCAACACGACCGTGCGCGGCGCTCTTTGTGATTGCAGCTCTTGGAGGAGAAGAACATCCTGACGGAGCAGCTTCAGGCCGAGACGGAGCTCTTCGCGGAGGCGGAGGAGATGCGAGCCCGGCTTGCCGCCAAGAAGCAGGAGCTGGAGGAGATTCTCCACGACTTGGAATCCAGGGTCGAAGAGGAAGAGGAGAGAAACCAAATCCTCCAGAACGAAAAGAAGAAAATGCAAGCGCATATTCAGGTGGGTATATTACGTTTTGGGCTTCCCAGGTGGGTATGCTGGGTCGATGAGTAGAAGCTGCGGAGTGGGATCACGGCCGGAGTCCCAGGCCCAGGTCCAGCCCCTCACGGAGCACGAGGAATAGAGAGTCTTCAAGTGCGGATCTGTGATTTTACGGGGTGACCTCTTATGGCGCACACAGTGACTCAAGAGTAGGCACATCGCGGGGTCTGTAGCACCCTGGGACCTCACTTGGCCTGTATTATCGTTACTCATGGACCATGCCGGGCTCTGACCCACGAGGCGGCTGGGAATCGGAATAAACACTTAGCTCTTCCCAGACTGTCTCTCCGGGACGCGGGCTGTCCTCGCGTGAATCACAGCCGTGGTTGAACGCCCGGGCACGCGGTGTGGACCCTTCTTCCCCTGCCAGCCCCCAGGATGCACCCCCATCCTGGTCTCCCACACCCCACCTCCCAACTACGTTCTTGGGTGTCCAGGTGTCCCAACGGCCACCACCCTTTCCTGGGTCCCGCACCGAACTTCCTTCCAGGTCTCTGCTTGAACTTTTTCTCACCCCATAGCTTATGTTGGCAATGGGTGGGCGATCCAGATCTTTCTCAAAAGCACAAAAGGTACCACCTCACTCCCTGGGCAAATACCCCAGCATTAAGCCAGCGGGAGACCTGCCGCTCCCCAGCACACCTCCCGCTGGGTGGGCCATAGCCCGGAGCCGTAAAAAGTGCTCGTTCATCTGGCGAGTCTAGTTCTGGGGCTTCATGCTAAGCATAAGTCGATGGGAGCTATTTAATAGCTAGGAATTGGTAAGCCACAGTAGGACCAGCCGGTTATAATCGGAATAAAGAGGTTTATTTCCATGGTGAGCCCTTAACTCACTACTGGAGCCCTTAACTCGCAAAGGAGCAGACACAGAGTAAGATCCAAGTAGAAGTACATTCCTGTAACGTAGAAGTTCGTGTTCGTGACTGCGTATCCGAGCACACACGGACCCAGAATGTTCACCGCCACTTCTTAGGGCATGATCCACAGTTTTGATTTTCTTTCCTCTTTAAGGGCATGTGCTCGTCTCAGAAATAACCTTTGCCTCGTGTGGCACAAGGGCACCCAAGTCCCCTCCGGTGTCCTCAGCCTCGTTTCTTACGCTCCAGGTTTTAGTACCCTCACGGGAAGTGCTTACATCTTGTTTTTGTTTTTAAGATTTATTTATTTGAGGGAGAGAACGAACGGGTGGGAGGGAGAGAGAGGACCTCCAGCAGACTCCACACTAACCACGGAGCCTGACCCGGGGTTCGATCTCACAACCCTGAGACCATGACCTGGGCCAAAATTAAGAGTGAGATGCTCAACCGACTGAGCCCCCCCAAGCGCCCCCACAGGCTTGCATTTTTCTAGTCTATTTAGGGGAACAAATACGTCCTCGTAGACCAGCAGAGTTTGCGTTGGGTTTTGCCTTTCCAGTACTTTCTGTCTCGTTCCTTACCAGACTCTTTTAACTTCTTGTTTTTGGCACTGCTGTCTGAATTTATTATCTCCTTCTGTGACATGTAAACTCATTCAGACACATTCTAAAAATAGGTGATTTTTTTTTTTTTCCTTTTTCCTCAATCTGAGGAAAGCAGATGTGTTAGAAGTCAGGCTCCCCTAAGCCCTACAGTCCCCAGACAGCCCCTGGGATAACTCGGCCTCATTGGTCCCTCTTCTGTCCTTTCTCTGACCTGTGCAGCTTTGAGGGGCTTCTGATCTATACCCTTTGCAGCCAGACTAGTGGAGCTGGTCTTGGTGTGATTTTGTTTTTAAGATGAACTCTCTAATTATAGTATCGGTAAACGATTACTGTAGAAAACCTAGTGAACACGGCACTCCCCATCTCCTCACTCTCATCACCACCGTTACAGCTGTTCTGTCTGCTTATGTAGATTTCCAAGCAGAGTACGTGGATTTATTTATTAATGGAAATTACAGGGGCACCCGGGTGCCTCAGGGAAGCGTCTGACTCTTGATTGTGGCTCAGGTCGTGATCTCAGGGTCGTGAGATCAAGCCTCCCCTCTCCAGCTCTGTGCTCAACAGGAGTCTGCTTGGGATTCTCCCTCTGACCCTTGCTCGTCCTCTCTTTTTCTCTCTTACATCTTTACAAAGAACAGACGTTATACTAAACACGCTGTTACATTCACTGCTTTTGTGAAATTAGGAGCGTGTGGTGCAGGGGGCCACCTGACAGCAGACTGTGGGAAACTGTAGGACAAAGGACCTGTTTGGGTTTTTTTCAAAAACAACCAAACAGCGGGGGAGGGAGGGACATCGGGGAACCTAGAGAATGAAGGCATCTCGGGAGGATTTTTCGTCGCCGTCTGTGGACCTTATTTGGGCTCCCGTGCAGGCGAACAGACGTTATTTGCAGGAGGTCTGTGTCATTTAGAGAGACAGCTGGAAGGTTTTACAGAGAAAGTAGGAGGTCTGGGATTTGCTTCAAGATGACCCGGCAGTTGGGGGCGAGGGGAGCTGGGGGCACGTGGAGGGAGTCGGTGCTCCTCGGGGCAGAGCCCCTGGCCGCGTCCATGCCAGGCTCTGCGTGGTACTCTGCACCCTGGCTCGTCTGACAGGGCTTTTCACAGTAACGTTGATCACTTACACGGGTCTCATCCCGGAATCAGCCGGATGAATTTCTGGAATTGGCCATACGTTGATCTCTGTATGGAAAGAACCCTGTTCCGTTGCGTCTGGTTATTGCGGGACACGAGGCAGGGTGGGGACTCGAAGGGGTGTTACTACCACGTGGGCTCCAAGCCCTGAACCCCCATCTGGCAGGAGTGGGCTCGCTCCGTGATGTGTCAGGACGTCCTTGCTGCTTTGAAAAGCAAAAGTCGGCATGTGACGCGGGCGGGAGCACTGACTGCGTGTTCTCCGCTCCCCAAGGACCTGGAAGAGCAGCTGGACGAGGAGGAAGGCGCGCGCCAGAAGCTCCAGCTGGAAAAGGTGACCGCGGAGGCCAAAATCAAGAAGATGGAAGAGGAGATCCTGCTCCTCGAGGACCAGAATTCCAAATTTATCAAAGTAAGTGCACGTTTCCGTGACGGAGCTGTTGCGCTCCGTGGAAGGGGCGTCCAGAGGGCAATTCTCAAAAATTTGGATTCACTTACGTGCTTTACTCTCCTAAGGCTCTACATGTGTAGATCCCTAAAGACAGAAACTGTGTCATGATTGAAATCCGCCAAACAGCCTTCTGATCCTACAGATGTTTGGTGTGCGCATCTCGCACGCTCTGATCCCCGCTTGGTGACCGGGACCCGTCCATGCAGGCCCGCTGTCCCCCTGGGGGAGCCGGGGGATAGGGGCACAAGCGCCTGTGCTCAGAGCAAGACCGGGGCCCCGGTGTGCTTTGGAAGCCTTCTCCGAAGCCACGGTTCTTTCTCCTCAGGAAAAGAAACTCATGGAAGACCGAATTGCGGAGTGCTCCTCCCAGCTGGCTGAGGAGGAAGAAAAGGCCAAAAACTTGGCCAAAATCCGGAATAAGCAGGAAGTGATGATCTCGGATCTAGAAGGTTAGTGTTTGGGGTCAGAGAAACATGGGCCGGGCACCCGTGGGTGTTGGCACGCCGCCGACGTCAGAGCCGACAGGTAGGAGGCGCGCCGCCAGCTAAGCTGCTTGGGTCCGGGTGTGACAACAGGCCTGTTTGCGGTTCTCGTGTCCTGCTTTGTCTGCGAGCTTTCGCGACAGGATGGCACTGGCAGGATTGTACTTAAGTTGGCTCCCGGGGTGAGGCACGCTCTAGGGCGGACCCAGCCGGGCCCTCCGTGGCGTGAGCCGTAGCAGCCGCTGGACCTCGTGAGCCCAGGATCTCAGAGCAGCGTGAGTGACCGGGAAGTCACAAAGGGACCGCTACTGCCACCAAGCGTGGTGGGGACTGGCGCGACCGCTGAGGGCAGCCATAGCGCATGGGACGGTGAACGAGTGTCGGGAAATCCTGGGAGGTTTACAAAACGGAGGCCAGCTTTGCGCAGAAGAGACAGGGAGAGGGTGGCTCTCGGGGAGAGCATGTAGCCTCTCCTGGGATGGGCAGTCAGACCCCAGCGTCTGCACTGCAGGGGGAGAGGCACAGCCCTCGACGCCCAGGGCACACGCACCCCCTCTTCACACCCGCATGATTGGCCTGTGACACTCCGTCCCCGCGTCTCCACGTGCCGGTCGTGTGGGAGAACCCAAGGCGCACAGGGCACGGTGTCATGAGGGCTGCTTCGGGAAGGGGAAGATCCCTGGCCCGGTGAGGGAGTCCCCTGGGGGCTGTGGCAGGGAGGGCGGGAATCCCAGGACCCTCTGCCCGTCCCCTCCCCCGCTGCCTGGGAGCTGGTCCTGGTTCCAACCAGGGATTCCCGGGAAGGGGCATGGGGTGACAGGCAGTGACACACACAGCCCTCGCCTCTGCTGAGCCCTCTGCGCACAAGTCCTCTGCCCGGCGATGGGCGCAATGAGAGGGGCCGGGTCACTTCCACTCCAGGCGCGTGGGCTCACTTCTCGCAAAGGGACATCATTAGAAACCGCCCCCCCCATTTCTTCCGTGAAATTCCATTCTCCCGCTGATTTTTCTCACTTTCGATTTGACATTCACGGGTGTCGGGTGACTGAGCCGTTGGCCCAGGGCTGTCGAGGCGGTGGCGTGCTGCTGAGTCAAGTGGCGGGTGTTCGACCTCAGCCCATTCACACGTTGGGTTTGTTCGTCCGGCACCCGCTCACGGGTGTCGAAGCACTTCTCTGGCCTCTTCCCCTGCAGAACGCCTGAAGAAGGAAGAAAAGACGCGTCAGGAGCTGGAAAAGGCCAAGAGAAAGCTGGACGGGGAGACCACTGACCTGCAGGATCAGATCGCCGAGCTCCAGGCACAGATCGACGAGCTCAAGGTCCAGCTGGCCAAGAAGGAGGAGGAGCTGCAGGGCGCTCTGGCCAGGTCTGCCTCCCGCTGCTGCGGTCCGTGCGCTCACCCAGGGTCTGGGGCTGGACAGGAACCCAGAGCGAGGCCACGTCGTCTCCTTCCTGGGGGTGTGACGAGGCGCCTGGAGCAGCCGTGAGTCCCTGGTTTGCGTCAGGTTAGCAGGAAGCTCACGTAAACCAGCCTGGGCCTTCGCACGCCAGGATCCCGAGTCATGACCCGAGGTCCCTGGAAATCCATCCCAGGAGAAACTAGTTTCCCATATGACACGTGTTTCTGTGCAGCAGAGATGAGTTTCAGAAGTTGAGCGGAAATTTCAGAGGTGACCCCCGCACCTAGAGCGTGATTTGCTTTTAGGTTCTAAAGTGTCACTTTTGATAGGACAGAGGTTTATAACTGTTCGGCTGCGTGGTCAGGGATCTTTGAGTTTCATTTATAATTTATTACAAGGGAGTACGTCTCCTAACAAGTTCTTTCCAGTCCTCTGTCCCAGTCAGTCTTACTTTGGCTAGACGATCTGTGTTTTCTCTCAGAGTTGAGAGCTAGAATCTAGGAGGACAGCTGTCCACGCGGGCTGTCCTGTCCCCTGGCGCCCCTTCCCTCCCCGCAGACACCCCCGCTCCTCTGGTCAGAAGGTCCACGGGCACGGAGCACAGGGACGCGCCGCAGCAGGGAGCGAGGGGACCGCAGGTGTGACGGTGGCCTCCCCCTGCGTTCCGGGGGCGTCCCTGGAATCACGGGAGGCGGACAGTTTGGGCTGGAGGCCACCTTGAGCAGTGGCCTCGATCTGACGCTTTGCTTGAGAGGAGATTGTTTCTGTCCCGATCGTGAAAACGAGCCTGTCCGTCCTTTTAACGGAGAATCGTCGCCCTTTGGAGAGGGGGCTGGCTCGTTTCCAGTGCAGGCTCTGCTGCTTCTGGCTCTGGGGGGCGGGGGGCGCCGCCCAGACACGGTCCCTCGGGTGTCTCCGCAGGGGGGACGACGAGACGCTGCACAAGAACAATGCCCTGAAGGCGGTGCGGGAGCTGCAGGCCCAGATCGCCGAGCTGCAGGAGGACTTCGAGTCGGAGAAGGCTTCCCGGAACAAGGCGGAGAAGCAGAAGCGGGACCTGAGCGAGGAGCTGGAGGCGCTGAAGACGGAGCTGGAGGACACCCTGGATACCACGGCAGCCCAGCAGGAGCTCCGGTGAGCGGCGGGAGGAAGCGCTCTGGACAGGCTGGGGGCCTGCCTTTCTGTTGGCATTTTGGGTGTTTCTCGCTCTCCTGGAAACACCGGCAAGTGGACGGGGAACAAAACAGCCGCGGTCAGAAACAAAGCCGCGTCCGGGCTGCGGCGGGACCGCAGGGGCAGGTGTACCCCGCAGAGAGCCGGGGCGGCCCGGCGTGGGACCGGGGAGTGTGGGTGGGATCAGGCGTGCTCAGGCTGCGGCAGGCGACGGCAGCGGGTGTGAACCGCGACGGCAGACAGATGAGATGCGAGGTGCGCACTCACCTCGCAAAGACGGAGAGAAGGGCGAGGGCAGGGACCCGGACGGGAGTGCGCGTCAGGCAGAGGCGTGTGCCGTGGGACCAGTGAGCCGACCGGCAGGCACAGACGCATGCGGCCGGAGAGGATTCCCGCGCCGAAGCCTCAGCTCAGCGGCCCCGTGGAGGTCACAGGAGAGCTAGAGCCCCAGGCTGGGGAGCAGGCCGGGCAGAGGGGCTCCTCTGAGCCCTGAATTGGAAATCTCCCACGTGGCCACCGGCGCCGCCTCCTGTCTGCTCCCTCCTCGTGCCAGGGCAGGAGGGCCCCCCCCAGGTGCCGTGGCTGCGAGATGTGGCTGGCTGCGTGTGTGCCCGCACGCGCACGCGCGCACACACCTGTCCAGGCTGCTGCAGGCTGTCCTCACTCTGAGGTGGCAGCTCAGGAAAGGCCTGGAGTAAGGCAGGTAGGGCAGAGAGGGAATCACTCAGGAAGACAGGTGTGGGCAGAGAGGAAATGACACAGAGCCACCGGGACAGAAATGGGGGGTGCTCTTCTCTGCAGAACAAGGGTGGGCTCCCCCAGGGGCGTGGCTAGAGAGTGACATCACAGTTCTGCCCGGGAGGTGGAGGTCGGGTTGCAGGCATCAGGGGGGCGATCAGTGGTGAAGCAGCAGAGGTGGGGGGTCCTCATGGTGTGTCAGGGGCTTTGCCTGTGAATGCACGCGGCTGCGGCTGCGCGTGGAGATCATGTCCCCCGAGACACCGGGGGGCCTCTGCTGCAGCCCATCAGCCAGGCAGGCCCGCCTGCCCCATCCCCCAGCAGCAGAGCAGCTCTGCTTCCAGCAACGTTAAGTCCTGGCCTTCCCCGTGAAACGTCTAAATTCCAGAACCTGGAAACCACGGAGCTAGACTTTGTTGAAATAGCCATTCTCAGCTGAACTTTTGGCCACAACAGGGAAAAAGGCCTTGATCATTTTTTCCATTCAGTCTTCAAAAAAAAAAAGAAAAGAAAAAGGAAAAAGCACACGTGCGTATTTATTGAACCACGGCTGTGCTCAAACAGGCGGGGAGGGGGCTCCACTCCCTGGGGGCCGCTGTGCAGAGACTCACAGTGGCCCCCACCGCACTGTGTTAGCGCCCAGGCCCGCCGCTCTCGCCGAGGACCCCCTGCCTGCCCGCCTGCTGGTTCTTCCCCGGGCAGTGAGTGCCGGGGTCCACGTGAAAGTGGCCGGCCTCGGCTCGGCCAGCGCCTCCCGCACACTCGGCACGGAACTCCCTGTAGGACTTGCCCGGAGAGCCGGGGGCGATTGGGTCGATGAGCCTGGAGGAGGGAAGGAAGGGCTCCTAGACGGGGTGTCACGTAGGAGTTAGGAGCGGATGTCTTCCCCGGACGCGACATGCGGGAGGAGAGCTGCTGCTGCTGTCGCATCCTTGGAAGTGCTGGTCGTTCGCTGGGGTGATCTGAAGTCACCAGATGGAAGGTGTCCGTCTGTCTGGGCCAGCGCTTGCATCCGGCGTCTGCTTTCTCTGCTGGTCCCTTTCTCTCGAGGAGACTCTGGGGACGGGGCCCCACTGGCCTGAACCCACAGAATCTTCGCTGATGCCTTCTGTCCAGCTGCCCTGTGAGCCCAGAGCCTGCGCTGTGCCACTTGGCACAGCTGACCTCAGCCCCCAGGCCCCCCGGTCCACTGGGAAAGGGAGGCAGATGTGGCCACAGGGTCCACCCTCGAGTCACTGTCCTGCTCTGACTCCTGACGTCCTGCGGCCCTGAGCAAGCGGGGGTTTGCCTGGCCGATTTCGGGTTCCGCCAAGCCGTGTGCCCACATGAACAGATTGTGACGTCTCAGCAGAGCCGCCTGGTCTCCCCGCTCACCGTGTGTGCGTTACGGCAAAGTGTGAAAGTCCTGGAAAGCCACACAAAGACAGAGTACTCTCGCATGACCTTTGCTCCCCAGGTTCAGGCTAGAGGAGCCCTCAGTTCACCTTGGGACATTGAGAGCCCAGCTCTCGTCCCTCTGAAGTGTGGACACCTTCTGAGCCAGGGGTGCGGCCTCTCCGCCTGCCTCGAACTCCGCGTCCCTCCGCCCCCAGCCTCAGCCGCCTCCAGAGGAGGTCTCGGGAGGGCGCGCCCCAGCTGTCCCCACTTCCCAGGCTGGGTGCGGTCCCGCCTTTGTCGGGACCAGCGTCCTGACTCCTGGGGCCCTCACCACCCCCTTGGCTTTTGAAACCTCTTCGGGACTCCCCTTTTCCAGTTCCGCTGCGGTGTTGGCTGGTGCTGGGGCAGCCTGTGTGGCATCTCATGGTAAGCGAGTCCCAGCCTGCAGGCCACTGGGCTGCCTAGAATGGTCTAAAGGCCCATAGAGGTGTCACACTGTGACTGTCGTCGCACAGGGAACTGGAGCCACGCTTGGCTCATTCTGGAAGGATTTCTACTCTCACAGTAGTGGGCATGCGGCCTTCTGGAACGTAACAGGCCAAATAATTTTCTCAAAGGAATTCATGTAATCTGTTTCCTGTGACCCTAACCACGTCCCAGATGTACCAAGGGCTGTTAGGGGCCAGACCGTGGTGCTTCCCTTGGGCGAGCCGCACAGCGGCCCCGAGACCAGTGCTCTGGTGACCCTCGTGTGCAGACGGACACACCGAGGTGGAGAGCTCGGGTGTTCAAGGTCCCGGAGTTGGCACCGTGAGAGCCACAGCTGAGCCCACATCCCTCAGCTCTGGGGAGACCAGAGCACATTTAAAACCAAAGCGGCACCTTAAAGACGTACTTTTCTAATTCAGGGGCACCTGGGCGGCTCAGTGGCTTAAGCATCTCCTTTTGGCTCAGGTCATGGTCTCAGGTCCTGAGATCAAGCCCCGCATCGGGCTCTCTGCTCATCGGGGAGCTGCTTCTCCCTTCCACCTGCTCCTGCTCACTCTCTCTCATTGTCTCTCTTTCAAGTAAATAAAATCTTTTTTTTTTTTTAAGATTTTATTTATTTATTTGACAGACAGTGATCACAAGTAGGCAGAGAGTCAGGCAGAGAGAGAGGAGGAAACAGGCTCCCCGCTGAGCAGAGGGCCTGATGTGGGGCTCGATCCCAGGACCCTGGGATCATGACCTGAGCCGAAGGCAGAGGCTTTAACCCACTGAGCCACCCAGGTGCCCCTCAAGTAAATAAAATCTTTTTAAAAAATACGTCGTCCAGTCGGCCCGCTGGTCCTGAGCTGCTCTCTCTGAAAATGCGTTCATGCAGCACCAAACGGGAGCAGGAGGTCGCGGAGCTGAAGAAGGCCCTGGAGGAGGAGACAAGGAACCACGAGGCTCAGATCCAGGACATGCGACAGCGGCACGCCACGGCGCTGGAGGAGCTGTCCGAGCAGCTGGAGCAGGCCAAGCGGGTGAGCGCGCCCTCCGGGGCTGCCCCCTCCCAGAGCCACGCGCCCTGGGCTTGGGGGTGTGCGGAGTAACTGGGCCGTCCGGCCGCCGTCCCCATCCCACATTCCTCCCCGGGCGTCCCTCCGGCAGCATCCCCTCCTGACGACTGAGCTGGAGACCTCCAGCGGCCTGAAGTCTCTTGTGCTGCCAGTCCCCGAGTCCTGCTGTCTTTCCCCAGGCCGCTCAGCCACCCTTCCTCGCCCCTGCTGTCTCAGGCCACTGTGCACGGTGTCACCGTGCCTGTCGCTGTCCCCTCTGTCTCACATCAGTTTCTGTCCTGACCACACTGCATCTCCTCCGCCCTCGGACCCCCCACCCTCCTCCTCCCCCGCCCGGTCACCTGCTGCCTGCTGATCTGTGAGCTCAAGGCAGCAGCGACAGCATCAACGTCCACATGCATCCGTCGCCACACTGAGTACTGGCCACGCGGTGCCTTTGACTGCCACCTTGTGGGGTAGCCTCTGTCCGCGGGTGCAGAGATTACCAGGGGGTCGCACAGCCAGGAAGCGGCAAGCGGGAGGGCAGCCAGGGGTCTGGCCCCGGAGCCCCCATGGAACCCCGGAGTGTGGCCTCGAAGTCCCGGTCCCCAGTCCCAGGTCATGAACAGTGGCACGTGGGACAGGAGGCGCCCCGTGTCGACCCCCCAACACCAATAAGGATAAAGTCTGCGGCGCAGTGAGCCTCTAGGTATCTGGGTCTCCTCCCCTAGGCAGCGTGCCCGGGGGGTCCCTGCTCTAGAAACTTCACCCTCTGGGGAGAAGAGAGGTTTCCGTTGAGACGCCGACGGCAGACCACGCAGCGGGCACGACCCCACCGAGGGGAAAAGCAGCGCCTTGTATGGAATGTTCTAAAAATAGCACGTTTCTCTTCCCTCGCCTCCTAGTTCAAAGCGAATCTGGAGAAGAACAAGCAGGGCCTGGAGACGGACAACAAGGAGCTGGCGTGCGAGGTCAAGGTGCTGCAGCAGGTCAAGGCCGAGTCCGAGCACAAGAGGAAGAAGCTGGACGCGCAGGTGCAGGAGCTCCACGCCAAGGTGTCGGAGGGGGACCGGCTCCGCATGGAGCTGGCCGAGAAAGCCAGCAAACTCCAGGTAAGCCCAGGGCAGGCCCCCGTGGCGGGCACGCATCCCGGAACCCCGGCCCGGCTGGGCCACTGCGAGGTCACGAGTACTTGAGTAGACGGCAGGAGGGCACAGGGCGGCTCGCGCAAGGAGCACGTGACTCCTGGTCTCGGGGTCGTGAGTTCAAGCCCCACGTTGGGTGTGGAGAGGACTTAAAATCAATAAATACTATTTTTAAAGACGATCAAAATCAAAATCAGGCGCCTGGTGGCTCAGCAGGGTAAGCTCGGGTCAGGACAGACTCATGTGCAGTCGGGAAAAACCATCCGGCCGCTTGATGTTGTTGTTGGCGGGGGGAGATAAACAGTCTGCGTTGCTGTAAACCAGTCCCAGAGCCGCAGCCGTCAGACACCAGGACCACCCGCAGGTCCTCGACTCACCGGGCCGACTCCCGGGATGCCGTACGTGGTCCTGCTCACAGCCACGGTTCTTACAGTGACAGAATACAGAGCAAATGAGTAAAGGGGAGAGGTGGGGGCCCCTGAGGACACCGAGTGTGAGCTCCCAGCAGTCCTCTCGCAGACAGCCCCCGCCACCCCGGCACCCCGTTCCTCCAGCAGCGAGCCGGGACGGTGTGCAGGGAGTGCTGTCTCCGGGGAAGCTCGCGGAGACTCTGCCCAGCAGCTTGTTGGGGGTCCGGTTCCATGGGCCCCTCTGCCTGCCAGCGCTTCAGATCCCAGGGGAGCTGGTGCCCCACGTAACGCAGTGTTTACACTGCCTGCTTGGCACAGTGAGCCTCTCTATTTTAGGGAATGGTAGGCACTTTGTGGAAGTCGCCATCCACGGGCCCTGGTAAAGGCCGCAGTCTGCAGCCTCCTCGGTGAACTCTTCCCTGTATGAGTGTGTCCTCCCGCACGGTGTGTGCTCGAGAGACGAGATGGTAAACCGTGTTAGTGACTGTCGTCACATGTCCCCGGCTGTGTGGCAGGGAGGCGAGCCGGGCATACATCCAGCTTCCTGTGCGGGCGCTCCCCTCCCACGCTCACGCCGCCCTGGGGCATCGGGGAGCCTCAGAGACGCTAGGGGCGGGCCACCCTCTGGGAAACCCCCAACAGCTCACAGAGCCAGAGCTGAAGGCTGGTGGTCTCTCTCGAGTCCGGAGCCCTCCACCACCACACTGTCGCCAAGACTGCAGACGCGTGGGCCCTCCAGAGGAACAGAAATGACATTGACCTGAGTCCCGTGTATTGACGTGTCCTCTGCACGCCTCCCCTTTGCTAATATGACCAAGGGACAAACCCGAGTGAAGGGGGCCCCACTGCCCCTGAGGAAAGATTTCATGGGGACTGGAGGGGGGTGGTTAGTCAGGAAATCTGACCATAAGAGATAGCTGAATAGACGTGATAAACACGTACAGCCGGATTTTTAAGCCTAGAAAGTACTAAAGACTAAATACTAGAAGTTAAACTTTTTTTAATCTCTGTAATAAAGTTCTCAAGTTCTGTAGGAACGTGAACGTACCGGGCCCTCCGACACAGGGTTGATGCACCTTCGCGTGAAGAAGGACCAAAAGTACAGCATCTGCTGATCTCCGGGCCTCTTCCCGCAGCAAAGCAAAACCCGGGGGATTTAGTGTTCCCTCTGCCCCTTCAGGATACAAGGACAAGGGCGCACACCGGAGTCAGGAGAACCCCGCTCCGTGTGTGGCCTCCGCCATTACGCGCCTCCCCGTCTGTCCAGTAGAGACTCGGACGTTGTCCCGCGGCGGCCGGTGCTGTTGGGGGGGCAGCAGACCCCCATGAGGGGAAGCCTGCCTTAACGGGGCTTGGCAGTCGCAGGGTCACCCCCCCCCCCCCGATACTGCTCTGTTTGTGAGCATGTACGGGCGGAGAGTCTGGGCCCTTCCAGTCCGCTCTCTGGTGGACTGACGCACGGAATCTCGTACTCCTCGCAGAATGAACTGGACAACGTGTCAGGTCTCCTGGAAGAAGCAGAGAAGAAGGGCATTAAATTTGCTAAGGACGCAGCCGGTCTCGAGTCCCAGCTACAGGACACGCAGGTAATCTGGGGGTCAGGGCCCCCAACGGTAGCTGTGCCGTGTCTGGCGTCTGCGGGCTGGTCCCGGGGTGGCTTTCTGATCACCTCTGGCTTGCGCTCCACTTCTATCCGGAGCCGTCGTCCTGCTCAGGAAATCGCTGACGCTCGCACCTGGACGCAGAGCCCTCGGTCCCTGTCTGGCGGGCGCGAGGGCAGCCTGGGTGGGGACCCGGACTCACACACGGGTCCCGCCTGGGAAGTGGTTCAGGTGCCGTCCGCGCGCGCAAGCGTTGCTGGCCGTTTGCACCAGGACTGTTCCGTTGTGGCTGAAATTCCGTGACCCTGACCTCACAGAGTCCCTACCATAAAAGGAGAGGTTGAAGCTCACCAAATCCTACCATTGAATCTTGTATCGGAACATTTCTCAGGAACGTCTTCAAGCCCGAGAGGAGTGAGGATAATGACTCTGATAGGAAAATAACGCAGCACTTTTTCCTCAGAGTTTTCCATCTTCTTTGGATTCAATTTTCTAACTTCCTAGTTTATTCGCTAGGTGCTGTGGATACCGGGTAAAAACCTCAGACAAGCAGCATTGGCATGATTGGGACTCACGCTGTGCCAAGACACATCCTGGTCAGCGCAGAAAGCCTCCGTGCGTGCCTTTGAGAACTTCCTAGTCTGAAAGTCAAGGGAAAGACACATTTGCATTGACATTTGAGAAAAAGGAGTCTGGCAGAAAGGGCAGACAGTGGAGGGGCAGCCCGATCCTATGGGAGATCCTAGTGAGAAACGCCCAGTGCTTGACCCTGGGGCGGGCAGGCAGGGGAACAGAGCGGAGGGTTTGCAGTAGCTGCGGTGGGGGCGTTTATAAAACCACCACATGCGTTTCCGAGTCCTTTCCGTGTCCTAGTGTCCCCGGGTGTTGCTCCTCCAGGGAGGGGCTCTGGCGTTCGTGACCTGCAGCCGTTTTTGTGTTGGCGCCTGACGTGACTTCAGTCTTGACCTCTTCCCGCCGACAGGAGCTTCTGCAGGAGGAGACCCGCCAGAAGCTGCACCTGAGCAGTCGCATCCGGCAGCTGGAGGAGGAGAAGAACAGCCTCCAGGAGCAGCAGGAGGAGGAGGAGGAGGCCAGGAAGAACCTGGAGAAACAAGTGCTGGCCTTGCAGTCCCAGGTGCGTGCGTCCTCCCGGGAGGCCGCGCCGGCCCCGTGTCCCTGCTGTGCCTCGTCCTTCCCTTGGCGTTCAGGACAGTTAATTAGGCTGAACTAGACGAAGCCCAGGAGGGGTCCTTCCCTTGACCCAGCCATGGCGGTAACCACACTGGTGGTTACGGTGCCGGGAGCATGTAAAACAGAGCCCCAGGGCCGTGTCCGTGCTTGCCCCCGGTCATCCCCGTGTGCGTTTCCAGCTCAGAAATTCAGTGACAGGCGAAGGTTCGTTTGCTGAGAGCCACACAATATTGATCTGGAACTCGCTTTCTCCCCGTGCCTCACCTGTAAAAACCAGCGCGGTGGTCTGACGTAGATCTCTCTCCCTGTAAAACCTAGCTCACAGACACCAAGAAGAAAGTAGATGACGACTTGGGGACAATCGAGAGTCTGGAAGAAGCCAGAAAGAAGCTTCTGAAAGACGTGGAGGCGCTGGGCCAGCGCCTGGAGGAGAAGGCTCTGGCCTACGACAAGCTGGAGAAGACCAAGAACCGCCTGCAGCAGGAGCTCGACGACCTGACCGTGGACCTGGACCACCAGCGCCAGATCGCCTCCAGCCTAGAGAAGAAGCAGAAGAAGTTCGACCAGGTGGGTACCCTGCGCGCCGCATCCCAGACGCAGCCCCGGCCGCCCACACGGTTTCCTCCCGGCAGCGCCCTGCCGTTGGCAGCTTATGGTTTACAATGAAATAATTAGTAGTTAAAGTAATTTTAGTCGAAAACCACACTCACCTGTAGAGAGTTGGAAAAGGAGAAAGGCAGAAATGAGGGGACACCCGTCCCTCCTGGGGCTGCGCTCAGCTGGAAGTCCGAGCCACAGAGAAGGAACAGTGCCTCCGTGACTCTTGGAACCTCGTCTGCCCCCCACACAGCTGCTCGCGGAGGAGAAGAACATCTCCGCTCGCTACGCGGAGGAGCGGGACCGCGCCGAAGCTGAGGCCAGAGAGAAGGAGACCAAGGCCCTGTCCCTGGCCCGGGCCCTCGAGGAGGCACTGGAGGCCAAAGAGGAGTTCGAGAGGCAGAACAGGCAGCTGCGGGCGGACATGGAAGACGTCATGAGCTCCAAGGACGACGTGGGGAAGAGCGTGAGTAGCGCCCGGGAGCAGTCCTCGGGGCGGGGCGGGGCAGGCCACCCCACAAGCGCCTGAAGGATGCTGGGAAGCCTCGCCCAGCCACGAAGTGGTCCAGTGTGGGGGTGTCCCGGCCGGTGTGTAAGGAGAGGGTGACATGCCTGGGGAGAAGCTTGTCAGAGGCTCTGCAGGGTCCTCGTGGCAGTGCTCGTAGATGGGGAGGTCTCAGTTATTGGCGTCCCTCCCGTAGGCCCTCCCGGCCTTCCCCTGCGTCGTGGTGGGGGACACTGAACGGGCAATGTCCTCGGCCCCGAGTCACAGGTAGTAGTCACCAAACAAGTACCGCGAGGGCCCCTCAGACCGGGGGCCGCGGGACCCTGGCGGGGGGCCAAAGGCACCTGCTGCTCTCCCTGACCAGGGCCTTTCCAGTTGAGACCCTTGGTCTTCCCAGAAGGCTTCAAAAGCTCTGGGAACTCGTTCACGGTCTGGAAATTTCCGCGATACTGTCCTTTTACCACATGCACACAGTACGAGAACAGCAATGATTTGCACGTGACCCGTGCCTGCCCCCAGTGCAAGAGGTGCAGAGGACGGCAGCCAGGCCAGGCGTGAGGGTCGGCTCTGCCCCAGCTTCTGTTCTCAGCAGGAGAAGCCTCTTTCCTCTTGAGCCCAAGTTCCGTCATGGACAGGACACGTCTCCCATTTCATGAGGCTACGGCACGTACTTTGAAAAGCTAAAGTCTCATTTATCGTGGGATGGGGGTGCCCGGCCCCATCATGGAGGAGGGAAGGGCCTCCCGCCTTCCTGCTGGGTGTCCAACAACCCTCTGAACCCTAGGGGTTCAGCCCCAGCAGCAAGAGGCCTCTTAGAGCTGAAGCGGCCGCGGTCACACAGTAGAGTGTAGAGCAAGGACCCCGCAGTTGCTTTCATTTTCTTTTTTTTTTTTTTTAAATCAGATAAGCTCTCCGCCCAGCATGGGGCTGTAGCTCCTAGCCCTGAGATCAGGAGTCAACCCGGGTGCCCCGTCCGCTTGTTCACGTTAGTTGTTCGCTAGAATAGTCAACAGCCCCACATCCATTCCGCACACCCCGCTTCTGAGCCTGAGAAGCACCAGATGCTGTGGAGACCCCGGGGCCGCCTCACACCCGGCCTCCCGCTGTCCCGGGGCACCCCAGAGGGGAGGCATGGCACCTGCGGGGTGTCTCAGGGCAGGGCACAGGGGCCGTGGGGTGGACACACTTGGCCCGAGAATGAGGTGGATGTTTGGGACGGGGACCTCTGTCCAGAAAGAAGTCGGGCCTGTCCCGCAGCAGCCTGCTTCCCAGCCCCAGCACGCCATCGGACGGACCAGGTGCCACGTGCAATTCGGGCCCCAGACCAGCTCTCTGAGGCCGAGCTCGCTCCCCTGCTCTTGGGCTCACAAAGCTCGGTCGGCTTCACGGTCACTGGAGAATAACTTGGTGACTCCGGGGCACTCGTCAGTGAGGAGCTCCGTCCCGTGTAGACGGCGCGCTCCAGAGTGAGGGGGGCAGCCGGGCAGGTGGGGGCATCACGGGAAGCTGACCCGGGGCGGGGAACCGGGGGGCCTTCGTGCCACACAGGGGCCTCTTCCCGCCACTTCCTGTGCTGCAGGTGCACGAACTTGAGAAGTCGAAGCGGGCGCTGGAGCAGCAGGTGGAGGAGATGCGGACGCAGCTGGACGAGCTGGAGGACGAGCTGCAGGCCACGGAGGACGCCAAGCTGCGGCTGGAGGTCAACATGCAGGCCATGAAGGCCCAGTTCGAGCGGGACCTGCAGACCAGGGATGAGCAGAACGAGGAGAAGAAGCGGCTCCTGGTGAAGCAGGTGGGTGGGAGGCCGCACGGTCTGGGGGGCAGGAGCCACTCGCTCCCCGAGCGCGGTGCTGGGTCCGAGCGTGTGAGCGGCAGCGAGCCAGCTCCGGGGGTCATTTGCTGTCTTAGGTTTGTGTCCCTGTTTGACTCCTACTCCCCCCGCACCACCGCTGCTGGTCACGAGCCGGGACACTGCGCGGTGCTTACGCAGCCGTCGGCGGGCGGCTTCGAGTTCAGCGGGGCTTAAACGTGTGGGAAGGAGAGGAGCCGTCCGCAGGGGACGAGGGGACTCGGCGCTTCACACCCCGTGCCCTCGCGACACCAGGCTTGAAAGGGGAGAAAGCCAGCTGGTTCTGTTTGGTTTTAAAAAGCTGTTGGGCACTACGATTCGTACACTTTTCTGAACGTATGTGGGATTTCTAACTCACAGGTTCACTTTCAAAACTTAACTGTGTTCTGACAGTCCCTCGGAGTTCACGGGGTCCAGTCTCGGATGGGGCCCGTTCTGTTCGGTTACCCCAGGGCCGTAACACTTAGTGTATCTGCCGTTCCTTGCTATGTGACTGATGACCTCAGACTCCATGACTGAGAACAGCACTTGCTTAGCTCCTAGTTTCTGTGGGTCCCAATTCTGAACCGACCTGTCGTGCTGCACCTTCCGAAAGCCAGACTTGGGCTGGCTGCCCCCGCTGCCCAGGGTCGGCTCCTTGCCGTGGGGCCCCTCCATAAGCCCTTGAGTGTCCCTGCAAGAAAATGTCTCCCGGTTGTCCCCTGTGTCCATCATCTTGGCTATAAGCTCAAGGTCAAGGACTCCGCCTTCCCTTGGGCCCTCACGGTAGTCTGGGGGAGTGAAGGTG
Organism: Enhydra lutris kenyoni; assembly: GCF_002288905.1. Classification (NCBI taxonomy): domain Eukaryota; kingdom Metazoa; phylum Chordata; class Mammalia; order Carnivora; family Mustelidae; genus Enhydra; species Enhydra lutris. Next base: position 3,020,669 of record NW_019154166.1, on the reverse strand, counting down.
CCTGCAGGGCATTACGGTTAAAGACCTCCCTGGACACACTTGGGCTCCAGAGAGCTGCCAGCGTCCCCGGCTCTGACGGCAGGCCGCTGGGCCCTGCGAGGGGACACATGGGTCTGGCCGGGCCTAACCGGTGCCATCCGCCAGGTACGGGAGCTGGAGGCGGAGCTGGAGGACGAGCGGAAGCAGCGGGCGCTGGCAGTGGCCTCCAAAAAGAAACTGGAAATCGACCTGAAGGACCTCGAAGCCCAGATTGAGGCGGCGAACAAAGCAAGGGATGAAGTGATTAAGCAGCTCCGGAAGCTTCAGGTGGGTGACCTCCGGCCCCACGGACAGCGGCCTGGGGCTGTGGGGCTGTCGCCGGGCCGGGCTCTGGTCAGGCAGAACAATGTCCCATGCGTGTCTTCTGTGTGTGCAGGACGCGTGCGTCCCAGACGGTGCTGGCGTGGTCAGCAGGGGAGCATCTGCCAGGGCCACCACGCTCTCCGGGTTCTGACAGTCTCTGGGGATACTTGGCTTAGCCCGGAGCCACCCACGAGGAGGGGGGCGTTGGGCACCCCGGTGCAGGGCCAGGTTTTTGTCCTCTTGAGTCTGATTTAATCAGTACTTGTTCCCATATGATGGGCCGGTCGTCACTATCACCCTGTCAGCGGGATTTCTAGAATAACTCGTGGTTGGTGGCAGGACGCCGTGGGCCCTCTCCATGTAGGCACAACTTCTCCACGGGGGAAATCGGTTGGTTGTGACAAAAGCTTTCAGCAAAGATCCGTTCCCTGGACCGTGGTGATTCCGTACCTTAAGAATGTGTTCGAACAAAATACAGAGAGGAAGAGAAATACTGACGCACGAGATCAGAGCTGCAGGGTGGCTTGCCCGCCGGCCGGTGACGCTGGGGGAGAGACGACAGGGCCTGAGGGAGGAAGACCGTGCGGGCGGCTGCGGTAGCCCGACGTACTCAGGAGAATGGGTAAAAGGAAAGTCAGCTCTGCTGGATAGGGTTAGGAGTAATTTATATTTGCTCCCTTACATTTTTTTTTAAGATTTTATTTATTTATTAGGCAGAGAGAGGGAAGCAGACTCCCTGCTGAGCAGAGAACCCAGCCCGACAGGGGGCTCGATCCCAGGACCTGAGATCATGACTTGAGCCAAAGGCAGAGGCTTAACCCACTGACCCATCCAGGCACTGCCCCCCCCTTACACTTTTTTAAAAAGCTAAGGACAGGGACGCCTGGGTGGCTCAGTTGGTTAAGCAGCTGCCTTCGGCTCAGGTCATGATCCCAGCGTCCTGGGATCGAGTCCCACATCGGGCTCCTTGCTCATCAGGGAGCCTGCTTCTCCCTCTGCCTCTGCCTGCCATTCTGTCTGCCTGTGCTTGCTCTCTCTCCCTCTCTCTCTCTGACAAATAAATAAATAAAATCTTTTAAAAAAAAATAAAAAAAATAAAAATAAAAAAATAAAAAGCTAAGGACAAAGCTTTTGCTTTTGACGAGCTAATTACAAAGGTCACACGGCACGTTGTGGAGAAGGTCCAGGACACCGGTTTTGTCTATGTCCCAGCTTTACGGAGACACAGTTCACAAGCCACACAACCTACCGCTTTAAAGCATTTCCAGTGTTTCGTGCAGCCACAGGGTGTACAGACATCACCACTGTCCAAGCTGGGACACTGTGGTTCCCTCTACAAGAATCCATGCTCCATTCGCTGTCACCACCGCCACCCCTGCTCCGTCCAGCGTGAATCACCCGCGATCTGCTTTCGGGGTCTGGAGCGCTGCCTCTGCCGACTGTGTCGGGTACGGGGAGCAGCCGGGGCGGCTCTGCGGCGGGCTTCCTCCCCGTCCGTGTTTGCAGGGCTCCTCCGCGCTGTGGCATGACCCGGTGCTCAGCAGCCCCTGGGGGTCTTGCTGCAAGAGCTCCCGGACGCCTGTGCGGACGCATGCTTTCAGCTCCGAGGTCCACGCGGACCCACTGGTGGGATGCCGGGTTCGTCGCTCACTCTGGTTCACAGGGAGGACCTGCCAGACCGTCCCACCGCGACGGTCCCATTTTGCATTCCCACCAGCCGGGCGTGCGGATCCCAGTATCTCCGCATCTTCACCAGTATTCGCTGCTACCCTCTTCTGTAGTCACCCGCAGTGTGACGTCCTAGTTTGCTGTAGTTCTGCCGGAGCCCCTGATGACCAGTGACGAACGTCTTTTCACACGCTCATTGGCCATCGTCTCAGCTGGGGAACCTTTCCCTCCTCGGCTCACCTCCTCAACTGCCGTAGCTTTCATAACGGAGTTGTGACATTTCTTTGTGCGTTCCGGGTGCTTCTTGTGAGACAGGTTTCCAGGTATCCTTTCCATCCTCTAGTCTGGCCACATGCTCGATGGTATTGTGTGCAGTACTGATTTTTTAATTTTGATGGAGTCCAGATTATTTCCTGTTTTGTTTCTTGTGCTTTGGTGATCAGATCTGTGTGAACTATGGCCCAGTCCAAGGTCATGGAGATTTATTCCCGTGTAGTGTAAATTTTATACTTTCAGATTTAAGTCCACGGAGTCCATTTTTATGGTGTGGTTTCTGGTGTGTAAACCCAGCCTCGCTCTTCTAGACAAGGACATTTAGTTGTCCCAGCGCCGGCTGTAAAGACCGTTCTATCCCCCGTTGACTTTCTGGACTCGCCTGTCAAGAATCTGCGGACTGTGGATTTGTGTGTGTCCGGACTCTGTCTGTTCCGTTGGTCTCTATGCCTTTCCTCACGCCCATATCACACGGTCTTGATCGCTGTGGCTTTGCACGTTTTGAAATTGGGAAGTGTGACATTTCTAGCTTTCTTCTTCTTCAAGATTGTTCAGCTATTCTGGGTTCCCTGCAATTTCGTATGAATTTTAGGATCAACTGGTCAATTTCTGTCATGATGGGGAGGGGCGGCCGGCTTGAGTCTCGATAGTCTTGACTTGGGGAGACCAGTATGGAGGGGACCACCGTCTTGACGGTGTTTCCTCCCGGCTCCCAAACACGACAGTCTTTCTGCTTAATTAGCAATTCTTTTTTCAGTGATATTTTATTTTATAGCTTCGGTGTTCAAGTCATATGCTACTTAAGCTAAATTTGTGCCTAAATATTTTATTGCTTTTGATGCTCACAAGGGTGATTGCTTTCCTAGTTTTTGGAATGTCCATCGTGCATGGAAGTGCAGTTCGCTTTGTGTGTTGATCTCGCGTCTTACAGCCCGCGGAAATCATTTATCCTTAGGGTGGGTTCCCCACGATGCGCAGCACATCGGATCACGCTGTCGGCAGAGCCGCCGGTTTTCTTTGCTTAAAGCCTTTCCGATCCGGATGTCGTTTTGCTGTTGCTCTTGTCCTGGTGTAACTGCTTTGACTAGAATCACCGGGACAGTGTTAAACAGAGGGGACAAAGCCAGACATTCCTGCTTCGCCGGTCGCCTCAGTGGAAGGCGGCCCATCTCTGGACCGTGAAGCGTGGTATCCGCTCTGGTTTTCACGGCCGCCGCCTACCAGAGTGGAGGCATCTCTTTCTGTTCATTTTCTGAATGTTTTTATAATGAAAGCGGGTCAGATTTGGTCCGTTGCTGCGTCTGCTTCTATCACGATGTCCCTCGGCCATAGCCCTTCATCTGGGGTTTCCAGTCAGCCTTGCCTTCCGCAGGTGAATCGCACCTGAGTGTTGGGATCTACCGGTGTCTCATCCTTGTTACGCACCGCTGGGCTCAGTTTGCCGCTATGTTCCTGATTCGTCGTTGGGTTTGTCGGGGATTTCTGCATCTGTGTTCACGAGGGACATCGTCCTAAATGCTTTCGTGTGGCAGCTTGTGTCACTTCCGTACAGTTTTACATTTTCGGTGGCTGGATAGGACTTTTCTGATCTGGAAAAAATTCACGTTTGAAGAACTAATAATGCAAACCGCTCTAAAACCTTTTCGTATTTTTGATCTTAGGCTCAGATGAAGGACTACCAGCGTGAACTAGAAGAAGCGCGTGCGTCCCGGGATGAAATTTTTGCTCAGTCCAAGGAGAGTGAAAAGAAACTGAAGAGTCTAGAAGCCGAAGTCCTTCAGCTGCAGGAGGTCTGTTTACTCAGCCGTTTGTTCAGCGTTCGCCCCTGAAATCTCTCCAAGGTCAAAGTGGCGTGCTGCCACCGGGGTAGCCCGCGTAAGGTCATAACCACGTCCAGTAAGGGGCCTCCCCGCCCCCGACCTCAGCGCAGCAAACAGGCCGGTCGCACTCCGCTACGGCTCGAGGGTCCAGCCCCCAGCTGGCCGGAGGCCGAGGGCCGGTTAGTAATTCTCCAGGCGACTTTCCAAGCTTCGTTTCCTACGTCAGAAAAGGCAGTAGATTCCGGTGTTGCTAAGCGTGAGGGTCATTTAACCCGACTGTGCTAAGGCTGCCTGGTCTTCCACAGGAGCAAGCAGGGGACACCTCCCAGGGGACAAGTAGGTCTCAGGAGCTCCTCGGGGAATCCGCTTGTGGGCGATGCTTCCAGTCCCTCTAGTGAGTTCTCAGAGCAGGGACTGACGAAGGGTCTGGGGTTCCGTCCGTGGTGGGCACGCCCACACACACACAGGGTAACAGCGTCACTGCCTGTACGGAGACGTGACTGTGCACTCAGTGTCCGCGTTTCTGCATACGTGATCGGAGTTTCTTCCAACCTCGAAAGACAGCAGCAACCTCAGCTGAAACGCTGTTACCAGCTAATAAAGAAAGAAACCCCCACATACCGCCCCCTAGAAAGGCGGGCTTCAGTGATGGCAAAGGCCGCCGTAGGTGTGGGGTCAGGCTGGCCGGAGAGGGAGCGGACGCCCTCGGCATCGGAGTGGCGGAGGGCTGGGGGCTGGGTAACACCGAGCACCGAGCGGACCCTGAGCTTCCTCCGAGGGGCCGCTCCTGCTGCTAAGCCTTCTCTGGTCTCCGTTTTACTGACTTCTTTTGCTCTGGTCTTTATTTCCTGTGGATTTTTTTTCCTGACTTCTTGAGTTGCGCAGTCACTGATTTTTCACGCTTTTGTCTGATTCTGCTTCTAGAAAACCAAATTCCCCTCAAAGTCCTGTGTTCGCTGGGTCCTGCAAAATCTGGGCTCTCATTGCCATTTAAATTCTAATTTTTCTTGAAAAGATGGATTTATTCTCGAGAGCACACCAGATTGGGGAGGGCCAGAGGGGGAGAATTGTGATTAGCCGACTCCCCGCCGAGCCGGACCCAGGGCTCCGTCTCAGGACCCCAAGATCACGAGCTACGGTGAAACCAGGAGTTGCTGCTCAACCAACTGAGCCCCCGCCCAGGCCCCCTGGTTCTTAGTTTTTCTCATCTCGGTGATGGTCTTCTTTATTCCATGAATAATTTAGAAGTGTGGTTTAAGTTTCCAAATGTGTGACTCTGGGGGGCGTGGGGGGGCTTGTTTTTTGCCGTTGATTTCGGTCTTGCTGCGTCGTGGCTAGGACTGCTGGGCTGCAGGGCCAGGCATGGGCAGTCTTCCAGAACGTTCCAGGTGTGCTTAAGAGAACATGCACGTGGTTCTCAGGGACGCAGCTGTTCAAGACCTGTGTGGTGTGTCGTGCAGCTGACAGGGCTCGGACCAAAGGTGTTGGGGCTCCAGGATCCGGGCCCCGGGGCACGACCCACATGTGCACCTGCCGCCCAGCGTTCTCCCAGCCTTGTCACAAAGTGTGTGTTTCAGGCCCTCAGACAAGGGCCCGTGGCGTTAGGGAGAAGAGGTCCTGCCCTGCCCTTCCCTCCCGCTCTTTTTCCTCCCTTCACACCCCTTTTGTTCTTCGGCTTCTAGGCCCCAGGCTCCTCTCCTTTCTCCCATGGGTCCCCCAGCCTGTGTGCAGCCCACCCAGGCAGCAGACAGGAAGGGCCCCGACTGGGCCCAGGACGCAGGGGCAGCAGAGGCCGGTGCTGGAGCGGACGCTGACCCGGTGCTTGTGAACTGGAGGCCCTTGGGTCCGGCCCAGAGCATTCTGCCGGCTGCCCTCGCGGCGGGGCTCGCCCTGTCCCATGTGTGAGGGTGGTGTGTGCTCGAACCCGGGCTTCACCTGCCTCCTGTGTACTAGTAACGTGAGAGGCGCACACACGTGCCAGGCGCACGGGCAGACTCCTTTGTAGCAGCCCTGCTCCGCCAGCAGCCTGGAGCCGGCTGGGCCGGGAGGAGTCAGAACCTGCGGTTTCTGTCACCCAGCCTTAGGACTTGGCAGCTCCCTTCCTGCACACCCTGAGGACAGCAGCGCGACTGTCCTCTCCGTCTTTACCCATGTGGGATAAGAAATGCACCTGAGCTGCTTCCTGCAGCAAGTCCTCCTTCCAGAGAAACATACGAAGAGCTGCCACGAGGCAGTTCTGCAGAGGACTGGCCGGCCCAGTGCTGTCCCTTGCCCTGCCCTGGTCTGCCAGGAGCTGCCGTGCGGCCGCAGGGCCTGGATAGCTGTGCTCCCTGTCCTTTTGAGGAAGAGCCCTGCTTCCCGCCCAAGCACTCTCCCTCCCTGCATCTCCCCCAGACCCCACCGGACGGCACACCCCGGCTGCCGCGCACCCTGGGGCCCGGATGCTCCTGGGTCTCCGGCCTGTCTATGGAACAGCAGAGCAGTCCGATGTCACTGCGGGGGAAATGGTTAATGGCATGCAACCTCCCACAGGAACTGGCCTCGTCCGAGCGAGCACGCCGCCACGCCGAGCAGGAGCGAGACGAGCTGGCGGACGAGATCGCCAACAGCGCCTCTGGCAAGTGAGTCCCCCGGAGGCAGGCGGCCCAGCTGGGCTAGAGACCCACAGCAGCACCCCCGCCGCCCTGGTCCTCTCAGGCACCTGTGGCCCATTCCCCCTTGGGGCCCACCCCTGTCCCCTGGGAAGGCCGCGTCGTCTGGCACCTGGCAATCGGGCTGATCTGCTCCTGTTCCGAGTCTGGGAAGGTGAGCGCAAACCACCAGGGCCTCCACCCTGCCTCGCCGCCCTGCAGCCGCACCACGCAGCCCATGCCACCCCCCGCGTCGGTCACTCCCACACTCGGCATGGAGGAGCGTCTGGAAGGCTCCCAATTCCGAAGGCTGTGCGCCACCTTGCCACTCGAGTCCTCACTTCTGGATCAAGCAGATCCCTTAAGACCTGCCCTTCTCTGAGCGCATTTTTCAGCAAGCCCCTTTTCCCAGTTATGGTGCTTTCTGCGCCTCGCGGCAGGTCCTGGTGAGCACTGGGCATCTGCCCGCAGTGCACTGGCAAACCCGCGCCGTCCAAGCTAGGGCGCACGCAGTCACCTCGCCCTTCCAGAAGGGAATCCCGGCTGCCGTCTGTGCAGCCAGCAGGCAGGGGCGCGGCAGTCCTGCGAGGGCCGGGGAGGGGCGGCGGGGGTGCGAGGATGGCAGGTGTGAAGTGTGACGGGCCGGACTTGCTGGTGGACTGGAGGACGGCAGCCGGGCAAAGCCGGCAGAGGAGGACGCAGCCGGGTGGGGAGCCGTCCCCTGGCCCGCGTGTCCCGGGGCCGTGCAGCCCCGAGCTGAGCCGTCGCCTCCCCTCCCGGGCCCGGCCAGGTCTGCGCTGCTGGACGAGAAGCGGCGTCTGGAGGCGCGGATCGCACAGCTGGAGGAGGAGCTGGAAGAGGAGCAGAGCAACATGGAGCTGCTCAACGACCGCTTCCGCAAGACCACGCTGCAGGTGGCCGCACGCTGTCGCTGGGAGGGGCCGCGCCACCCCTCGGGCGGAGCCACTGAACCTGGCTCTCCCCTCCCCTCCAGGTGGACACGCTCAACGCGGAGCTGGCGGCCGAGCGCAGCGCCGCGCAGAAGAGCGACAACGCGCGCCAGCAGCTGGAGCGGCAGAACAAGGAGCTGAAGGCCAAGCTGCAGGAGCTGGAGGGTGCTGTCAAGTCCAAGTTCAAGGCCACCATCTCCGCCCTGGAGGCCAAGATCGGGCAGCTGGAGGAGCAGCTCGAGCAGGAAGCCAAGTAAGAGGTGTTTGCTTCCACAGACCCCAGTGGCCCATGTCTCCGCTGCAGGCCGGGGCTGGACTGGGCCCACCCCGCGAGGGCTCCCGGGCGCGGAAGGAGAGGACCGCGCACGCGTGACCTGAGCGGGACAGGGAGGTGCTGCGGGCCTTGGGGACGGCTGGGCTCGCCTGTTGCCCCTTCCCAGACTCAAGTGTCCTATCATCCCCACAATTTCCCAAGTAGTAGTTGATGTCCCAAGTTGCCGGCGTCCCATGAAACACTAGTTTGTTGTCCGAGAACAGATGTGGTTTGACAAAAACTCTCCTTCTCCCATAGCAGAGGGCAGCCCAGCATCTTCCGTCGTGCTGGAGGCAGCGGGCCGGGCGCCGGGGGACTGCGTGATGCAGACGCAGCTCTCCGCGTCCCAGACCACCCCGGGCCAGCGCGCGCCTCCGCCCTCGGAGCCTGGGCTCAGAGCGCAGCCTCCTCCGGGACGCAGCCTCCCCGAACCTCCTGCTCCTCAGCCTCTGCTGCACTCAAAGCGAAGGGCTTGTTCGCAGTCGCTGTAGTTAACATGACTTGTTCTTCTCGGGGAAGAATTCCCTCGATGCCCATTTTTGCATAACATTTATGAAGGAACGAAAACATTTTCTGTTCTCAGTGAGGCTCAGCTCCCTGTCTGCCAACAGGGCCAGCGTTGGCCTGTGACGAGAAGCGGGGTGACGTGCTTGGCTCTAACTCAAGGGGGAGTGTGGGGTTTCTTTTTGTCTGTTTCACCGGTAACTGCAATAGCCCCCAGCATCTTGGTGGACAGTCAGTAAATTTTACATCGAAAACAGTTACTTATTGGTAAATTAGGTCTTGGTTTTGTTTTCCCAGCTAAAAAGTTAGCCAATCAAAGTAACCAGCCGAGGTTTTTGTCTTCTAAAAGTCTGAACCCAATATATACGGAAAGTGGTTTAAAAAAAAATTTTTTTTTTTTTTTTTAAATTGAAAAAAGACAGCGACAGCTGGGTGGGGAGGGGCAGGAGGAGAAGCAGGCTTCCCGCAGAGTATGCAACCCAGTGTGGGGCTCGATCCCAGGACCCCAAGAGCATGACCTGAGCAGCCAGTGTCCCTGGGGCAGGTAGCTCTGATCAGAAGATCGCCAGCGTGCTCACCATCTGTGTGGGGAAAAATGATGAATGTACTTTTCCTGTTTGTCCGCATCAGACAATGGGTAATCCGTATTTTAGTCACAAGGAAAAAGCTTCTGGGCCGTGTTAATTCTATGACTCTGGTCAGGTCTTGGGAGGCACTCGAGCACGTGTCCTCTTCCGGAGAAAAAGGACTTACAAAATCCTGTCCCCGTTCCACGATCATTCCCAGAGTTGCACAAACTCATGCACGGGTCGTTTTAACAGGGAACGAGCAGCCGCCAACAAACTAGTCCGTCGCACCGAGAAGAAGCTGAAAGAGATCTTCATGCAGGTTGAAGACGAACGTCGACACGCGGACCAGTATAAGGAACAGGTAAGGGGCGCAGCCCAAGCGGGGCGACTGCGCCTCCCACCCCGGAAACGCTTTGCTTAGCAAGGACACTGGGGCAGGAGGAGCCCGGGGCGACCACTGGAGCAGCGAGACTAAGAAAATGCTACCTGAGGTGTTCACTCTCATGTTCCTGGGGCGCATCAGACACTGGGGTGCTGGGGACACAGAGGTCACTCAGACACGTGCCCGCTCTCCCGACCCCCACCCCCAGGACCTGGCGCCCCCAATGGCGGTTCTGGGCGGCTGTGAGCCGGACCCACGAGTCGCGGGCTGGCCAGTGTCCACTCTTTGAATCAGAGCGTCACACCCAAACCAGCCATGCTGCGTGGGGGCACAAAACCACCTGTACCGGCCCCCGTCCTCGGCTCTCCTGTTACTGCAGGAAAAGCCGTTCCTCTTCGTGCTCCCTGGGTCACTCGGGAAGCTGCTGAGTGTGTCATTTCTCCTACAGAAAACTCGGGTGAAAACAGAAGTTGACCATTCGGTCTCCTTTAGCAGAGTTGGCTTTGTAGACACGGGCTTCGTGAGAGGGGCAGGGTGACTGACGGGCCGTTGCGCGGCCGGGCGGGCGCACGCACAGGACATGCGCGACTGTGTGCACGAGTGTGTGCCCGCGTGGGTGCGCTCGCTTGTGTGGCCATCGGGGCCCCGAGCCACACGACACTGGGGACACGGCCGTGCTGAAACCGAGTCGGCCGGGCTGGCGTTGACGGGCTCGGTGCCGTCCCCCAGATGGAGAAGGCCACCGCCAGGATGAAGCAGCTCAAGCGGCAGCTGGAGGAGGCCGAGGAGGAGGCCACACGTGCCAACGCGTCTCGGCGCAAGCTCCAGCGGGAACTGGACGATGCCACGGAGGCCAACGAGGGCCTGAGCCGCGAGGTCAGCACGCTCAAGAACCGGCTGAGGTGAGCGACCCGGGGCTGCCGGCACGAGGCGCGGGGGCTCGGCATTTGGTCCAGAGGGAGCGTCCCGTTTGGGCAGCGGCAGTCGCTCCGCACTTGCGCGTTTGGGGTTTTGGGCCGTGGTCGTCCTCCAGCAGGACGGAGGAGGGACGTTCGCTCCCTGCTGGACCTCCCTGGTGTGGAGGTGCCGGCCGCCCAGAAAAGCAGGGCGGGAGCTCCTGGGGCCCCGGTGCCCTCCACCCTCCGCCCACCCCCGCCTGCCCACGGGATGTGGCTGGCGCCAGGGAGAGGCCAAGCAGGTGGGGGCGACAGCTACGCTCCCCCCCGCAGAGCAGGTCAGCTGGGGTGTGGGGGACGGCGGCCTGGGGGCCATGTCGCGTATGCCCGCTCCTTGTTCAGTGTGCCACGCAGCTTGTGACGTTTACGAAGTGTGTGACGAAGTCCACGTTCCACAAGGAACGTGCCACAGAGACCTCACGTGTCGGGCCCAGTCGCCGTCCCATAAGGACCTGCTGCCCCTCGGGCGCAGGGGATCCTGGCCTCCACCCGCTGCCCTGCCTGTTCCTATGGCAACGGTCGTGGCTGTACCAGGCCTGCCGAGCGGGGCTGGAGGACAGGGTGGTGATGCGCAGAGGCTTCTGCATCACGTCCGCCTCTGCCCCAAGCCGCGCACAAAAAGGGTGCGAGGGTGCGGTCCTCGGCGGCTGGAGAGTCGCGCGTGCTCCCGGCCTCACCCCTGCGCGTCCTCCCCCTTCTCCCCAGGCGAGGCGGCCCCATCAGCTTCTCGTCCAGCCGATCGGGCCGGCGCCAGCTGCACATCGAGGGGGCCTCCCTGGAGCTGTCGGACGACGACACGGAGAGCAAGACCAGTGACGTCAACGAGACACAGCCGCCCCAGTCCGAGTAGAGCCCAGGAGACCCGGGAGGCGATACAGTGGGACACGCAGGAGCCCCCCGCGCCCGCCTGCGAGGGGCCGCCCCCGCGCCTGTGACTCCTTCCTGGACGATCAACCGTGTCTTAAGGCTTCCGGCCGACCCTACTGTATCCCGCGTCACATCCGAGTACAACCGCGCCCCTTTTCTATATACACACCCGAGACACGCGCCCGTTAAACAGAGTCTCCTCATTGCATCCGTTTTCCATATAGTCTTCGCGAGACCATTTTGAACTCACGGTGAGAAGAGAACCATTCGTCAGACCAGTCGCCGGTGGCGGGGGTCCCGGGGCCGCCGCGTGGCGGCCGCCCGTCGCTCTGCATGCTCTCTCTACAGACAGGTAACTCCGTTCCGTGTCCGTGTGGCCCCCGACGACTCAGCCACATCGAGTCTCCTAGAACATTGTGGAACCTAAACTGCACTTGTGACCCCGTCTTTCCTCCGAGAACGAGCAGCACGACCTAGTGCGCAAACTGTGAAAGGGGCTGTGGCAAGATGAGGAGGGGGGGCGGCCGTGGGGGAGGCCACGTCCTTTGGGATCCCCCCCCCCCGAGCTGCTGGTGCCTCCGCGTCTCTCCCCGTGAACTGTCCTCGGCCGGGGCCGGTCCGTGTGCTCGGCTGACGCTCGCGGCGGTCCGCGGGGGGCCCTCCCTCGCCAGCCAGGCTCGCATGCTGACCTTGCAAACCAGCCGCTGCTTTGAGCCCAAAACGGAAATCTCGGTTTTGTGTCCCAGATTTATTCCAAGTTTGTGCGGGAGGCTCGCGTAGCCTCCCCAACCGACGCCATCTGCCTGAATGTTGACATGCCAGTGGATGTGAATCCTTGTTCCTTTCTCCTCCCGTCCCCCCGGACAGTGTTACAGTGACCATCTAGCATTCTGGTTTTGGTTGATAGTTAAGCAAACTGACATTACAGAAAGTGCCTTAGACACTACAGTACTAAGACAACGTTAAACCTATGATTTGCCTCTGTAACAATCTAACGTATAAGTTCTGACCGTGCTTCGTATCATGTACCTCTCCAAAGTGGTATTAGAGACATTCAGCGACAGCGAATCAGTGTTAATTCTAAATCCCTGATCCTCTGCGACGTGCTTGAAAACACAAACCTTTTGGGTTAAAAGCTTTAACATCTGTTGGGAAGAATTTGTCACGTGGGTTTGGAATCTTTGCTTTTCCCCTTAATGAACTGTACTGGCCGTTACCACCAGACACCTGACTGCAAATATCTTTTTTCTTGTATTCCCATATTTCTAGACAATGATTTTTGTAAGACAATAAATTTATTCATTATAGATACTCACGCCTGCTCTGTTTACTGGGAGGAGAAAGCACCCGTTGACCGTAAACACACCTCAATAAACACGAAGTCACGTCAACATGGAATCTGTCTTCTCACCTTCTGTTCTCCGTGTCCCGCCTGTGGCCTGTCTGGAGGCTTGGGGGGGCCCCAGACCAGAAACGCGGCCGGCCAGGCCCACAGTTTCCGGGGGGTGCTGTGCTCCCAGGAACCGGCGGATGGATGGGGTAGCCCTCGGGCGGCCCTGGCTCTGTGTCCTGCTCGCGCGCTGGCCTCCGCATGCACGTGCCGGGAGGGAAAGGGCCGCTGGGGCTGGAGACCCAAACGCTGGGGCCAAGGGAGCGGGTCAGGGAGGCAGGATGAACCCTCCGGGAGGGCTCTGCTCACCGGCCAGCGCAGCTCGGGACGGTCCTAGAGGGTTTGGGTTTGTCCTCCACTCTCGGGCAGGACGCACATTGAAGATGCTGTTGGGCGGGTTCAGGGAGCTCCAACGGCAGCCTCTCTAGTGTCGGCCAGTTCGGACAGGCTGGAATGAAACGCCAGGAGAACGCACGATCCTGCAGACGACGCGGATTCATACGTACACGGCCTCCACGATATTCTCGGGCCAGGGCGGTTCTGCTTGGCCAAGCAAAAAACCGGCAGAAGTGCCGGATCACGTTTCACGTGTCCGCACCCCAGCATTCAGCAAGTTACCCAGGGATCTAGAGGTCAGAGGCGCTTCTCAAAAAAGAAAGAATTCCTCCCCATCGGCTGGTTTCACTGGCGTTAACGCCCACGCAGTCTCCCCACAGCCCAGCTGTCCCAGGCCAGCCTCATCGGGAGAAACCCAAACTTCGTGGGCCGCTTGCGGTTCCGATGCCACAAAGACACTGATCAGAAGGCAGCTTCCTCCACTCGACAAACCACTGCTTCATCGTCCAAGGAAAGGCGGTTCCTACAACCTCTGCCGGGCACGGACAGCCCCAGGAAGAGGGTTCATGGGCGCTGGGATCTCAGTGCGTCAGCGACTCGGAGGAGCGGGCCGGCTTCCGCCCAGCAGCACTCTGGCTCCTCATCAGGGAGGGCTCCGGCCAGATGCGGGGAAGCCCTGTCCTCTGCGGAGACCTAGTGGACACGCGGTGAGGCTCTGCTAGGTGTGGGTCCCTCCGCGGCCCACACCAAACCGCCTGCCCCTGCACAGAAGTGTTTGTCTGACGCAGACAACCCGGGGATGATTTTCATTTGCTCTAGTGGGGTAACGCACATTCCTAGCAGGGCTAGAAGTGTCTTACTTCTGAAGCCCGGCCATGAGAAACACTAGAGCCCTGTCACCAGTCGTCCCCATCCCTGGAAACGGCCCCTGGCTCTGGGTCTCTCCTGTCATGCCTTCGTCCTAAAGCTGGTGTTGGTGGGACACAGCTGTCTGGGTCAAGACCGGGGAAGGAAAGTGCTCCTGGGTGTCCCACTCCAGGAAACACCACGCCCTGTCCCAGTGGAAACTGACACATCCCAAAACCAAAAGCCATGCTGGAACGGGCCATGGGATGGGGCCTTTCGGAACGCACAGAGACAGACGTATCTCTGAGAGTTCCAGGCGGGGCTGAGACCGGAGGGGAGTCCCTACACACACAGGCTTTCTCGTCACTCTGGGAGGGACAACGCCGCACCGAGCGCCTTCCCACGTTTCTGGGATGCTGTGTCCCGTGCCGGCTCCGAGGACCAGGCAGGTGCTCCGCTTCCGGGGGCAGCCGGCTGCCATTTGGGAAACTAGCCAAGCATGCGCCGTGTCCCCGTGCTTCTTGTTGGAGATCGAAGATCAAACTCTCAATACGGGCGTACTGGCACGGCGACGCCGGCGTTCAAGGCCAACATTAACTGCAATGACGGCGCCTGCGTGCCGCCCGCAAAAAATGGGACCACGTCCTTCTACCCTGAAACTAGAAACTCGTATCTGATCCGTTATGCCAGTGACGTGTGTCTGTTTTCTCAAAGGAGCCTAATGGCTCTGCCCCTGCCGAGTGACATCACGGAACCACAAGCAATGGCGTCCTGGGACGCCACCAGACTAGCACACACCAGGTCTGACAGAAGCCGCCCAGCACAGCACAACCTCCCTCGGCGCACCGGCCCGGTCCTAAGACGCCCGTGTTCGTGCAGGTGTAAAATCGCGCGCCCCCCAGTCGCCGTCAGCAGGAGGCCACAGTGACACGGGTGTCACTGCCAGATTCCTCCCGGCAAGGTCAAGAGCCCAGCGCTAGATCCTACGGAACGGGTATCAGCAGCTTAGAAGCAGCTTCTGGAACCAACAGCAGGAGCCGCTTTTCAGAAGTTCTCCGGCCCCAAGCGCTCACCACAGCACGGAAGACAGTTTGGGAAAACACGGACAACTCCGGGTCAAGACCGGCCAGAGCGTCGAATCATGGCGCCAAGTCGTACGAATCTCTCTTACATTTTATTTATTTTTGGAGTGTGATACGGAAATCTGTCTAAAGTCTAAAAAAGTTTTTCCAGTAAATATGGAACGTCTCACGGGAAGCGTTCTGTAGTTCGGATGGGCACATTTTTCTTAATGGTTCGCGAAATGCAGGCGTGTCTTGAAGTGCTGGGTCTGAGTCTCGGAAACGCGGCCCTCACTGGGCTGATACAGGGCGGAGGCTGGGGGGACCCAGCTTTTAACTTCCTCAAGGGTGACCGCCGGTCATCCCGCGGCTCGGAGAGCCCCTGCTCTATCCTACTGGCTCGAACCTCCGAGCCTCTCGGCCCAGCTTTGGGCCAACTGGGACAATGAAAAAAAATCGGTTTCATTACTTCCACGTTAAACAATGAATTTGGGAAAAAAAATTTAATGTGGGCAACTTTATAGAAAAATTTAGAGAACCCACAAACTATCTGCATCTTAATTGCTTTTAACAAAGTTGTTCACCTGTGCCCACCATTTCCCACCGGCCGTTCCCATTCGCACGTGGTAGCGCGTCGGCGCCACAGTGGCTCAGCGGCGAAGTCATCCCACCGCTCCCTGGCCACGAGACCCTTACGTTCCTCTCTCGAGATTACTTCATTTGCCCTATTACCATGGGCTCATCTACCCAAAGGAGAAAGAGAAGAGTTTTCAAAGCTTATCGCATTGTCAGGCTGGGCAAAGACTCCGAGAATCATCCAGCGACACCATAACGTAACAGTGTACCTATTCCCCTAAATTCTAGGTGACAGTTTAATTTGCTGATTTTTTTTCCCTAGCTAAGGCAATCATTATTTTTGCAAATAAACAACAGTGCTTAAGCCCACCGTCTTCTTACAGGGCGCAGTGGGGCTCTGGGCTCATCCAGACCTCTGTCACCTGACCGTTAATCCAAGCACGTGCCCGGGGGCCACTACTGCCCAGGCCTGCCACCTGCAGATCATGACCCAGGCAGGATGGCGCCAGCAAACCCATCTCTTAGAAAACACCCGCTATACAAGCAAGTTACATCTCAGTTCAATCTGCGTCTTGTTTCCCTCGGGGAAGGCTTCAGGGCTGACAGGAAACCCCAATTTAACTCCTGTGGGCACAGACGGATGAAGGGTGAGACAGATGCACCATCTCACTAAGGAAGTCACCATGTTCCCATTCACTCAAGAGGACTGCTCTTCCTTAAAATTAGAGAAGGGCTACGATATGCGCACAGAGCACATCTGTAATAGTCACGGACCAGTTTTCAGAGAAGATGCTCCAAGTCATAGCAAAGTGATTTACAAAGATGCCTCCTCAGCTGGCCCCCATTTTTAGGACAGACCCCAGGAACACGCCTCTGTCTGGACCGTGACGCTAGCGCCCGCCGTCTGCTCCCAACTCCGGGGCAGATGCAGATGGGAGAGCCGCCAGGAAGGAAAGCTGCAATGGGGAAAAGGCCTGAGATCTTCCTGGACCCGTTCCTGTCGCTGGCCTGGCGGGACGGACGTGGCTGCAGGCCGTCCCCCAGGAAGCCCGCCGCTGCACCCCGGACACCCCGCCCTTCCCCGGAGACGCCAGTTTCCACATGGCTCTCAGGAGAGGCTAAGGGCGCCCCAGGGGACAGCTAAGAGCAGCAGAGTCAAGGCCGGGAGACAGAGGCGGACGAAGCCGGTCCCTCCTGCTACAGAGGGACGGCCCTGCCCCAGCCCCCGCAGCCCGTCACTTCTAAGGGTCCCAAAGCAGCTCATCTGCTGAGGCAGGAAACAGAATCCAGGCCAGCGAGGCCTCAGGTTTGGAGAAGTGGAGCATAACGCAGGAAATGAACCCGAACTGGTTTCCGATCCTGGCTCGTCTGTCCGTTCGCCAGGGGAGCTCAGGCCACCTTAAACTCTGGGCCCACCTTCCCTCCCGTAAACGGGTGAGCAGGCTCTTCCTGCTCCCAGGCCCCGCAAGTCCCATCCTCCCGTGAGACTCGACATCCCACCTCGGCTTTTGCTCCTGAGCCGAGGGGCACGATTTCTGGCTACTCTGGGCTGAAAGGAAGTGGATCGCTTGCTCCTACCCTCCTACGGGAAGATTCGGGAGCGAGGAGGGGCGGGGGCGAGGTGGAAACACTTGGGAGGCAACAGGCGGTCCTTCGTCTCCTGCAAGAGCAGCCCCTCCACCAGGGGAGAGCACAGCGGGGACTCCGCTGAGGGACGGGCGCGTTCCTGGAGGTTTCCATGAGCGCCGGGCTAACCTGGGAACCCGGCAGCCCAGCGGGGAGCACACGCTTGGAGGCAGGAGGCTGCACCCGCAAACAGCCTGCGGCCACTTTCACACCAGGTGGCCCAGCGCCCTACCTGAGCAAGTACAAAGCAACGTCTTGAACCACAGGATCCCAAATGCTGAAAATGAGGCCAGGAAGTAGCCAGCTTCCTCGAGGGCTCATAACAGGCCAGGGCCTGCTGCAGCTACAGAAGAACCCCCCAAACCTGTGGGGTCCCCCCACCCAAGGAGCCCGGGAATAAGCCCGCAGCACGCCGCTGCCCTCGCATGGACCTGGCCCGCAGTGTCCTGGGCCCAAAGAGGCAGCGACAGCTGGTGAACCACGCTCGGGCTCCCTCAGCCACGGCCCCGGCCCGGGCATTGGCTGACACACGCGTCCACGAGCCGATCGCAGCAGCGCTCAGTGGGGGAGGAACTGAGGAGTCGTCGGGGGCCAGGGCCGAGCAGTCAGGCCCAGAACTCGTCCTGCGTCAATGGCAGCAGCTCCACGTCCACGACAGCGCCGAGGCTCAGACACAGAGAGGTCTCCGGGCCAAATCTGATGCACTTTTCATTTACTTCCAGTTTTAAAACGACAGACCACACTCTAGAAGCGGGGTGCGGAATCTGATGCACCCGTACAGGCCCCCAGTGTAGCCGCTCCTGCGTCCGGTCACTCGATGCCTTTGCGACCACACACCCGGCACCTTCCCGCACTTGCCAACACCAACCTGAGGGAGGACAGAAGCCGAGACCCAAGGGATGGCCGGTCCCAACGTGCAGACACGCATGGGGAAAGGCGGCACAGCCAGGCCCCGGACCCATGACCTAGCACACGGCGCCCCTCCACGGCCGAGCCCCTCCTCCCCGCCCGCCCCGCAGGGCCCTCCCGGGCATCACGGCTACGGGCAGAGACCAGCCCCAGGAGTCAGGCCGAGAACGCCCGTTTGGGCTGTGAGACGACTCCTCACGAGGCCGCCAGGCTTTTCCTTGCCCCGGCTCGCGGCCACCGAGCGCCCACTCCTCCGGTGCGGGAACACGACGCCGGCTCCGAACCCAGCTCGGGAACTCCGCGTCTTCGGCAGGCGGGCGGGAACCCAAGAAAGCAACCTCGATCCTTTGTTTTCTGTGAAATTTATTGTTTCCACATTAAAAGATTTTTTTGAGGGGAAGTATTTTTCTCTTTTAACCACATGATGATCCTATGCGGCCGCCCGAGTCGGACGGCGTCAGTCGTTAACATGCCATATGAATTCTGAATAAATAAAAGCTACAAAGCCCAGGTTATATACAAATACCTCGGGCGGTAATGTTTACAAACCTATGTACAGTAACACAAATGTAAACAGTAATGCAGCATGAGAGGAACCAAAGGACGCACAGAACCACCACGGCGGCCGGTCTGCCCCGACTCGGGCGCGCGACCTTTCCTAACACGACCGCACGGACCCTCAGAGGACAAAACAAAACGCTCTGAAAGATGTCACTTAACTGAAGGACCAGAAAGCTGGCCAGGAGGTTGCCCCGACCCTCACCCGGAGCCACGCGGAGGAGGAGACCGCGCAGAGGCCCCGCGCTGTGGGCACCCTGGCCCAGAGGCTCCTGCTCCCTGCGGATCAGACAGGCGTCTCGCTCTCCGGGAGGCAAGTCTATGGAATGGTAACTGCTAAAGTAAAATCAGAAGGTGCAGAAAATGTTCCCGAATTCAGTGACCTTCCTGACTCTGTGCCAGCAACAGGCCAAACTGTGGGGAGTGGGGCTGGGGGACACATGATCGTGAGCACTGAAGATGCTTGGGCGGGAGCTCAGGAGGAGGGCACGTGTTGACCTGATCTGGGGGAGAACTTCTAGAAGGTCTGCCATGTCTTAAACACAACTAAATCCTATCGGTACAGCAGGGTGGGAGCTATGAGGCAGGTGTGACGAATGGGTACTTCTGCATCCAGTGACCAAGGAATACACGTACGTATCACCTTGTGACCCACAAAAGTGCAATCATGTGAAACCAACGGCACCACGGCGAGAAGAGAAAATAGCCAGCATTGATAGCGCGCAGACTCCTGGGGCTGGGCGGGGCCCGGCAGCCGCCACCACATGCAGCCTGCCCTCTGCCGGCCACGGGGAGGCGGACGCAGGGGCCCAGGCTGGGCCCAGGCACCGAGGGGTGAGGCGTGGGTGTCCTGGGCTGCTGGAGGAGGGCAGGAGCCCCCACCTGGAGGCCGGGCACTCAAACACTGAGAGGCAGCATACCCGGTGCTGACGACGGGCGCGAGGAGCCCAGACCAGGAGGTGGCGGCGCTGGGTCAAAGCCGTTTACTGCCCTGTGGGGTTGACCAGAGCAGAGAGGGGAAGGGAGAGGAGAAAAGAGAGAAAGAGAGAGACGGTCATTTAAAATCACTCGACACACAACAAGAAATGCACCTGCTCTCTATAACCAGCCCTCTTCCTGCCCAGGGTGGAATCACGGCGGCCCCGGGAACGGTGGCGCCTGGAAGGCATCAGCGGGTCAGAGACTTTGGAATCGGAGGACGGAGAGCAACGCGCTCACGTGCTTCCTCCTCGACGATTCCGTCCTACCGGCCGCCGCCACCCCAGCCCTGACTTGCCCCCGCAGAGCTATCCTAAATGTCTGAAGGGAACTGTCTGAATAAATACTGGTACAACTAAACGAGAAGTTTACAGTTTACACAGCCATTCAACACACTCCACAGAGTTCTTTAACCGCTCGGGAAAATACTCAGAATGTAACTGATGCTACGTGGGAAAAGCAGCAAGTCACCAAACTGTATAGGTTCAATGCCGGGCAGGAAGAGTAAGTGACAGACATTCTAGACTCTAACATACAACCTCTTTTATGGACCTTACTTCTGTGTAGCTGAATCCAGAATGTGGGAGCTACACACACACATGCACATACATATGTATAAAATCATTTATGTTCTAGAAAGAAAATTTAACGATGATTACTTTTCCTCCATCTGGGTGGTGGATAATTTTGTTTACTACTTTCCACTTTTTTATTGTTTTCCAAATCTCCTACAATGTACATGAAAATCTTAATAAAGGGGAGAAAAATAACTCTGTTAAGTTGTTTGGCAATATGGGCGGTGTGTCTGTGGACATGAGGGGCCCGCCCCGCCGGCCCCCACCCAGCCCAGAGCCCGCAACCCGGCCCCAGCGTGCAGGAGCGAGGATGAGCATCCGGGCCACCCTCAGGCCCCGGCCACCCCCCAGCCCCGCCCACCAGCCCCGCCCCAGCACCCCCGCCCCCTGCCAGCCCACACAGCCACCAGAAGCAGAGGGAAAGCCAGTGTTGGACCCACTCTCAGGAAGCCACTCCAGCCTTCCATGCATCACCCTTCCCAGGAAGGTTCGTCCTGGCAGCAATACAGGAGGTGCGGGCAACTGTGGGGGCTGTGCCGAACCCACAGGCCATCGCTGTCCCCCCACCTGCTCAGCAGCAGGGGCCAGGACCTTGAGTACAGGCTCAAGGAGAGAGGTTCTCTTAAAAGACAAACCAAACCAAAAGGGGGACGGGGGTGCAGACACACATTCCCCACAAAGACAATGCTTTCACGCGCTACGGAAGTAAGTGTGACCTCAGAGAACCGGCATGCAGGGAGACGAAGAACCAGCTGACGACGTCGAAGGGCTAACGTCCGAAGTAAATGACCCCGGAGTACAGAAGTGAGTCTGAAAACAAGCCACCCCGCACAGGCCAAGAGCAACAGGACAGCCCGCAGGCACGTGACTTCTTGCTGCACAACTTCCTCCCCGAGATGTGCACCCAGGACCCTCCCTTTTCTTTCTGGGCCTTTCAATCACCTGCTCCCTGTCCTCCCACAGCCGCCTGGGCCTCTTCCCAGGGCCGGCCCATGCCCGCACCCCCCTGCGGCCTTCACAGCACCAGCCCCCGGCCACCATGCGTCTGGCCAGTCCCAGAACCTCAGCGAGAACCAGGCGGGCCTCACGCACAGCCTCGGCCTCAGACACACGGACGTCACACTCTGGCCGGCAGGACGAGCCCCACTGGCACCAGGAAGCAGCCGGCACCCATCCACAGGGGATGCGAGAGCCCCATGAGAAGGACCCACGCACGCAGATTTTGGGGCTGGGACCCCCGCAGTCTCGAGCCGGACAGACCTGAACACACGGTAAGCTCACCCCTATCGCTCTGCGGCCGAAGAGAGCAAAGCAAGCAAATGCCAGCCTGGGCTCACCTCCAAGCGAGTCAGTGGGCGCCCAGGCCCCACTCTCCCTTCCCAGGCTCCTCCCGCAGGAGGACACCTGACAGCCCTCCACAAGCCGCAACTCCTGCGGCAACTCTGACGCGGCTCGGCTCTAAGGGGACAAACAGCAGCGCCGACCAGCAGAGAAAAGGAGAAAAGAAACTCAACGGGCCATTTCCCCGCGTGGACCGAAATGAGAATTCCTGAAGTGAACGCCAGATGCAGCCCGGGGAGCAAAACCCACCAGGCTCGCACCCAGCACCTGTGTCCTGAGGCGAGGAGTGAGACGGGAAAGGCCAGAGGGAAAAGCTGTCTGGTGAGGTCCCTTCCCGCAAAAGCCAAGCTGTGCCACGGGGAAAGGGTTCCAGAGGAGCAACACCGCCACACTCCCCCCATGTGCTGCAGGGGACAGTAAGAGAGCCACAGGGAAATGTCCCGGTGGACGACACGGGACTGAGTGGAGGGGGGAACGTGCAGGAAGGGAGAGACAGATCTGGGGAATCATCTATGCAGGAAGCTTCCAGAAATGTCATCATCTTACCACCAAAATCTACCTCAAGAGTCTGAAAAGTAGCAGATCTAGCCACGCACAGGGCCTGCGGTCTATGTGACACGGCAGACGACGTGGAGAGCGGGACAGAGCTGTCAGTGGGACAGGAAGCCTCGGTGCCGGAGCAGGGCATGGAGACGAGATCCCGCCCGGCAGCAAGGGCCAGTGCAGCCGCGTGCGGCCCAGACAGGACGCGAGAAGGTCAGAGCAGGCGTGGGGAGCGCAGGCAGAGCCCCACCCGGCCCGCCGGCCTAGGGAGATGGAGCAGCAGATGCTCAGACAAGCTCCAGCCCGTGCTGCAGACGGAAATGCGCACTCCTGGAAGGGCAGATCTCACACACACACGTGCACACACGTCTCCCTCTACCGTCCCGTTGTACGCAGGGCATCCAAGAGTGAGCAGGAGGGCAGAGTCCCCGAGGGGCGGTGAGGCTCCATTACCACCGGCGCCCACCTTGACCAAACAGAAGACTCTGGGCAGCAGGAAGAAGCCCCGTCTCCCAGGATGTCAAGCCAAATGGGATTCCGGGGCCTGACAGCAACGCACGACCCCCACGCCAGGACCCCCGGCAGTGTCACCGCTACAGCGCTGACCCCGGACCAGGAGCACTGCCAGGCCGGCTAGCTACGCCACCCCCCGCTCCGACCCTGCCCGGGGCCTGAGACCACGAGCTGCCTCTGAGGTGCGCGGCTGAAGCAGCAGCAAGGGCAGGGAGCGGGCTCGGACCGGAGCCTGAGCGCTCACTCTGGGGCTGTAAGTCGGTTAGAGCAGAGTCAGCCCCATGCGTTAGTGAAATGAGTGTGTTAGTGGGTCCTGCACCACACACCGGGATGGAGAGAGAAGCAGAAAGAGCACAGCAAACAAATTCAGTTACCCATGAACAACGTGGGAAATATGACCTTTTCTTGCCTAATAAAAAAAAGGAAAAAACATTAAACAGTAATACAAGTCCTATCACAGCCTGCCCTAAAATTGGTCTACGCCCCCACTACACACAGCCCCACCGAGACCTCACTTGCTTACAAAATCAGGGTAAGGGACACTTAAGAGGCTGAATGAAAATGACAGAGAAAACAGACGGGGTCTGAGAGAAGTCCAGTGACCACACCACATGCGGGGCTCAGATGACGAGCACGAGAGGCTGTTGGTGGTTGGAGGACATGGAGCAATGCCAAGAAGGAGGTCCAGAACCTGACAGAAGCCAGCAGAGACTAGAGGAAACCCTGTTTGCAGGAAGCCCTCAAACCACCAGAACATCCAGAGTGTTTTCGGGCCACACGTGCGGACACCTACTGAGGAGCAGCATCTGGTGGGCAAGGTCTGGCCTCGGGGCGTCACAGGACCTGAGGGGGCACATCTCCCCCAAGGAGCACCCCAACCCAGGTCTCTAGGACAGCTGGGGAAGACACAGGGACCGCAGACACACTCCTCGGGAGCAGGAGGCAGGGCGGGCAAGTTCCCGCTGGAGGCTTTTGAAAATGGAGTTTTCTCTCACGCTACAACTCCAAGCTACACGCTTGGACACCTGGAAATGGTGTTTTGACTTCTACCTGCCAGACTCCATAAGGGAGGTGGGGGCTGGGACGCTCCCCCGCTTCCTGTCGCAGCTGGTGCACGCCGCCGTGACTATCTAGTCAGCAGGCCACTGGGGAGAAAGGCCAGAGTTCAAAGCCAGGCCAGAAGGAAGCCAGAATCAAAGCAAAGCGGCAAGGAGGCACAGACACGCGAAGCCACTAGCCAGCCTCGGGCACGTGGCAACCGGACACGTGGCTCACGAAGCAGGTCAACGCTGGAGCGAGGACATACGATCCGCTCCGCTGCGACCCGAACCCGTGAGAAGAGGTCAGCCCACAAAAGCATATTTAATCCTTAACAGAAACAGTACAGTTGAAAACTTGTACTACTTCAAGCGAAACTAGATGTATCATCTGCAACTGTTTCTCTCAGGAAGCCCGTCTCCAGGCCGGGTTCAGGAAATAAAGCCTGCGCGCGCATCTACAATGTTCCTCAGGGGACAGGCACTCCGTGACAGAGGCCAAAGCTCCTGGTTCCGGGCGATCCTGCGCCCTCCGCAGCCCCCTGAGATGGGGTCCAACTCTGGGCCTGGCACGCCCCGGTGCCCCGCACTGGGGCCACGTGGAAGCCAGGAGCAGGGACCTGCCCGGAGAGCGGTCCCTTCCCACCATGACTGCTCTGAGGACTGCGGGAGAGGCATCGGCCCGGCCCCCCGTTTCTGGTTCCTGCCCATTCTCATGTTACAGAGCACCCGAGGCAAGAAACAGGGTTCCAGAAACAGACCCGTAACTGCCCCACTGGAGGTGAGTTAGACGTCACACAAAGTACAAGTTGGACAAAATAATTAGGTACTGTTTTCAATGCTCGTCTGCCCCTCAACTTTCCCTGTGTTATTCGGGAGAAATGGCAACTTGAATGTGAAATATCTATTTATTCCACTTGCCATTACGATATAAAGATGGGGACTCCTCAAGGTTTCCCGAAACTCCTAAACCTAAGGAAAACTGATTTTATGCTGACTCCCCCGAGGAAACCCAGTGGTTAGAATGAAGCTCTGACTTACTTATCGCCAGTTTGGAACATGCTCCTTAATGAAGCATGTGCCCTTCAGGGTAGAAGTCCCTGAAGGGAGAGAGGGAAACCAGAACACCGCACTCCACAAGGGCGGACATAAAGAAGCTTTTCAGAGCGGCCAGTGTGCCAGGTCAAGTCCTCCAGAAATGTGCCACGGTTACAGAGGAAAGCAGAAAATACAAGCTCCCTTAAGAAACTGAAACTTCTCTAGACTCGTATCTGTCCTGCGTGCAGAGAACAGGACCAGATGGGCTCTACCACTCGAAACAGAGACTGGAGCAAGGGAGCTCAGTGCCTCGATGCTGTTCCAAGAATAGCCACCTCGTGGAACCTGGTCAGCAGAGCCAAACCACGGGTCCTGACCGCTCGTTAGCTACAGGACAGCTTTCAATCAAGTATAACCATGCAGTGTCATTTTTGGACTTGAGGGAGAACGCTGCACGGACAGGAAGATACTGGCCTGTAAGTCATGATGGGGGCTGGGTTGCAGAGTCGTATTTAAAGTCCAGACCTCATAAATTTTTAAAAGCGTATAGCAGATGCGAAAAACTGCCTGAGAGAGTAAGTGTAAGGATGTAGTAGTGTGAAAACAGAAAACATCTACTCTTCACTTCTACACAGCGGCACCAACTGAAATTTTTTTGCATTAAGGACGTACCAGTGCTTCAATCTTATGCCATTTTTTTTTACACTCTCAACTCCCCAGAAAACATCTTCACATCATACAAAACTTGTGTCCCCTAAACTGTTATCTGATCCAGTGGTTTCATATTTTTCCAAAATCCTCAGACAGCAGGTGCCTTGCAGAGTCTACACACACACGGTGTTTTCTACCCTTACAAATATCAGCCAGGCAAGTCCACCAGCCTTCAAGCGCCTTGAGAACAAGAACTATTACCACGTCGTCTTTAATTCCCAGAGCCTAGCACAGCTACCTTGCAAGGGTGTTTCCCAAGACAGAAGCATGAGAGTTCTCGGGGCAACCGACTCCACGGGGACCAGAAGACGACAACAGATTTATGTCCCCTAAGACCTGAATGAAACTGCTTCAGGTAGGCTTATCAAACTGAGTTTACCTTTTCAAAGTAAAATAAGCTCACTTAATAAAGTGCGACTTTACTAACTCAAAAAAAAAAAAAAAAAAATCATTTAAAATGTCCAAGATTGGGGCGCCTGGGTGGCTCAGTGGGTTAAAGCCTCTGCCTTCAGCTCAGGTCATGATCTCAGGGTCCTGGGAACCAAGCCCCGCATCGGGCTCTCTGCTCAGCCGGGAGCTTGCTTTCCCCTCTCTCTGCCTGCCTCTCTGCCTACTTGTGATCTCCATCTGTCAAATAAATAAAATCTTAAAAATAAAGAATAAATAATAAATAAAATGTCCAAGATTTACTTACCCTTTGTCAAAGAAAGACGTATGTCCTGATCGAGAGAACTTCGTGCCGTTACTATTCACGACCCCACAGTTAGCATTCCCTGAAATATAGGATTTCCGCGATGCTTGGTCCTTTGCAAAATTCCTGCAAGCTGCTAATTTGGATTCTAAAGCCTACAGAGAGGAGGAGGAATGACTTGGTTGTCAAAACAGTAGCTGCACACAAAAATCTGCATTTCAAACCATTTCTATTTCAAGATTAAAATTACAGTCTTTCTGTTGATCATGGTAGCCGTTAAAGCCACAATCGATCACCTCTCTGATGCAAAGGGGGAATTTTATGCTGACGGCTATCTAATGACCTCAGAACAAGGCACTTACTCCTCTCAGTATTACTGGCGAACACAGATATAAGCCTGACCTTACAACTAAGCAAAATGTGGCACAAGTAGACAAATCCAGGTCTCCTGACCCTTTCTGAGTTGGGGACTATTAGAAAGCCCCTAACATCCTTATTCACGACATTCATTCATTCAAATACTTGCTGAGCGTGATCACAGAGCAGGCCCAAACTGCGTCTGAGGCCTCAGTGGGATAGACGCGCAAGGGCAAGTCCTGAGTCTGGCACTGGGGAAAAGAGTGAGCGTGGTCTAGAAATGAAAACTTAGAAGATGTCACACCAGGCAGCAGACAAAGTCAGGCTGTGAATGGGGAATTCAAGGACAGAATTCTGAATAAAATCAACCCGGGAAGGGTGCGGCAGATGAAGACCCAATGAGATGACAGAGGAATGGGCAGAAAGGCAGGAGGCAGACGTGACACAGCATCAGAAAGGCAAAGGAAAGAAAGCATTAAAAAAAAAAAAAAAAAAAAAAAAAAAAAAGCCAGTGTTGAATGTTCCAAGCAAAAGTAGGGCAGAACAGCGTCCACTGGGTTCGACGGTGCTGAGCTCATCGATGAGCGATTCTGGGGGAGGGAGCAGGAATCAGAGTCCGGACCAGGATGTCTGGGGAGGGGGCACGCCATCACCCACGCTAACAATAAACAGAGGCCTGCTTTCGAAAAGCTTGGCTGTGAAGGGAAGAGAGAACGAGGGTGACAGCTAAAGACAGATGTAGGGTAAAAAAAAAAAAAATGGCTGCTTTTTACTTTCGCTTTTTAAGATTAAAAAATTATGCAGTTTATAATACACAGATATTACATGTGACACGTGGCAATCCATGAAGATTACACACAGATACTGAAACACAGTAAGAGGCTAAAAGCACAGGAGACACTGATGAGAGGGTGGGGAGGGAAGGGATCCAAGGCACAGAGGGACAAAGTCAGCCGTGGGCAGGAACGTGGTCCTTGGAGCACCACGGTAACAAGGAAGAACGACTACAAACAGGTACTAACAGGAGAGTGATAACAGAAGTCAAAGAGAACAGACAGGTGGAGATCAGGTGGCCTTGATTTCTCAGTGCAAGAGGATGCAGGGCGGGGGCTGGAGCCTCCAGCTTGAGGCAGCGGACGGAGGGGGACAGAGAAGCAGGGAGGGAAACTCCAAAGAGCACAAGGGGCGGGCGGGGAACCGCACACCCGAGGTCCCAGCGGCCTCTCGGAAGGTGGACCATCAGCCAGACGGGGACTCCCAAGGTCACCTTTCTGCACCATTTCTGAACAAACTATGTAAATTATGTAACATCATAAGCAAAACAAACAAGGACCAGAGAAAGCTGCTGCGGACATGAAGCCCGGGAACAGGCAGAAGTAGCCCAGGAAGAGAACTGGGGCAGCGCCCCTCAGGGCACCCAGGAAAGAGGGCATCGGTAAGAAGCTACAGACATGAGACGTAGCCGAGAAAGGACAGGCTTCTTCTACCCCCCAAGAAAAAGAAGGTAAGTAACAACGCCAAGAGAAGGAAAAAACATACAAGTCAGCTCTGATACAAAAATGAAAACACGTGGTATGGTTCTGAGTGAGTAAATGATTAAAAAAATCCCTGAAACATCTGCTGAGTGACAGAGATAAACGACCCAGGAGCTCAGGCTCTCCTCTGTGATTCTGCAGCGTACAACCCACACATGGGCGGAGTACCGTAGAAGCAGCTCACTGATTTTCAATTTTCAGAACCAACTAATGGAGCGTTCATGACAGGACAGAGAGAAAGACACATGCAGCAAGGAGCTGAGATACGGTCTAATAAACTCAGAAACAGGATTAAGCATGCCATTTAAAGTTTCAAAATTACCAAAAGAACAAAGTTAAAAAGTGGGAGATGGGAGTTAAACTCTTCATCTTACTGCTTGAAGTTGGTAAGATACCAAAAAATAAGCACATTATTTTCATTTCTGGAGCCAAATACCACAACTCTTACAACAAATAGGTTTTTAAAAATGGTTATGCTAGGAGGGAAAATTACTCTATGGACTTTGTGCATGTTGCTTTTTATAGCAAATTTGAAACACAGATTCGGAATTAATGTGATGGTCAGAAAATAATTTTATAAGCCAGAAAAGGCCTCCCATTTCTTCATTATGTAAAGTAAAATCCAATCTCTGCTTTTGTCAGAACATGTCTCTCACAAACAAGTAAGTGAAGGGGCGGTGGACAGTGGGCAGTTTCAGGGGAAGATTTCAGGGGAAGAGAGGTAAAAGTTGCCCAGGGAAACAGGAAAGGGAGCCCACGCACGAGATGCTAACTTCACGGTGGCATGAATCCCCAGTTATCTAACTGCTTCCTGAGATCCAGATTCAGGGAAGGCGAACGCCGATGGCCAGACTGACCCGGACCGCAGGTCTCCTCCTCGGCCAAAAAGACCATGAGTCGGCAGTGACAGAGGAAGCCATATGCAGGGTCACCAAGGAGCAGGAAGAAATGAAAGCAAGAATGGCTTTCACTCATTCACCCAGAGTCCCACTGCTGATGGGGTCAAAGAGCAGGCATTCTACCAAGCAAAAACTGAATAAGCAGAAAAACAAGCGGAAGACTTCAAAAGCTCAGTTGGAAGCCAAGGTCAGAGCCAAGGAGATAGCACAGAAGCTGAAGCGGCCAAGAGCGAGGAGACGGGCGTGACCAAGAGCACAAAGTCCTGTCCGGGGCCAGTGCTGAAGTCCTCCGGGGACAGAGCTCACGGGGAGGCCACGCAGAGGGCGACCTACAGCAAGAACAGGACCCAAAAATGGGATAAAACACACAGCAGGCTGGAGAACAGTTACCTTGGGAAAAGACGGAGGAGTCATGAGGCAGAAAGAGCCAAGGGGAAACCAAAGAAAGCCCCGGGGATCTCCAGAGCGCAGCGCACCGGGCCTCCCGCAGGCGCCCTGGCGTGTTTGTCTGCCGCCATCTCAGCGGATCCCTGCACGCTCCTGCCTCTCTGAATCATCACAGCCTTCCCCACACGAAGGAACCCTTTTTCTCCTTCTCTCGCCCCAAATTCAGAATTCAACACCAGGGCAGTACCT
Source organism: Enhydra lutris kenyoni (assembly GCF_002288905.1). Taxonomy (NCBI): domain Eukaryota; kingdom Metazoa; phylum Chordata; class Mammalia; order Carnivora; family Mustelidae; genus Enhydra; species Enhydra lutris. Next base: position 2,991,239 of record NW_019154166.1, on the reverse strand, counting down.
CGGGCTAAAGGGCTGAATACTCACCCCAACTTTCCGTAAGAGGTCCCCCACGATGTTGAGCGCGGAGATCCGAGCAGAAGGAGTAAGCGGACTGGCACCAAAACCGTTTGGTATAGCTAGAGGGAAAGGAAAGGGGGGTGATTACGCTTGCAGGCGTCTTTCCCTTTTGTGGTCAGGTGTCCCTGAGCAGGATACACTCAGTGACAGGTCGATACGGTGTTCCAAACTGGGGACACGAGCTATAAAACGGAGACACCATACACTGTCTCCTTCAACTGATGGCTATTGAGACGATCTCCAATTTTACATCACGAATAACGCTAAAAGGGCACATATCGTTAAAACATCTAGACGGATATTTCCAGAGAAGAGATTCCTAAAAATAGAACTGCTGGACCAGAGGATATGGCCCTTTCATCCACCTTAAGAGATCCTGCCAAAACGCTGATAAGGTCATACCAATGTCAGTGATCTGTACGGCGATGCCCTCAATAATATTAGATGTGATCTTTTTTTTTCTTTGGTCAATTTGACATTTTGTTTTCTCTTTTGTTTCCTTAATAACTAGAAATTTGAATCTCTTCTGGAAATCATGTTTATGATTTATGATTTGGTACTGGGTTGTCTTTCCTTCAATCGATGGGCTAGGGCACTGGACACCACAGATGGCCCCCCTTTCTCTCCTCGATCTTGAATTTCTCAGCATGGCATTTACCTTTCAAACTTTCTGCTCTACAAGTGGGGGAAGTTTTGGCTTCTTCACCTCAATATTATAAAATGTTGCTCCTTTCTCCTCCTAATGCTTTCCTAGGTTTTTTTTTTTACAGTTAGATCCTTTTAATTCAACAAATACCTAATTCTTTTTTCACCCAAAAGGATAACCAATTGTACTAATACCATGTCGTGAACACTCTTCTCAGCTGAAATGACACTTTACCTACATGAATTTCCATTATACTTTAGTTCCATTAAACTATTAGTTTGTCCCACTGGAAATAGGCTGCTTTCATTGCTACAATGTTAAAATAGCCTGTGGTATCCTAAAGGAGAAAGCTTCTTGTTATTAAGCTAATCCAAACTTTCCTTGGCACATTTATTCTTCAGTGTAACTTTAAAACTTGCCAACTTAAAAAACCCTGTGTTGACTTTTATTAGAAATTTAAATTGCTAAAAACAAATAAAAATTAAATTAAATTAAAAAGAAATTTAAATTGCTGACTGATTCAGGGACAACGGCTGCTGTAAGAGGCTTCCCGTTCAAAATCGGGGTTCTCCAGTGTGACAGTCACATCTTTTTGAACGCCCCTCAGCAAAGGTTCTCGGTCACGCACATTTTTCAATTTACTTTTGAGGTACTGTACACGATGGGTAAGGGCTCTTGAGCTAAACTTCGAGAGGCAAATCCACCGCTGATGGCTACAGACTGTGGGAGCCTTAGTAAGTGGCCCACACTTTGAAGAGGGCTGATAACAGCACTTATGAAGTCGTTGTGAAGTTTAAATTAGTTAATACACTCGTTAAATGCCTAGCACACTCTAAGTACTCAAGCCCTCACGCAGCTATTACTCTCTCATCCACTGTCCAGAGTCTCATCAGCTCGTAGTAGCTTTGCTGTGCGGCCGTTCGCTGTCCCTGGCCTCCAGAGTATCATCACCCTGAAGGCAGCGCCTTCACCGATTTACCAGGAGCCCCTCGGCATCCAGAATAACATGCGGCATCCGACCAGCGCTCGACGGGATAGGAAGAAGCTGCCATACTTTTCTCAGCAGGGACTTCCAGATCTCTTCTTCCCTTATTCTCCTCAAATTATGAAATCTGTGCTTTTATGGTGAGTTGTCTTAAATGCTTTTTGGCAACAGGCGCTGTTACCAATGAAACGCAGTTACAGGCAGACCACCGAGCTCAGCCCCTCGGTCTCGCAGTGACCTCTCATCTCCTGCTTCTCCTTAGCTCTGTGCCGCCTTCTCCATCACGCAGCTGCCGGGAGCCAACACACAGTAGCTCTCAGGTTAGTGAAAGTCCTTGCCACCGGCTAAAACTGCGTCTGCCAGGACCAAGATTCCAGCCTTAGGGCTGACGTATCTTAATCCTGTGCCACAGCGAGCAAGCTCTGCGTCCCACTGACCTCGCCCGGCTCAGCGCAACCAAGTCCCTGAATTAAACCTCTAATGAGCTATTACAGGATGTACACGTCTCTGGGATTTAACCTCGACTGAAGCTCCACACTATCCTGATTCGTGCTTAAGTAACGCATTTTCAGAACTTACCTGCAGAATTCTAATTAGCGTCTAAAAGCAAACCTTCGTTAAATCTCAAATGTTAGGAATTCTGAGATCCTCAAATGCCCAAGGAGCCATTCTGAAACATGGACAGTGAGGGCTGCTGGTGACTGCCATCATCTACACCCAACCTCCTCTAGGTCCTCAGCAACAAACAGCACGAGGACACCCAGCAACACCCAGCACTATACAGCATTGCCACACTTCTCACCGAATGAGACCTTATGACTAGGAGAAGGCAGGGTGAGTTATCTATTCAAGGGCTACAAAGCACCAGTATTCCAGCTAATCCAAGTGAGAAACTGAATTTCCAATTTTAACTCGATTACATTAATAAAAATGTAAAGAGTCGCATGTGGCTAGTGGCTACGGGGTGGGCTGGAACAGACATAGAAGGTCACTATCTGCCTGGAGACAAAACCTTCTCCTATCATTCTGCAAGATAAAATCCTTTATTAAAAAAAGAGGGTGGGGTGTCTAGGTGGTTCAGTGGGTTAAAGCCTCTGCCTTTGGCTCAGGTCATGGTCTCGGGGTCCTGGGATCAAGCCCCGCATCGGGCTCTCTGCTCAGCAGGGTGCCTGCTTCCCCCACTCCTGTGATCTCTGCCTGTGATCTGTGATCTCTCTGTCAAATAAACAAATTAAAATCTCTAAAAAAAAAAAGGGGGGGGAAGAGAGCTTCATTTTTGGGAAGAGAAAAGTATGAAGGAGTGGGAGTGGCTGAAACATCTATAAGCTGAAAAATGAAATAAATCTGAATTAAGTGCTTCCGGGTTCCTCTCTAGGGTTCTATGCAGTGTCTGCTAAATGGCTTTTCTGCTTATCTAGATTTTTAAAAAACACCTTTGCTGATGGCAAAAGAACATTCTTTATGTACTAGTCATCAGTGACTCCAAATGTCACCTCTGAAAACAGCAGCCACGGGGGCGTGTAGGAGGACGGCCTAGTCTGCCTGGGCCAGTCTTATGAGTGTGAAGGGCAGCTCGACCAGTCTTGGTAGGCTGCGTGTGAAGGCGTCTAGTCCCCAAGATCGGTTCGTTCTCATGGCAGGGAGAGTCAGGGTTAACAGTAGTCAGCTTCCAGGGTAAGACAGCAGAAAGGCCACTTTCTTTCTTCTGTTTCCATTTTCCGACATGAGTGTGGATGACTGCTAGCATCAAAAGATCAACTTTGCCTGAAAACCTTCAACTTTTTAACATCGTAACTGACTGAGCCACTCACATTACACGGGGCCACTGTCGCCCTGCTCCCCGTGTGGTTGTGGCCCCAGAAACCAACTTCTCTTTCCACCTCACAGCGCACAGCGACTCTACCCTGAAACCTCACATGCACCTCACCTCGCCTCCCCAGCAAACCCTCCCCAGCTGGACAACCTCCCGCAGGTTCAGAAAGAAAAGACATCACAAACCTTTTGGTGAAGGAAAACTGTTCTCCGTGCCCTTGCCAACAGGAGTGGCTGGCAAAGAAAGTGACGCCTGGACCGCAGAGTCCATCTTTTCACAATCAAGGGTCGGAGAACTGGGGGCCGACTTTCTGGTTACCTCCTGTTGTCTTTCCCGGACTGCCAGTTCTTGTCTTAAATCTGCAAAATGGGGCACAGATAACAAAACTCACCAGAGGAAGCAAATCCATCCAGCAAAGTCACCTCTGAAATGCCATAAAGACGTCCTTCCTAAATTACGATTTCCTGAAAGTGGTTTCCTATGTAACACTTTTTATTTGTTGGGGTATAAAAATGGTAACTCTACTGCCTAAATGATCGTTGAGAGAGCTAGGATCAAATACAAATGCTCTTAACTACAACAGTTAACTATGCTCATATGTTTTAAAAAAAAAAAAAAAAGAGCAGAGTCCAAAGAACTCGCAGTGAGCCTGCACAACACAAAACTAAATATTCTTTCCACCGCTTTTGTTTTTATTTTGAAATGATATCCACTTTGGGGATTACTGCAAAATCAATGAAGTTCATTTTTGTAATTTTAAACGGGTTGGTATTTTTTTTTAATAAAATATTTTATTTATTTATTTATTTGACAGACAGAGATCACAAGTAGGCAGAGAGGCAGGCAGAGAGAGAGAGAGGGAAGCAGGCTCCCCGCTGAGCAGAGAACCCAATGTGGGACTCGATCCCAGGACCCCGACCGAGATCATGACCTGAACCGAAGGCAGCGGCTTAACCCACTGAGCCACCCAGGTGCCCAGGATGGTATTTTTTATTATCAAAATGCACTATATCATTTTAGAAAGGAAGTATTCAAAACAGTTGCAATTTTTTTCTTGCTTTCAAATACTGAATTTTTAAGCTAAAATTAACGTTTTCTTTTCCAGTTACACAACTGATGTACAGAACACTCATGTTAAAAAAGGATACAAACTTGCCCCATTTCTGGGTATGTATCCAAATGTCTACCATGGATAAATAAAGAAAATGCAGTATATGCATGTAATGGGAACTTATTCAGCCTCAAACAGGAAGGACATTGTGGCCCCAGCTACCGCACGGATGAGCCACGGGGATACTACACTAAGTGAAAATGAGCCAGTCACAAGAGACCAGATACTGTGTAACTCCACGTCTGCGAGGTTCCTAGAGCCGTCAGATTCACAGACACAGAAAGGGGAATGGTGTTTCCAGGGGTTGGAGGAGGGGGAGGAGAGATAGACTGCTGCACACTATTTATACCTATGATGATTATACACCCTCCTTTAAAATTCTTCTTCCTGGGGCGCCTGGGTGGCTCAGATGATTAAGCATCTGCCTTTGTCTCAGGTCATGATCTCCAGGCCCTGGGATCGAGCCCCAGGTTGGGCTCCCAGCTTGGCAGGGATTCTGTTTCTCCCTCTCCCTCAAACTCTCCCCCTGCTTGTGCTCTCTCTGCCTCTCTCTCGATCTCTCTCAACTAAATAAACAAAATTTTAATAAATAAATGAGTAAAATTCTTCTTCCCTCCTTCTTTCATTCGTATGTGGTAAAATGCAGATTATAAAGAAGAAAATGGTTTCTACGATAAGTGCACAGACACAGTGTTACTATTATGTGCCTAACACAAAATTATTTACATAGACGTGAAAAGGAACAAGCTAAACAAACCAGTCAAGACACACACAATGGTAGCAGTTAATAAGGTTTTGGAAAACAGACCAGGGTCTGAATTCCAACTGAAAAGGGTTTTTTTTGGTTTTTTTTTTTAGTTTTTGTTTGTTTGTTTGTTTTTTAAATTTGGGGGCGGTGGGGGAGAGCACGAGCAGAGGAAGGAGCGAAGAAGGAGAGGGAAAAGCAGACTCCGTAGTAAGCAGGGAGCCCAATGTGGGACTCAGTCCCAGCACCCCAAAATCATGACCTGAGCTGAAGGCAGACACTTACTGACTGAGCCACCCAGGCGTCCCCCACAACCAAAAAGTTCTAAGACTTTGGACAAAACTCACACTCTCCATGCCTCAGTTTTCTGACCTATAAAATGGGGATAATACTACCTACGTCTTACAGTTGACACTGTAGACATTAAGACACTAAAAAGCACTTAGCCGTAGTGCTTGACGAAAGTAGATAACGTACATAGCTTTAAAGTCGGTTCCTGGAGCTAGCATAGCCCTTGGGCTTAGGGATGGTAAGGTAAAGGATAAACGTTCAGTTGTCAATTTTACCTCTTGCTTCATCCTTTAACCGCTGGACGGACACCAACAAGGATTCCTTCTCGTCAAGCTCGCTCTCTAAAAATGCATTGCGTTCGATGGCCTGATTTAGCCTTTGTTCAAAGTCTTCCAGTGAAACTATTGTTGCCCTAAAATAAAATAAAATAAAATAAAATAAACTGAAGTCCACGAATTAAATAAATAGCATGCAAATAGCTAATACAAAAGGAAACTGTCAGTTTCTCTCATGGCATTTCCTGACCTAGAAAGCCTGGCCGGGTTGAACGAGAATGGATCCCAGTCCCTTCCAGACTCTGGCAGCATTTCGTATCTCTGCCACTACTCTGGGCCATTCAATATATGCTCTTAAATTCCCACCAAAATTCATCGCAGTTCCTTAAAAGGAAGGCGTTTATTACACACTGTATCTCCCCACTGGATTTTAAACACAGAACAATTGAAGTTTACATGTTTTCAGGAAGAAAACTTTTCAACAATTTTAGAGAACATTAAGAATTAACTAAGAATCTGTTTAAAACACGAAGTCCCAGGTCCCTACCAACTCGTCCTTCTGCATCCCTCAGCTTACTCATTTACAACAGACAGTGCCGGGCACCTACTACACACCCCACCCTACTATGTGCTACTTGCTACAGAAACATCATTCCCTGACCTCCAGCTCGAACTCAAGGCTCTGGCCAACTTTACCAAATGCTTTCAACTGTTGAAAGGTCTCTCAACTCCACCTGCTCTCCTCCAACCTCCTGCCCTGGCTTAGCTCCTCAACCGCCCCCCCCCCGACCCTGGATCGCTCCTAAATGGTCCTCCTCCCTCCAATGCCTCAGCATGATCCTCTCGAAACTCAGAATCTGATGCTACTCCCAGGCTTAACAAATTCTTCAAAGAGCCCTTCCTTGCCTCCAGAATGGAGAGAGCACACAAGGCTCTCCCCACCCTGGCCCGACCACCCTCTGGCCTCATCCTGGTCAGCCACACCGTCTCCATGAGCTGTAAAGTGAAATACGCCCAGCTCCCGAGCCTTCCTGCCTCCCGGCCTTCACATCCCTCTCTATACCAGCCTGGCCTCCTTCCTCCTTGCCTACTCTGTGGCAGCTGCAACACCAGCGGCCGACGTGTTCCGCCCCCGGCTCCATCCTCCACGCCCTGCAGCCGCCTGCACGCACTCCCTGCTGGAGCAGTTGTCATGAGAAACATCCCCACATGTCACACCCAAGGCAGCCTCCCCTCTAGCACCGGGCCAGGCACTGAAGAGTCACCCACATATCAATAACCGTACAGTGAAAGGATCTCAGTTTGGATGGTTAAGAAACAACAAATTCCAACCCCAGGGGAGCCGCTCCGGCCACACCGCACCGTACAACCGTGAGGGAAGCGGCACCCGCGAAAAACCCATGTGCTGGTGTGAAAGGCCAAGAGAAGGGAGAGGAGTAGGGATGGACAGACAGATGGGCGAGGAAGAAACTAGACTTCAGGTAGCAGACGCAGGGCGGATGACAAGCATGGGAGGACTGAGAACACGGAGGGAAAGATGGAGGAACGGAGGACACAGGCTTCAGAGGAAAACCAACAGGAACGACGGGGGGCGGGGCAGTGGGAAAGAAAGCCCTCAAAGGATCCAATCTGGGGACATGAGGATTTGCGGTGAGCGCTGACATGATGGGGCGTGAAACCGCGAAAGGCGATGTTCTAGAACCAAGACCCAGGGGACAGGCCGAGTGCAGAGACCCAGACCTGCCTCGCAGCCACCAGCCGGACGCCCGGCCCTGCTCACCGCTTGGCGCGCTCCAGGTCGTCGTTGGCCTGTTCCAACTCCCGCACGTACTTGTGCAGCTGCTCCTTTATGGCCCGGGTCTGACTCAGGTCATCCTCCAGCACCGACACCTGTTTGTAGCTCTGCGCGTACTGGTGCTCTAGCTTCTCCTGGATGTGCGGGCACAGGAAGGCGAGGGTATCACTAAACACAGCTCTCCTTAGCAAAGAAGTAACCCAAGACACGGACATGGGGGAGACCCAAGGAACTCACCCCCCATCTGAGCTGATGGGAGAAGTAGCCCTCTCCTCCTTATAACATGTAAAACTGAAAAAACAAAACAAAACAAAAACCCAAAAACCCACATTCATTCCAAGTATCTTAACTCAAATCTCAAGAGTCAACAACTCTCCTCTCAGAAAGAAATCGAATACCGGGGGCACCTGGGTGGCTCAGTGGGTTAAAGCCTCTGCCTTCAGCTCAGGTCATGTTCCCAGAGTCCTGGGATCAAGCCCCGCATCCAGCTCTCTGCTCAGCAGGGAGCCTGCTTCCTCCTTTCTCTCTCTCTGCCTGCCTCTATGCCTACTTGTGATCTCCGTCAAATAAATAAATAAAATCTTAAAAAAAAAAAAAAAGCACAAACATAAAAAAAAAAAAAAAAAGAAAAGAAATCGAATAACGGTGTCTGAAAAGACGTACAACCATGAGACTGCTGCCCTCAGAACCCCGCGAGCAAACTACGGCTCCCAGCTCCCCGCCTTCCCCCAGACCGCGCTCCGCCGGGCCCAGAGATGGCTCAAGCGCTGGGCAAAGGCCGGTGCTGAACAGCAGCAAACGGGCCTGATTTTTTCACTCGTGGAAATACCTTTTTTAAAAGAAATTTTTTTTAACCCCAACTGAACTTCAAAACTAGAGAGACTATGAACAATAATGAAACAAACGTGTATTTCATACAAATACAATGTTAAAGTGACCTGGAATGAGGCCATCTGTCAAGCCGGGCCACTTCTGAAAACGATGGGAATTACAATACGATACTACAGCAGCAGTGTAGCTAAAAAACGGACAGCTACAGAATTTCTAAGTGAACGCCTCAACGCCAAGCCATCTGTCTCTGGTCCCATGAAAGGAAAGTTAATTTCAAAACTTGACTTTGAGCCTCCGCTACTTTCCCGCCACAGGCCGCTTGGAGGCTCCGCCGAGAAAAGAGCTCTATTTCCCAGGTTGCCGCGAGCGGCCCGCGAGACCCCAGCTCCCCCCGCCGGTTACCTTCAACGCTTCCACTTCGTACTTCAGTCTTTGGTTGTCAGCTTGCAGGTCTCTGTTCCTCTGCTCGGCCTGTACTAACTGTGCCTCCAGCTCTGCTTCCAGCTCCCTGCTCCCCTCCTGGAATTCCACTAGCTCATCCCGAGCCTCCTGGAAGCTGATCAGAGATCACGTGGGAACGAGGAGTCAAAGCAGGAAGCAGAGTCAGCCCAAAGATGATCACCGCCAGTTCAAGAATGCGGCCTGGGCGCCGGCACCACCGTAAACTACACTACACAGTAAAGACCACCAGTTCTGCAGCTCTGACTCTGTATTCGGGGGTTCAGTGAAAGTGAGTTAAAAGGCCCAAAAGGGGGGCCCCTGGGGACCTCAGTCGGTTAAGTGTCTGCTTTCAGCTCAGGTCACAGTCCTGGAACCAAGCCCCACGCTGGGCTCCTTGCTCAGCCAGGCGGTCTGCTGGTCCCGCTCCCTCTGCCCGGCTCCTGCTCGCTCTCTCGGGTTCTCTCTCAAATAAATAAAGGCTTTTTAGAAAATTTAAAAATTTAAAAAAATTTTTAAAGGCCCAGAGGACTCACATTTTATATACTCACGACTAGATCCTTCTTATTTAAGGTATAAATAAAGCAGCACATACAATACACCACAAAGTAGTTTAATATTTAGGTAATGTTTTTCAATACAGTTGTTCTCCTTTGTAATTCTTTTTTTTTTTTTTTTTTAAGATTTTTCTCTATTTGAGAGAGAAAGAGAAAGAGTGCCCACAGTGAGGAGGGGAGGAGCAGAGAGAGGAAGGGAGAGAGTCCCAGGCAGACTCCCCGCTGAGCACGGAGCCCAACGCGGGGCTCACTCCCATGACCTGATCATGACCAGAGCAGAAACCAAGAGTGGGACACTTAACTGACTGAGCCGCCCAGGAGCCCCTCTATTATTTAATTTTATCCATTTGAAAGTGTTATTCTGAGAAGGGGTCCACAGGTTTCCCCAGCCTATTAAGGCACCTATGGCATAAAAAAGATTAAGAACTCTTGCTGCAGACAGAGCCTTCTAGATCCATGGGCACAATACAGGAACAGCCTTCAACAATAACAATGAAACAGTGGTAAAAAGTTTGATAACAAGCTCTGTAAACAAAAGCAGGAAAACATGTGTGTATGTTAGAGGATGTTTTAAAAAGAAATCTAAGACAAATGTTGGTGCTCAAAGGTCATTATGTAAAGCTTCCCCAACTAATTAAAATAAGTGAGACTTTATAAAATGCTCCATACCCGTGAAACTCTTCTCTCCCCCTTCCCAGCTCTGCTGGCTCCCGACACGGACAACGCTTGCCTGGAGAGAACTAGACACTGCTGTGCGTGCCCCACACAGCCCACTGGCATCTCCAAAGACTGCACAAGGCGGTGGAATCAGGGCACACACAGCAGGCCCAGGATGGCCAAATGCAGTAAGCACAAAAGGAGGTTAACGACCAGAAGAAATCACAAACGTGAAGTTTTCTTATTGTTTTAATAATCTGAGTAACAGGGGCGCCTGGGTGGCTCAGTGGGTTAAAGCCTCTGCCTTCGGTTCCGGTCATGATCTCAGGGTCCTGGGATCGAGTCCTACATCAGGCCCTCTGCTCGGCAGGGGGCCTGCTTCCTCCTTTCTCTCTCTCTCTGTGCCTGCCTCACTGCCTACTTGTGATCTCTATCTGCCAGATAAATAAATAAAATATTTTTTAAAATAATAACAATAATTTGAGTAATAAAGATTTATGCATTTTCATACTATTTCAATACAGCAATGCTATGACTATTTCCAGAATCCCAAACCTAAATCTGAAACTCTAAATTCAGCTTTATGCTTAAATAAATAAATAAAACACATTGGCTAGAAATGGCATATTCTAAATGCCCTCCCCTATTTTCAGGATGCTTTCCAACATTACCTTTGTTTATACTTCAAGGAAAGTTCCTTCCAGTAGGCAGTTTCCTCCTTTAAACTTGAAAAATCTGGTATATCTTCACCATCCATGATCAAGAAAGCCTGTGAAATATTAAAGACAACCTATGACGTTAAACAGAGAACAGGGGCACCTGGCTCTTGGGCGGCGGAGGGGGCAGCTCTTGACCTCCGGGGCATGTCAAGCCCCGCACTGCGCGGAGAGCTTACAATCAACCAGTCAATAAATGACAGCTGTTAAAAATGAAATCCTACGAAATAAGAAAAAATTTCCAAAGAGAGAACACAGGAATCTAAAAGTCTAAAATCTGGGACATTAAATCAGCATTCTGGAGGGAGGTAAACACGACAGGTTCTGAGAGCAAATAACGACTCTAAGTCAGACACATAAATCACTTTACTGCCCCAACCTCAGGGCCCACCAGGCCCACGGACAACGTCAGGACAGGAGATCCGCAGCATGGTCGGGTGGAAAGGCACGTGGGGCACTCTGGGTAGAGGTACCAGCTCCCAGTGAACCGGCCCCACAGGACCGTCCCACACCCCAGGCCCCAGCAGCCGGTCTTCCGGGAATCAGGTGACAGAAACAAGGTCACTGTCCAAGCTGACGCTCCTCCTGCGTGTCCCTCCTTGCCGCACAACCGCTTCAGGAGACCTAGCAGAGCCTGCGCCCAGTGACGCGCTAGCAAGTCAGGGACCACGTTCTCAGTAATTCACTATTATTACAGTTCTAAAAACTTAATTATCTGAAGTCCAAAGCTTCCTCCACGAGCTCACTCATCCCCAACTTTAATGCTCTCTCATCTTGGTTGCTCTCCTAAAGCACGGGGGGCAGGGGGGAGGTGTGGAATATCTGTGACATCACATTTGGACTGACCACCTAAAAACCCCGATTGGCTGGCCAGAAAATGAAATGCCACGGACCCTGGGCTCACTCTACATTCATACCTGGAGCAAAATGCCTGCCCTCCCTCCTACAACCCCCTTCCCACGCATCACACTTTGTGTTCCAACAACACTGATCAAAACGGTCTGAACGTGACATTCTGTTTCAGGCCTGGCTGTTTCCTCCGCCTGGAACGGCTCTCCCTTCCTAGTGCATTTAGAAAGCTCCTATGTGTCCTTGAAAACCTAGCTGTCATCTTTTCCAGAAAGCCTTTCTTGCCCTCAGACAGCACTGAAATCTGCCACGCTCTTGTTACATCACACCCCACAACTGCTTTCCCGGACAGACTTCCCACACGGTAAAGCACTTGCTGAAACCTGTGTCCCCGTCAAGCTGTGTATCATTCTTATTTCGACCCAGGGCCAGGTCTGCACAATAGATTTTCAGTGACATCAGCTAAACGAAACCAAAATTAAATCCACCTAATGCACACTCGGCAGCAAGAACTAACGAGCGGCTTTAAAAGTAAATTAAGAGAAGCCCAGAGTTCACACAGCACAAGCTACTCATACAGGCTGAGCAAGAAGCCACAGACCAGAAACTCCCGCTTCAGGGCAAGCGTGCCAAGAGGTAAGAGAGTGATATCTCGCTGAGTGATATAAACGCGTAACTCAACACACTTAGCTGGAGGCTGACCGGCACGTTCTGTCGGAGCCGAGTCTTTCCGGACCACGCCACCTTCTCTGACTTTCGGCATCTTCGCCGATCTTCCAATTACCCGAAATGACCAAGCCGTCTGAGTTCTCTGAAAAGAGATGGATTCTTGACCATGCTTTGCGCACCTCATGGCACCAGGCGTAATGCCTGGCTCAGAGAAGTACAAGTACTTCCAAGCATTTACTGAGTTACTGCTACGTGTCAGGTGAGGTACTGGAGGGGTACCTGGCACCCCAGGCAGGCCCCCTCCAGTGCCGTCAGCCCTCCCTTGGCTGGACCACTCCACTCTTGGACATGCGCTGAGAGCCCACAGCGCATGAAAATGGAAACCTCACGAACGGGGAGGCCTGCCTGAACTGGGCTCTCAGGTTCCGATTCTGCCATTCAACTCCTTAAGCCGTCCGCTTAACCCCTCAAGGTCTCCGTTTTCTCCTCTCATGAGAGTCTGGAGCAGATGACCGGTCTCTTCAAGTCTGCACAGTGACTACTAAATATTACGGATCGATTTTACATCATCAGAGATCCCCATTCGCACTCCATGTCCCCAGTTGTAGGGTGATCTTATTTATAGCTACAGTTTGTAGTAAGGGGTTAATGAGGGTGAGGCTGGTCGAACAGAAGTATTTGTACTTCAAAAGAATATCCAAAACCCTGAAGGTATCACCCCGTGGTTTCAACAACTCTTGAGAACTCCTGCCTCCTGTCTCATGGAGGTTAAGGGGCAGATTTCATATTAACAATCCAGATCAAGACACAATCACTGCACGAAGCGGCACCTCAAGGTGAGGCAACAATCAGTGTGTCCCTTGAATGCTCTCCGTAAGGTCTTTCCCAAAATTGAAATCCATCTGAAATCTATGAATCCAGCCCTGAAGAACCTCATGGGTACAGGTCCTCCACTCATCCTTCCAACACTGGCAACCACGTATCTATGAGCAGTTCAAATATTCAGATGCTGATACACACACTCCAATAAATTATGGCTTTGTAAAATGTTAGGAAGATCACAGGCACGCAAGAAGCAAAGTTCGTTGCTACTTACTTTCCCTCAAATAAGAAATATTTTTTTTTTAATGAAAGGGAAGTCTCTCCAGCTGGTTCCTTGAGGGCAGAACCAGTGTCTTATTTAAGGGAACATGGGAGAAATTCAACAAATGTTTGAAATGACTTATACTCTTCCTCTCATTAGTCCCTCTCTACTTTCTAAAGTACTGCTTTCCTTTATGAAGACGTAAATTCCTATTTCGGGAATAGTGGAAGCAAAAAAACACTTGTGAGCAGTTTATTTCTGCCTCACAGGGCACCACCACGTACTCCATCAGGCCTGTAAGACCCAGCACTGCCTGCTAGACATGGCCAGTCTGACGCACGCCAGGCCACGTCCACAGCCCCGTACAAGCTCCAAACAGGCTCCGCCCCAAAGAACGGGGGTAGAGGGAACTCGCTGGGCAGAGCCTGGGAGCCACAGCCACACACTTGCTATCTAAAATAATCACCGTCCAGCCCTTCGGTCTCTAATAGAAATGGACAACCGAGAAGCACCAGACAAATGAGAAGACCCAGGAACACAAGAAAATCCTAGGAGCTACTGAACTGAGCGGAAACAGGTAATCCAGACAATGAGAGAATTTTTTTCTCCTGCAAGAACGCAGGAGGATGACCTCCCACACACTTCCTGAGACAGTTACAGAAGGCGGAGAAAACCACACCAGGGCAGCACCGGGTGCAAGGAACAGCGGCTCCGACTCAAGACTGCAAGGAAGATAAGGCCCCAGATGAAGCCGGGCCCCGTTCAGCCACATGGGTGACTCCAGGGGAAACGAGGAGTCCCGTGTCACAGGCAGCCTGGGAATCGAGATCCATCTGAGCTTGTGATGAAAGCACAAGGGGTACACCTGGCTGGCTCAGTCAGGAGGCTGTGTGATTGCTGACCTCAGGGTGGCGAGTTCAAGCCCCTGTTAGGGATAGAGATTACTTAAAAATAAAATCTTGAAAAAAAGCAAGTGAAAATTCCAGAGAAGTGAAAACACAGTATAAGAAGGTCCTGACCTCTACATACAACATTTTTAAATTAAGTATCTTAAGTCGAAAATTCTTAATTTGCTGATTATATACTTTGTAGCTTACAGTCACCTGGCAGCCATCTTGGTCCCACAGGGACGTCACTGCCATGCTCTGCACCTGGTCTAGGTGGCATGTGTGCCTTTCTGGAATTGGGTGACTCAAGCCTCTTCGGTATTTCAACATTTTCTTCACAGGTAGGATACTTGTGAAGTTTTCAGGGCTCTTCCTGTTACTAGGCAGCAACTGCTCCTGGGGGATCGTGTGGTCCATGGCCCAGAGTCCTTACGGAAGTTCGTGACTATCAGATGCCGTCCTTGCACCTAATATTTATTTGAATGTATTTAACATGGAGCCAATCCTTCTACAAACAAACTCTATCTGTAGCAGGACTGCCGCCAGCTTATCACGCACATGCCCAACGTGAAACTTTCCTGGGTGAGGTCGCTCTAAGTTGTGTTCCCCAAGGAATCTGTTTACACTTCTGGGTGTCCTATAAAGTATCCATTTATTCCTGATTTTTGTTGCTTAAATGCGGCCACATTCTTAACACAATCACCAATATTGCCATCAGCATTCCCTGATGACTTGGGTTATAAACAGAGTTTCCTGAGAGGCTTTTTCAGTATCCAACTCCATTTCTTGTGTCCTGCCTATCCAACTCCTTAGTTCAGCGCCAAGTAACAGTAGCAAAACCACTTATTAGTGTGTTTTTATTTCACACGTGCATCTCCTATTTTCTTGCTGAATCTTACGCAAACTGAATGTTGACGCCAATTTTTCCAATTAACAGGCTACTTTTACAACCTGTTTATTGGTCCCGTAAACAGTATAATTTACAACTGAAACCTTTTATTAAAATGACCATCTTTTCCAGAAGAAACCAATTAAAGACATTCAGCCTGGAAACAAGGGGTAGAAGCAACACAGCGTAGCAGTGCAGAGCCCTGACCCTGGAGTCAGACTCCTCTATTCACTAGCTGGATAACCTTGGGCAGGTTACTCAACCACTCTGTGCCCCCCCCTTCCTCACCTGCCCAATGGGGATAATAATTAAAATAGGGCTGTTATGAAGATTAAGGGAAGATTAGGGGAATAAGTATTTGTAAAGTACTTAGTACAGAGCCTGGCACATAGTATATGCAGCATAAATTTTATTAAATTGTGAAAAAAAAAATAGTTCAGCAGTGAATCTCTTAAGTATGACTGCAAAATAAATGTGCTTCGGCATTTATAACCTACAAACGATCCCTCAATCTCTTCCAGAAGCTATATACGTAGTCCCGTGATACCACCATTCCTGAAAACACTTTTTAAAACCTCTTTTGGAATAGCCCTGAAGAACAAAATTAAAAACGGGGGGAAAAAAAGTTATTTCTTTGTGGTCACACCTCATTCTTACTGCTTCCTGACTGCTTTATCCAACTTTATCACTCTGATTTTATTCATCAGAAATACCCTTTCCAGGGGTGCCAGGGTGGCTCCGTGGGTTAAACCTCTGCCTTCCGCTCAGGTCATGATCCCGGAGTGCTGGGATTGAGCCCCGCATCGGGCTCCCTACTCAGCGGGAAGCCTGCTTCCCCTCTCTCTGCCTGTCTCTCTGCCTACCTGTAATCTCTGTCAAATAAATAAATAAAATCTTTAAAAATAAAAATAATAAATAAATAAATAAAGGAATACCCTTTCCAAATATCAGAATTTTTACAAATGACCAAAATTTGCCACCACTGCAGATATTCAAAAGACCTTCTCCAGCCTGTAAAGACAGTCTGTTCAGTTTGCTTCAGGTTACAGTGGGAGGATGTGTTCACTGTGTTATTTGAAACTATGTAACTGGAGATACTAAGGCTACAGAAAGTTAGCCAATATGGAAAAATTCACTGCTCAAAAATTTTTTTTAAAAAGCTTTAATGATACATCGATAATCTTATGAGGCTGAAATAAAAGCAGATAATTATGTACTCTCCCCTGCTACCCAAACCTTCCCTCCATCCCATGTCTCATACAGATGGGAGGATGGATCTCAAAAGTACGACAACTTCTACATGGGGCATTATCACACTGTACGTGACCTTCAGATGGTCAGCAACTGACAAAATCAACTCATCTGGGTGTAAAACAGCCTGTCCAAAATGCTACACTTACCCAGAAGCTACTTTTAGTGCAATGGTAAATATATATATATATATCCATCTCCTATGATATTGCCATTCTATTAAAAGTTGTAGTATCGACTAATGAGACTGAGAGAGTTCTTCTGGAACTCACTGTAGGTGATACGTGCCTTTGAACCAAAATCTACTTCTCCCAAAGGTGACATTTACAGAATTCTTTCCTTTTCAAAGCTGATCATAAATACGATCTCCCGGGGCACCAGGGTGGCTCAGTGGGTTAAAGCCTCTGCCTTCAGCTCAGGTCACGATCCCAGGGTCTCAGGAGAGCCCCGCATCAGGCTCCCTGCTCAGCAGAGAGCCTGCTTCCCTCTCTCTCTCTGCCTGCCTCTCTGCCTCCTTGTGATCTCCGTTAAATAAATAAAATCTTAAAAAAAATTTGAGAATAAAAACAAGTTTTGCAGATGTCATGAAAGGCAGATCTAAGTTTTTACTGAGGTTTCCACTTATTCTGAATGTCCCTTATCCAACTTCAATTTATTTAACAAGTCTACACCGAACTGCAAAAGAATAGCTTTGTAAGATTTAGCAACTGCTGTGCGGACCAGGTCAGCCTCTAACCAGGGCCAGCCCAAGGTTTTCTTTTTTACTTCTAATCTCTCAGTTTTAAATATTAGTTTTAATAAAAATTCAGAAGAGCTGGGGCGCCTGGGTGGCTCAGTGGATTGAGCCTCTGCTTCGGCTCAGGTCGTGATCTCGGGGTCCTGGGACGGAGCCTCACATCCAGCTCTCTGCTTGGTGGGAAGCCTGCTTCCCTCTCTCTCTCTGCCTGCCTCTCTGCCTACTTGGGATCTCTGTCAAATAAATAAATAAAATCTTTAAAAAAAATTCAGAAGAGCTATCTTCCTCCTCTCCCCGTTACTTCTCTTCAACCCATGACTTAGTGCTGCACGATTTAGCAAAGCCATTACCCTATTTCAGAAGTGGATTAAGAGCAACACAGTTCATCAGACAGAACAATTAGCCAGCGACCCATGAACATTTCAGACAGAGAACGATTTTCTTAACGACCCAGTATCAGTTTTTTGTTTTTTTGTTTTAGATATTTATTTATTTGAGAGAGAGCACAAGCAGGGGGAGTGGCAGAGGGAGAGGGAGAAGCAGAGCCTCGGATGAGCAGGAAGCCCAATGCGGGATTCGATTCCAGGGCTCTGGGATCACGACCTGAGCCAAAGGCAGACACTTAACCGTCTGAGCCACCCAGGCATTCCCACCACCCTACCCCCGCCCCAGTAGCAGGTTTTTTTTTTTTTTTTTTAAAATTTTTTTTTTTTTTTTTGAGAGAGAGAGATCACAAGTAGACGGAGAGGCGGGCAGAGAGAGAGAGAGAGAGAGAGAGAGAGAGGGAAGCAGGCTCCCTGCTGAGCAGAGAGCCCAATGCGGGACTCGATCCCAGGACCCTGAGATCATGACCTGAGCCGAAGGCAGCGGCTTAACCCACTGAGCCACCCAGGCGCCCCCCGAGTAGCAGTTCTTATCCTGAGTAAGTCTGCTCAAAAATAATCGAATGCATCTTCTTCCTACTAGCTTCTGGCATATTTTCAGCAAGCCAAATTTTCTGCTGTGCTTTCTAGCTGAGAAGGGTATAAAAATCACACACACACACACACACACACACACACACACACACACACCCCGTAACGTCGAGGCTAGAGCCATAAATTCTGATCCAAACGAAGCCACTCACCAACTGGTGGAATCCAAACTGCAGCGTAGATCACTTCCTCCTCCCACCCACCCCAGCTGGGCTCAACTTCCCCATCCGTGCAATGGAGGTAACAATCAGGCACCACCCAGGGAGATGAGGCTCCCGAGACAGCAAGCAGCGTTCTGAGACGCGTCAAGGTGCTGCCGAATTAGAGTGTAATTATCAACACCGAAGGAACCCGCACTGCCTCGGCAAAACTTAAAAGGTGACTTCGTTGCTTACCAGCCAAAAAAAAAAAAAAAAAAAAAAAGGAAGGAAAGAAAAAAAAAAGGCGAGCAGACAGGCAACCCGAACCCGTCTGGGGACACTTCTGCGAACTCCAGGAGGGAAGGGGAGTCACGGGGATGCCAACGAAGCCCGACGTGGGCCGCTGCCGCCCCCCGCGCGGAGAGGCCCCGGGACCTGGGAATCCGAGCCGGCCGACAGCCTGCCCGCCCAGGGCGCTCGGGGGGAGGCGGGGGAGGGCTGGGCGCGCCGCGGCCACCAGCGCCCCGGCTCGCGGTGCCACGTCCCGGCCTGCGTCCGCGCACCCCTCGCCCCGGCCCCGGCACCCCCTCCCTGGACCACACCTCGGACCGGGGCGGGCAGGGGTTGCGGGGGGCAGTTAGAGCGGTTGGAACAGTCGCCCGGGGCCGGCCGCCCCCAGAGCCCGGGCCCGACTCGGCCCGGTGGGGCCTCGCACCCGGCCCACGGGCGCGGCGGGCTCCCCCGGGGACAGGCCTCGGCGCCGCCACCCGGCCCGGCCCCCTCGGGAGCGGCCCCGCACCGCCCGCTCACCTTCAATGTGTCAAAAGCACATGTTCGCCGCCGCTCGACCGACGTCTCCGCTCCGCTGGCCGGCCAGGCCCGCCCAGCCACTCGGCTCGGCTCCCCTCCGCAGCCCAAAGCTCCACTCCGCGCACCTCGGCGCCCGGCTCCTCCCCGACACGTCAGGGGCCGCCTCGGTGTCCGAGGCCATTCTGTGACGCACGGGGGCGGGGCCCGGAGCATGCGCGCGAGCGCGAGCGCGGCCGGGGCGGGGCTGCGGCGGGGATGGCGTCACGCGGGGGGAGGGGGGCGGGCCGGGCCCGGCGCGCTGACGTCAGGCTGGCGGCGGCCTCTGCGCAGGCGCCCTCAGTCGCCGCGGCTCCCCCAAAACAGCTGAGCGGGTCCGGGAAGTGACGCCCCAGGGAGGGGGGTGCGGGAGTGACACCCTCTAGCCTCCGCGTTTTTCAGCCACCGAGGTCCTTCGAGTGTCCGTGTGTCCGGGCGCCCGTTCGTAACGCGACTCTCGGGTCTGATCTCATTCCGTAGCACACCCCCGAGCACCCTGCAGAGTAACAGGGGTATCCCCGTCCCGCTCGTCACTCCCACGGGGATCTGCGTGCTGTTCGCGCTCTCCCTCTGGCTGGCACTGTGTGCCCGGACTTGTCTTCCCCCGCAGACTGTAAATGCCCGGAGAGCAGGACCCCCCCACCCAGGTCTTTCTCGTTCCCACCGGGGAGCTTGCACACTAAGTGGGCGCTCAAATACTTGTTGATCAGAATGAATGGATTCGCTGGGGGGAATACAAGTGACATCCACTTACGTATTTTGCATATCTGAGCGTACATTTGTTTGGGGGTGTATCGCCCTGGGGCCCCTGAAGCCTGGCCTCCTAGGTGACTTGGGAGGGAAGAGGGCCGAGGGGTGCTTAGCTCAGAAAGGGGGGAGATGAGGCTGAGCAACGGCTTGGGGAGCGGAAGCTAGAACGGAGCTCTTTTAAAAAACAACTCTGGAAAAAAAAAAAAAAAAAACAACTCTGGGAACTTTGAGTGCACAATGTGCCGTGTAATTACCCCTGATGTCAGCGCTCTCGGGATTGGGTCTGTGGGGGTTTTGGACGCGATAATCATGTGAAAGACAGGCTTCAAGGTGAAAACAAGGTGAGGTTGGGAGGTTCAGTCACGTTTTTAAGGAAATAGACCTATATGGGAACAATGCAAAATGAATTGTAATAGGTGTCCGAATCAATAAAAATTGGAGACATGATGAACGGTGTTTGCGGGAAGGATGGCACCTTGAGCTAGACTCTGAAAGACAGAGGGTTGGAAAGATCATGATAATGACAGTAAGAGAAGTGCCCTTTTGTTGTGCCATCTGTAGGCACTGGCAATTACGAGAAATGCTCGGTTTGCATAATTTAATCTATGAAACGACCCTGGGAAATTGAGGAAACTGAGTCAGCAAAATAATGTTGCCCAAGGTCAATCAACTAGAAAAAAGGACTCACGATCCAAATCCAGCTAGTCTGGATGGTTTAATTCCAGAAACCACGCTATTCACCACTACTATACTGTGACTCAGGGGGTCTATTAATAATTTTATTTAATTTAATTAATATTAACAATATTTGGGGGCTAGAGCACCATGCTAAGTGCATTAAATAAATTACCTCCCTCAGTCCTCACAAGCAGCTTGTGAGGCCACAATTATTACCTCGAGTAATACACTTTTGCAAAACCGAGGCCCCGAGGAGCTGGAATTTTAACCCAAGCAGGTCTTTGTCCAAGCCCAGTGACCTGGGGGACACTGCAGAAGCTCTTTCTGGATCTGGGGCTCTGCTTCCCTGGCAGGAAGCTGTGCTCTGTTAGATGAGATCACAGACAGAGAGGTAATTAGGCAGGGAGGTCTTCCTGTGGACCTCCTGCCAAGACCCAGCAGTCCCAGCCCAAAGGAAAAAACAAAGTCTGCAACTCTTGTCCCCGCCTCCTGGCTGAAGTCCTGGGAAATACACTGAGTCACCTAATGGCAGGGCAAGCCCTGCACAAAATGCTGGCGTCATCTTCCAGGCCCCACCACACCCCCTACCCAGTCTGGACTCCATGCATTGACCCCATCTCAATGAATGGGCTTTGCCTGGCAAGTCTGTTAATAATAGCAAAGCCCTTGACTGATCTCCTTTGCACTGTTGTGCTTTCTCCCAAGCAACAGTGAACAGCCTTTGCCCTGCTCCCTGCCCGTCTGGGGGGAGTAAAGTGGAATTGGGACTTGAAAGCAGCCTCTAAGGGAAACAAAAGTTGCAAAATCGGCTTTGCGAACTTAACAAAGATGAGAGAGGTTGCTACACCCTCTGCTTCCATGAGGAATGGATCTAGCCAAAGCGGTCAATATCACAGTCCCTGAGAGCAGGCACAAGCATCCCACCTTTCCTGGCAAGAACTCAGAGACTTGGGAAACAGAGGCCAGTCTCCACTGGGAGGTAGGGGTTGACCAGCTGCCTTACGAGAAGTCTGGACTCTAATGTAAATGCAAGCTAATAAGAACGCAGGACTCCAGCCACATCACACATGGAAGGTGACACGGTGCACATGGGCCTGCCTCGAAAACTCCAAGGGGATGTGGGGTCCATGGAACCCTCTGTTGAAACAGGCGAGCAGAGACCTCATAAGCAAAGGTTTGATTCAGCCTTGCATCTTTTGTGGCCAGTATTTTCTGCCGATCTCTAGGGGCATAGATCTCCTGTACCCAGGCTGGCCAAGGGACCCCCCAAAGGCTGGCTGGTCACTAGAGTCTTGCTGGATACCTCCACCAGGGGTCCCACCACCACCTCCAACTCATGTATGAACCCCAAACAAATCTTCCTTTTGCCCCAGTTGAAATTTCCAAAATGACTTCCATGTTTCTGGCAAAGATGCTGTCACTCCCCTGGTTACTAAGGCACAAAAGCCTCAAGTCACCCTTAATTATCTCCTTCCCCCAGCTTTCATTTCACTCTAGAAGGTCACCAAACCCAAGAGACCCTCCCATCATAAACTCTCTCAAATCCATTTTCCCAGTATTTTCCTCCTGGATCTCCCCAGTTCAGAGTCTCCTATCTCTCTCTCCCTCCCTTTCCAAACTTCTCTCCCTGAATTTCCTCCTGGTCCCAGCCCAGCAGACCACACCACCATCAGGATAACCTTCCCAAAATCCCTCTGTGTACAGAGCATCACTGGCTCCAAAAGTTGTTTCGGCATCCTGTTGCCTTTGTGATAACGTACAAACTACAAAACCTAGCATTCGAGGTCCTGCCAAAGCAACTCCAACACATTTCCACAGTCTACTTCCTACATTTCACCGATCTGGGTCTGGCCGGACCTTCCACTATGTCCCCTACACAGTTCCCTTCCTCTCTGGGCCTCTTACTGACTCCCACACCTGCTCCCTGCGCCCGGCCAGCCCACCTTCCTCTCTGCCTTTTGAAATCTCATTCATATGCTACCTCCTCCAGGAAGCCTTCCCTGATACCTAATGCCCGCAAATGAGTGCTCCTTCCTCTGAGTTCAAGCAGAACCCCACATAGTTCACAGGAGACTTACTGAACATGGCCTTTTGGTACTGAACATGGCCTTTTGATAGTGGAGGTGTCTAGGCTCCCGACAAAGAAACCAAATCTCACTGAGCACTGGGATAATATTGACTGTCCCACTAATTCCCCAGCAACGGGCCTTCAGCAAACGGTCAGTTAAACGTGTTTCAGGGGCGCCTGGGTGGCTCAGTGGGTTAAAGCCTCCGCCTTCGGCTCAGGTCATGGTCTCAGGGTCCTGGGATTGAGCCCCAAGTTGGGCTCTCTGCTCAGCAGGGAGCCTGCTTCCCTCTCTCTCTGCCTACCTCTCTGCCTACTTGTAATCTCTCTCTCTCTCTCTGTTAAATAAATAAATAAATAAAATCCTTAAAAAATAATAATAAAAAATAAATGTGCTTCAATTAAAAGTGAAAGAATCCGTCATTTGGTGGCTATGACTCCAAATGGAAGACTAGCAGTACTTTTTGGAAAATGCCCCAAACGATGAGGAAAAATACGATATAGAGAGATTTTCACTAGTCTGAAAGGCTGAACTTAGGTGACGCTGGGTGACAAAGGACCTGGAATTCAGGTCATGGGGAATTATGGCTTTTCTGTACCCGAAATCTTAAACCTTTACTATACCATCCATGATCCCCAATGCAACATCTTTTGCTTTGTATTAAAAAAGCATAGTCATGAGACGCCTGGGTGGCTCAGTCAGTGAAGCATCTGCCTTTGGCTTGGGTTATGAGCCCAGGGTCCAGGCATGGAGCCCTGCGTTGGCCTCCCTGCTCAGCGGGGAGACTGCTTCTGCCCCTCCCCCTGCTTGTGTGCTCTCTCTCGCTCACTCTCTCTCTAATAAATAAATAAAATTTTTAAAATAAGAAAGAATAGTTATAATAAAATAGGAATTTTAATTTAAAAATTATTCTTGGCAGGGATAAAATTATGCTCTGGGACCTTGAGGTGAGAAGTGGTTTTCTGGAGAGAAGGAAGTCTTTCATTCACCAGCTGTGAGTTTAGCGCTTGCTCGGTTCTAGGCACCGTTCTTGAACTTGGGGATTCAAGTGTGTCACAGTCACAGCACCCCACCCCCGTAGAGCTTATCTTCTAATGGGGAAGACAAATGATAAGCCAATAGACAAATAAATGTCTTTCTGTCCAGTCATGATAGATGCTAGGAAGAAACCTGCCCAGAGGGACACCTGGATGGCTCAGTGGGTTAAGCAGTTGCCTTCGGCTCAGGTCGTGATCCCAGGGTCCTGGGATTGAGCCCCACATCGGGCTCCCTGCTCAGCGGAGAGCCTGCTTCTCCCTCCCTCTCTGGCTGCTGCTCTGCCTGCTTGTGCTCTCTGTCTGTCGAATAAATAAATAAAATCTTAGAAAGGAAGGAAGGAAGGAATCTGCCCAGAGCAAGAGGAAAAGATATGGCAAGAGCTTTCCCTGAGTATCAGGTTTTGTCGCGGGAGCGACTGTCTTCCTCCATAAAATTGTCAGGACTCTTATGATAAAGGCTGCTACGTAAAATGCAAGAGAGATGTGAAATTAAGAACATGATAATATGTGCCAGTGCCTCACACAGAGAAACTCATCCTACTTCCCATCACAGTGCCCGACATAGAGTGGGCGTTCGATAAATCAGTTGGGTAAAGGGCTTGCTGCATGGTCTACAGAATGCCTAGCTTCCAACCAGATGATAAATTCCCCCCTTGTAGGATAAAGAATGGTAGCCAGTTTGTGTCTGATTCCAAAACACCCACAGTATAATACACTATATGTTAATAAGAAAATAAAAATTATATTTAAAAAAATACCCCCTGCTGCTTGGTCCCCGACCCCTGAGCCAGACAGCCGTGAACAGCTGAGCGGGGGTAACCCAGCGCCACCCCAAAGAGATGGTGAGCTCCATTCGATGTCTGTGTTGCCTGCTCAGTGGCTCTTTGATCAAACCGAGCGCAGCAAACTGCTCAAAACTATTCGATGCCTTCTAAACCCCGCTCTCCTGTCAGATTCTCTGTCCCCTCCATCCCCAAACTCCCGCGGTCTGCAAGTCAACAGAAAGCCAGGAGCCAGGTATGATGACCCAGAAGGGTCCAGACCTCCTTGCTGTCCCTTCCCTTCCCGCTGTGTCTATCTGAGAACGCTGCCAGCTTCTAGACCCTTCCATGGCAGGACTGGGGTGCAGCTTGCTGAGAAGTAGCCCTCGCAGGCGAGAACGAGGACAAGTCAAGCTGAAGCCATCACAGGCCTCCCTGTCAGAGTGTTGCTCTCGTACCTGGGAGGAAAGGGCCCCCCCTTGTCCTTATCCGGGGGGTAAACTGAGGCTTAAGACTCTTTGCTCAGACTTTGCCCCCTTCCTATTAATGGAAACTGACACCCGGCAGCGCTCCCATGAATCTTGGAGTTGCCCCAATTTCCTCCCCAGCAACCCACCTCAGCTGTGGGCTTCCTCCCGTTCTGGAACTATCTGCAGCCTCGTGGTGTTCCTGGCTTCAGAGCCTCCACTCCCCCAAGCTTCTGTCTTCCCTGTCAGCCCTGGCTCCCAGCCAGCCCCTTGTGTCACTACCCACACCCCAGAGTGACAGCCGCCTCCCCAGGAAAGGAAGGCTCCGCACTGTTAATTGTTGGCGTGGTTAACACCTGGCAACCTCACGGGCTGTTGCCATCACACCTACATCAACAGCGTGACTGTCCCCAGACCAAAGCAAGATCTGCTCCATACCTTCACGGAGACAAGGTGACACCGGTTTTACTCACCCCCCAAACCCTTCTGATGAAATGACAAGGCTGGAAAGAGATGGAGCGTTTCTTCCGAGCTGAGCTGGGCATATCGGGCAATTTCAGGCAAAATCCCATTACCAGACATATAGGACTGAATGACCATTCATGCAGGCGTTCAACAAATCGCCTTGAGTGCCCGCCCTGTTCTAGGCTCCAGGAACAGAGCAGTTAATGACACGAGCTCGCAGAGAAGAAAGGAAACAGAAAAGAAGGAAATGTTAGCCTGTCCAGTAGTGTTAAGTACTGAGAAGAAACAAAGAGGCCAGGACGTTTCAATATTTTGTATTTTGGGGAGCACGGAGGGCAGCACCCGACATGGAGAATGAACAAATGCCTTGCATTGAATGTTTTTAAGTTCTGACATATTTCCCTGGCTCTCAGCTGCTCCTGCCTCTTTTTAAAATATTTTTAGAAGATTTTATTTATTTGAGAGAGAGCACGTGCACAAGCGGCAGGAGGAGCAGAGGGACAAGAAGAGAGAGAATCTCAGGCAAACTCCTTGCTGAGCGTGGAGCCCTTCATGGGGCTCGATCTCATGACGCCGAGATCACAACCCGAGCCGAAATGAAGAGTCGGATGCTTAACCCACTGAGCCACCTGGCGCCCCCTCGTTTTCCTTCCTTTCATCAAATCGCTTTTATCGTTCAGAACTCCAGTAAAGACCTCTCCAATGAAACAGAATGAGCAAGCAGCGTCGCTGACAAATTTTAAAATTACAAGGTGACTAACACACATCATAGTCAGCTCGCTCCTAATCAAAAGCGTTCTCCAAAGAGAACAGCAAGAAAGTGGGGGTGGGGGGCTGGGTGTCACTACCTTGGACATCAACTATAGCTAACTTGGAAAGTGGGGATTGCTTTTCGGTGGGGGAGGGGGTCCACACATGTGGAGACCATTGATTCATTAAGGGGCGCCGTACCCTGACCATTTATAATCATAACCTAATAGGGGCTCACAAACTTAGCCCGAGTCCAGGGGATCTTGGAGGAAATTGCCCATAAGCCTTTGCCAATTCCTACACTGTATAATACAGCATGGGTCCCAACGTCCACTTGGAAAATGACAGAGGAGGGTTTTGTGGGCTGTGCATGAGAAACAATTTCTGCTCGAAATTGGATTGGGCTTTTTCTAGGACTGTATGTTCCACGGAGGCCAGTTTTGACTCCTAAAAGGCTGAAGTGCAGAAACGAAAAACAGCCCAGGGTTCATGTCAATCACGGTAGAAATGCCCCTTCCATACAAAGGAAATACGCATCCCTTTGGAGGGGAGCAGGCATTGATTTAAGTGCCAGTGGCAGGACCCCAGGGAGGACTGAGGGGAAGGAGAGCAGGAAAGCCCTTTCTCCGAGCCTGTTGCTGTTTCAAAGATTTTCAAAAGTCCTGTGTTGGCAGCACAGTTGTGAAGACCATGATAGAAAGATATTAAAGGCAGCCCTGTGAGAGCAGGAGGCCCAGACACACAGATGAGGTGATCAAAGGGAGGCAGAACCCACCCTCCACCCCCAGCCAGAGCCATGCCCCTTCTCAGGGCTCCCCACCCTGGTGTGAGGGCTTAGTCAGCCTCTGCCCCAGGGAGCCCTTCCCTCCCACCACCTTAGGAATTTCTTCTCAGCCACATTGGGCCCCATCAACAGGCGATTTTGCCCATCACTTCCCTTCTCTGCATCTCCTTTTCTTCCTCTGTAAAAAGAGCAGCTTGTTAGCAGCTCCTATGAGTCTGGACCTGTCCTGCCTTCTGGGTGCCGAGCACCCTTGCTGGGAGAGCTGAGGTCCCTGTCTCTACAGGGCCAGCTTGCCCTACAGTCATGGCAAGGTCAGGCCCCTCCTCGGTAGGTGGGTGAGGGCAGGTGACAGAGGACTGTCTTACCCTTGGCCGAGCTGCTTTGCTCTGCCCTGGGGAATCCGGGAGCTTGCAGAATGGACCACTTCCAAGGGCATCTAAAATCCCACGTGTTGGTCTGCTGGGGCCGCTGTAGCACATCACCACACCCTGAGTGGCTTAAGACAACACCAGGGTACCCTCCTCCGGTTCTAGAGGTCAGGTGTCCAAAATGAGACTCACAGGGACCCAACCAAGGTGTTGGCAGGGCTGGTTCCTGCAGGAGGCTCCTTGCCCCTTCCAGCTGCGAGTGGCTTCAGGGCTCCTAGCTCTCCAGCCGCCTCTCTCCAGCAGCCCTTCTGGTGTCAGATTGCTCGGTCTGACTTTGACACCCTGCCTTCCTCTCAGGAGGACCCTTTCCATACATGAAGCCCACCCTGATATCCCAGAATAATCTCCCCATTTCAAAAGCCTTAACCAGGAGTGCCTGGGTGGCTCAGTGGGTTAAAGCCTCTGCCTTTGGCTCAGGTGGTGATCCCAGGGTCCTGGGATCAAGCCCTGTGTAGGGCTTTCTGCTCAGCAGGGAGGCTGCTTGCTTCCCTCTCTCTCTCTGCCTACTTGTGATCTCTGTCAAATAAATAAAATTAAAAAAGAAAAAAAGCCTGATCCACCTCTGCAAAGCCATTTTTGCCACGTAAGGGGACACACTCACGGCTCTGGGCATTACGGTGTGGACATCTTCCGGGGCTTATCATTCTGCCAACCGCATCTAATGTTCTCATTCTACCCTCGTCACAATATTTGCCACTTCTCCTTATCATCTTTGAGCTTTTCTTTAAATTGACTCCCTCCCTTTTTCTGAAGCAGGCTCCACACCCGGGGGTCGAACTCATGACCCTGAGATCCAGACCTGAGCCAGAATCAAGAATTGGACGCTCGACCACCTAAGCCACCCAGGCACCCCTGAATTGGTTTGCTTTTTTTCTTTGTTTTTTTAATAGACTTACATCCTTCATTAGCCTCATCCTAAACGATCATATCCATGAACTCCCAGAATGAACCACCAGTTTTAGTTTCCCTAATATTCTGTCAAGTAAATCCGTAACTATTAAGATGGCAAGTGTTCATGCCTGTCCCGGGTAACATCACTGCATGCCTCCAGGAGTACCAAGGCCAGCATTTGGGGGACAAAAATAGAATCCAGCCTGCTGGTTTTACAAAAGAGGGTAATTTGGCCAAGAATGCACAGGGGCAAAGAGCAAAACTGCAGCCCCGGCTCCGTCCTCACTGGGCACAACTTGACAGCATGTCAGTTTCTCTCCCCGGCATCCCTGCACCGGCAGCTCGTACCAGCTGGTGCTCAGGTCCCCTCTGCTACGCTCACAGATATTTTATATTTAGAAAGTGGTGTTTCCTATTGCTTCCCCCGTCGGACCCACACTCGTGCCTCCCACTTATCTGTGTTAAACAGTCGCATGTTTACTTGGCCCGCATCTGGACAGCGTCCAAGCCCCAGGGAAGAATGAACCAAAAGGGAAGGTCAGTGGCCAGTGGTGACTTTGTCCTGGGCTCTCCTTGGCATCTGTCCCAGCTGCAGGCTGAGCTTTGAAAACCACTTTTGAGAAGGCAGAGTCCTTTTCCGCACACACGGTGTGGGATGCTATCATTATCCTCGTCTTACATAACAATCGGCACGCAATAAAAATAGCTTTCATTTATTGGATTCTTAGCGTGGGTCAGGGCTCGGGCAAGTGCTTGCCAAACACCCGTTCACGACAACACTATGAAGTAGCTCTTCATGTCCCCACTTTACAGATGAGAAAACCAAGTCTCAGAGAAGTAAAGCAGCTTGTCCAGGTCACAAGGCAGGGGTGATAAAGTCTGTATTCAGAGCGCCTTGGAAGACACGAGGGAACTTAGAAATTCCCCTGACCTGAGGAAGGAGGGTGGGGACCCCTGCCAGAGGACACCCAGTCAATGGTAGACTCAGGGACAATTCATTCTTTCTGATTTTTGCACTTAAGCTAGTATTTCTGGGGTGACTTCTTTGGACGCCTGCCCGATCTGCTTCTGTTTCCTCCTCTTTACAAACATCCCTCTGCCCTGATGCTCTGGCCCTCCATCCTTTCCACCCGGGGTTGAAAGCCGTGGAGGAATCTAGGGAGAACCCCAGAGTGACCTTTCTCCATCTTCCTCCAAACCACAGAGGGGGGAAAAAAGAAAGACAGAAAGTGCTAGAAAATTTCTGAGAGTCTGTTTTCGCTGATTTGGAATTAGTAACAATTTAACCAGAAACAGATTAAAGTGTGACTTATGTCCTTTCCCCTCCCCCCAAAAAAGAGATTGCTAAGCAGATAACAGAGTGGAAACAAGGTTACATGGGGTCGTGATCCGAAGGGGAACTTGTTAATGAAGATTTTAATCCAAAAGAACCAAGATGTCGGTCTGTAGGGTATGGCCTCAATAAATGATCGCATAGCCACGCAACAGAATACCATGTTACCACAAATAATAATGTCATGCAACAGTGTATAATAATAGGAGGATGAACTATGATTAGTAAATCGAAAGCACGAATACAAATTAAAATGACTCTTATTGTCACAGGTACGTAACGATTGAAAAGGTGATTTATATTTTCTTTTTTCTGCTTGTTTGTGTCTTCCAAACATGCTGCGGTGAACAAAGATTACTTCCTTTTTTTTTCTTTTCTTTTTTTTTTTTAAAGTAGGCTCCACACCCAGCATAGAGCTGCTTAAATTTATTGCCTTGAGATCAGGACATTATTATTGCCCTGAGATCAAGACCTGAGCTGAGATCAAGAGTCGGACGCTTAATTAACTGAGCCACCTAGGCACCCCTACAGATTATTTTCTTAATCCAAGGGAGGGAATAAAAAATCATCCAAAAATGTAGACATAGTTATTAAGATCCACTGTTCTCTGAAGCCTGTGCTTTGAGACTGAATATACAAGAAAATAAGAGATCGACCCTATGCCTCGTTACAGAGCTGGCCACATATCCCAATGTAGCACTTTTCCTACCCTACTCGAAAAATGAGCAACGGATAAAAATAAGTCGTTTGCAGAAAAAAAAACAAAAAATGGCCCATAAACATATAGGAAGATATTCGGCCATATCATTAATGAGTTTTGAACACGTCAATTAGAATAACAATGCCGTACAACTTATCTATCAGATTAGCCATGTTTAAAATAAATGATGCTGCTCGGTGCTATAAGCGGTATGAGGAAGTCAGTGCGTTTGTACGACGCTGGTCAGAGGACCGGCATGACAGCCACCACAGCTACCGTGATGGGTTGAGTACTTGTATCCTCACTTCCTCTTGAAACACCACTAAAAAAAAAAAGATGGGACAAAAATTCTAAAAGGCACGGGGCGCCTGGATGGCTCAGTGGGTTAAGCCTGTGCCTTTGGCTCAGGTAATGATCCCAGGGTCCTGGAATCGAGCCCCGCATCGGGCTCTCTGCTCAGCGGAGAGCCTGCTTCCCTTCCTCTCTCTCTCTCTGCCTGCCTCTCTGCCTACTTGTGATCTCTGTCTGTCAAATAAATAAATAAAATCTTTAAAAAAAAAAAATTCTAAAAGGCAGAACTCCAGGAGGACGGAATGCAGGAAAGACAACAATGACATGAGATGTCAACAGAATCTTGTAAAACGAACAGTAGATCGCTGAGTGGCCACTGATGGGGTGATCAGAGAAGGCTGGAAGGGAGACTCAGTGTCCCCCAGAAGCAAGCAGCGCGGCGTCTCCACCCGCAGACCAGAAGGGCTCAGGAGCCAGAGGTGCTGGGTGCGACAGAAGGCAGGGCGGGGCGGGGCCAAACACAGGAAGATCTGTTGAAACTACCCTATATTTACAAAGCATTTTAGAGGCTGACTTCACAGCTCAGGCAAATGACAAGCCAAGGTATTTACCTCTCTCCCACCCCAGCAGGAGGAGGGTGTTTAGAAAAGCTCCAGACTAAGGCACACTGGGCCACCCCAGAGGACAAGGCTAAGTCACCACACTACGAAAAGAAGGGGAATGGAGGGAGGGCAGATCCTTCAAAGGCTGTGTATGGAATGAAGAGATCCTACTTTCCTTCTCCTGACAGCCTCCCAGAATGCCTACAGCCTGACGTGTACCCTCCAGGCAGGAGATCAGAGAGTTTTTCTCAGCAGAACCCAACTGGATCTAGAGAGTCTCCCAACCACAGGCCTGATCTGGAGTAGTCACAGAGAAGCCCAACAGCCAGTGAGACACTCCGCCTGCCCCCTCCAGAGCCTCCAATCAGCTTCTAGTTCCTTGATCATAAAAATGAACATTTAGGGGCGCCTGGGTGGCTCAGTGGGTTAAAGCCTCTGACTTCGGCTCAGGTCATGATCTCAGGATCCTGGGATTGAGCCCTGAATTGGACTCTCTGCTCAGCGGGGAGCCTGCTTCCCCCTCTCTCTCTGCCTGCCTCTCTGCCTACTTGTGATCTCTGTCTGTCAAATAAATAAATAAAATCTTTTTTAAAATAAAATAAAATATACAGATGAAATAAAGATGGGAACTGGGAAATCATCTGATGTGTCTGATCCTATTGAGAGAAATTTAAAAGCCCTGTTGGAGAGGAAACAGTGATATGTGTGTGAAAGCTAAGAAAATGAAAACCTGAGGCAACCATCAACTCCGGGGGAAAAAATTAGACAAAAGGAAGGAAAGAATAATAGTAAAGTGGAGAGCTCAGAGAGCAATACTTACATAGTTACAGCTCAACATACTTTTGTAACACAAACATGAACACTGATTTAACCAAAATTTGTTATCAGGAAGGTATCAGGAAGATGGGGGGGGCATTACTATAGATAGGGTGATGTATCCTTCCTTTTCATAAAAAGTCGATAGATAATGACTAAAATAGAAAAAAAAAAAACAGCCATCCAGTCACTTTAGAAACAACTAAAATAATTAAAAGTGTTTGTGTCTGGTAAAGAAAACTTGGAAGTGGGAAGATGGGATGGGGAATTGGTATTTTTCTTTGTGTTGCTTTGTGTTGCTTTAATAAAAGTGGATGTGAAATTTGAAATACATAAAAAGTATGATACTTACTGGAGGAGTTTAGACAAAAGGACCAAAACTGTAAACAGATGTATAACTTTTCACCCAGCAATAAACTTGTAAGGATTTATACTAAGGAAATAATAGTGCTACTATGCAAAGACGTGCATTCAGTGATGTTTACTGGAGCATTGTTTATTACAGCAATACGTTGAAAACAGCCTAAACACCCACCAGTAGGAGACTGGTTCAATAAATTCTGTATACCTATACACTGAAATACTACCCAGCTGTTAAGAAAGACAAGGTAAGGATACCCGGATGGTGAAGCGTCTACCTCTGGCTCAAGTCATGATCCCGGGGTCCTGGGATCAAGCCCTGTGTCAGGCTCCCTGCTCAGAGGGGAGCCCGCTTCTCCCTCTCCCTCTGTTCCTCCTCCCACTATGCTCTTACACACACAAGTACTCTCTCTCTCTCAAATAAATAAGTAAATAAAATCTTTTAAAAAGGAAAGACAAGGGAGATATCTATAAATTAACCAGAGATGATACTCAAATGATATTATCAAGTAAAAAAGGGTTAAAAGACAGAGTTTTACATAAGAAATATTTGTTTTAAAGGTCTAGTTGATTTCCAGAATATATAAAGAACGCCTGCAACTCAACAACAACAAACTACTCGATTGAAAAATGCATGAAGGACTCGATTAGACGTTTCTCCAAAGAAGTATACGAATGGCCAATAAGCCTCACAGAATGATGTTCCGCGCCACTGATTACTAGGAAAATGCAGGTCAAAATTGCAATAAGATACCAGGGCACGCCCATCAGGATGGCTGCAATCAGAAACACAGAAGGTAGCAAGTGTCGGCAAGAATGTAGAGAAATCGGACCTCTCGCACACTACCATAGGGTTGTCAAATGACACAGTTGCTATGTACGAAGTAAGACAATTCCACAAAAAATTAAAAATAGAATTGCCATATGATCCCGGTGATTCCACTTGTGGACATATACTCAAAAGAACTGAGAGCAGGGGCTCACACAGATATTGCTGAACTCAGGGTTGTAATAGCCAGAAAGTGGAGAAAATTCAAGTGTTCAACCCACGTGCAGACAGCAGAACAGAACGCGGTCTATTCACATAACAGAATCGTGTTCAGCCTTAAAAAGGAAGGCAATTGTGACAACAGGGACGAACCCTGAGACCTTTATGCCGAGTGAAATAAGCCAGCCACGAAAGGGCAACTACCATGAGATTCTACCTATATGAGGTGTCTAGAGTCGCCAAACTCAGAAACAGAAAGCAGAATGGTGGTTTCCAGAAGCTGGGGAAAAGGAGAGTGGGGATGCAGTATTTAGTGGGGACAGAGTTTCAGTTTTGCAAGACGATAAGAGTTCTAGAACCGGAGGGCGATGATGGGTAACCAACAACGTGAACACACTTGGTGTCCCTGAACTGTGGACCTAAGAAAGGTAAATTTTATGTATATTTTACCGCAATACATTTTAAAACATTTTTTGAGGTCTAGAAATCTATATGCCAAAGGGTCCATGGTAATTTTCGCAGATGGAATCATGCAGAAACTTGAACTTTCTCTGTATTGGGGGGGTTTCTATCAACTATCGTACCAGGAAAAAAAAAAGTGGAGTTCCATTTAGAAAATGAAATAAAAGTAACCTCAAATTCTGAAAGATACCATCTTATAGTTTACAAAACACTTTCATAATCACTGTCTTGCTTAAGCATCACAAAAAGTCCCTCAAAATAGAGACACAGTGCCGTTTTCTAGACGAGAAAATAGATTCAGAGGGGAGTGACTTGCCCATTAACGAGACAAGGAACTGGGACTCCTGGTGGCAATCTCCTAACTTGGTCATCTCAGCGCGATGTTAAGCATCACATGAGATAAACCTGTTTGAACCCAAGAGACCCTGTCTGCAAGCCTGGAAAATGCTATCAGGTACCCAGGAAAGACAAATCAGGGTGATGGGATCTTGGGGAGATGGGGATAGACCACGGGGTTTCGGGACGACACCACCAATGCAAATGTCTGGTGTTCCCCCCACAGGGGCATAACCAACTTCACAAAACTGACCTCAGCCTTTGACAGTGCCCCCAGTCACATGGACAGAGAGAGGGTCTGCAGACCACTGGGAGCCCTCCCGCTCTGGGGCGCCTCGGGCTGGCCCTCACCTGGCCCAGACATCCAATCAGACACCCACCCCCCAACCCCCAGCCACCATCCCATTGTACCTGCTCCTGTGTCCCGGGTTTCGCTGATCAGACCAACAGCAGCCCCCACAGTTGCTGGCCCTGAACCAGCTGAAACCAAGCAGAAGTCAACAGGAAATGTGAGAATCACCATATGACAAAAGAGGTACAAGGACAGGAAGTGGGTTTGGCTGCGAAGGCGGAGGGGACCCCGTGATCTAGAGGTGAGGCAACCCCGCTAGCCTCCTCGCTCGGCTAGAGTGGAGAAACGATTCCTTCAGTGCCGAGCAAGGGAAGAGAGAAATCGGGTCCTGTCCTGGCTCCTGAGCCAGGCGTTCAAGGCTCCCCACTGTCACTGTGTGCGGGTACGCCCCTGTCCTTGTATTTGGAGGGGAAGGGCAAGGGCAAAGCTGTCACCGAGGCCGGGAGCTGCCTAGAATCTGGCATTGCACGTGAACTGAAGGCAGAGGGCCACCACCCACCCCTTTTATGGCTGGGAGACCTGGAACGAGCTGCTTGGGGTCTCCTTTTCCCCCTCGATGAAATGGAGGTGATACCGGCCTCGCAGGTCTGTGGATGCTTCAGTGAGCTCCTGCACGAACCATTCCTTTCCAGTGGTGACATGCGACCTCCCCAGGGTCACCCAGGGAGGGTGGAGGCTGCGTGGCTGCGTCTCTGTGTCCCCGGAACGTTCAGCGGCGCACTGGAAGTTAGTCCATAAATGTGCTTGGGCCTTCAAGAAGCTGGGGAAACATTACCCTGTTTAGAGCACGCAGGCAAACATGGGAGGCTGGGCTGAGGACCCCATCGCAGTGGGGGGAGACTAAACGGGCTTTGGCAAAGCCTGGCATGAGGGCAGGGCCAGGGTGAGCCTTGGCTCCTCTTAGCTCTGATCACAACCTCCTAAGATCCCTAAAGATGTGAAATGCAGCAACAAGCCACACTTGATATGCTTAGCAGCCCAGATCCCACCCACTCTCACCATTTCAGAAAGATCCATGCTTAGCCTGCTGCAAACTCAAATCTCCCTCAAAAGCAATCCTTAGTCTTGGCACCTGATCAGGAGACCTGCCCTCCTCCTGGCTCTCTGCCCTTACCTCCCTGACCGCCTCCTTTTCGGAGGATGGCACCTTCTTCGAGACTGTTCTGTCCACTCCTCCAGGGTGCCCTCCTGGCTTCTCCTTTAAGCGCACCCCAAGCCTTGTTGAGGCCTACTATGTGCCAGGCACCGTATTAAATGTTGCTTTAACCTTCAAACCACTCTCTAAGGTAGAGGCTGTAACTCTCCTCATTTTTCTTAAGTTGTTGCTTTTAAGTAATCTCTACACGCAATGCGGGGCTTGAACTCGCAACCTCGAGATCGAGAATTGCACATTCTTCCCACTGAGCCAGCCTGGCGCCCCCTTCCCATTTTGCAGATCAGGAAACTGAGACCCCAAGAGGTCACACAGCTTGCCCAAGGTCCCCCAGCGAGGGGACCCACGCTCTGTCTAACTTGTACCGGAGACACTTCAGTGAGAGTTTACTCCAGGAAGCTGGCAAGCTCTGGGGGCAGAGCCCTCCCCCTGCTCCTAGAAATGGGACTGAGAGCCACTGGGCGCGAGTCATCACCAGGGAGCTGGTTAGAAATGCAGAAGCTCGGGCCCCACTGCAGTCCTACTGAATCAGAACTTGCATTTTCACAAAAGACCCAAATCATTGTTTTGCTCATCAAAGTTTTGGACGCACAGTGATCCAAAGTGAAGTGAATAGATGTGCTATACAGGCACCCAGAGGGAGAGCAATCATAGGAAAAACAAAACCCACGGGGCTCTTGATCTTGGGGATTCCACCTCTGGAGGAAGCATGGAGCAAAAAAGTTAGGGCTTAAAGTTCCCTGTACCTCACTTTCCACTTCTAGGTGCTTGATCAAGATCTTGGCCCCCTGCAAGTCTGGAGGGCAACGGAGCATCTTTAGAGCGCCACCTGCTGGCTTTACTTAGGTATGAGCCCACGTTTCTGCTCCAAGCATCCTGGCCAAGAGCCCCAGCCTTGGCTGAGCTCTCTCTCCGGGGTTCTCTCAGTTCTTGCCTGCCTGGGGTATCCACTGTTTGTTCACTACTCACTCGTCACTACTCCTGTCACTGGTTCAGATAACTCCTCACTCTGTACATGGCAATAATGCAGTACCCCATGTTTGACCAATAGACATTTCTTGAGCTCCTACTGGGTGCAAACCATGACTTCAACCGGCCAGTCCTCTTCTCCCCAACATCAGAACAAGTGGTCCAAGCAGGTGCTTAGTGTTCTGACGTCAAGGTTTAAAACTTGACTTAAAGCAAGACTTAAAGATTTAAAACAGAAAGTATTCACAATATTCACAGGCACGTTTCTATTTGCCTGTATTTATATCCATCTAAAATCAGTAAGAAAAGGAAAGCGTCCAGCTAGAAAACTGGGCAAAAGATATAGATAAGATCATAGCAGAAGAAATACAAATAGGTAAGGGCATTTTTAAGAAATGTCCCTATTTTAAACCTCTCTTACATTCTCTCTCTTTTTTTTTTAAGTTTATTTGCTTATTTAAGTAATCTCTGTACCCAAGGTGGGACTCCAACTCATGAGTCCTAGATCAAGAGGTACACGCTCTTCCAACTGAGCCACCCAGGTGCCCCAAGCTTTTCTTTCCTTTTTTTTTTTTCCCCAAAGAGTTTATCTATTCCTTTGACAGAGAGAGAGAGAGACATCAAGAGAGGGAACACAAACAGGGGAAGTGGGAGAGGGAGAAGCAGGCTTCCTGCTGAGCAGGGAACCCAATGCGGGGCTCCATCCCAGGACTCTGGGATAATGACCTGAGCCGGAGGCAGACAAGTTACAGCTCAGCCACCCAGGCGCTCCACCCCAAGCTTTTCTTACATCATTTTAAATTTGATTTTTTTAAAGATTTTATTTATTTGACAAAGAGAGATACAGCGAGAGAAGGAACACAATCAGGGGAAGTGGGAGAGGGAGAAGCAGGCTTCCCACTGAGCAGGGAGCCCAATACGGGGATTAATCCCAGGACCCCGGGATCATGACCTGAGCCAAAGGCAGACGCTTACAACTGAGCCACCCAGGCACCCCTTAAATTTGATTTTTTAAATTATTCTCTTTCCCCATTAGTTTCATAATTATACATTCTTTAACTATTCTTTTAATGGCTATCAAGAAATTATGTGCATCTTTGAATTATTAATCCACTATAACTTCTGCTTTTCCCACTCCCCAGACAATCTGAGAATCTTACAATTTTACTCTACTTATTGCTCTCCTGCCTTACGGTTATTATTGTCAGGTATTTTAATGTTTCACATATTTTTAAACTCCTAAGATATTGTTTTTCCACACAGTCAATATTCATGTATTTTTTCTACACGTTTATCTCTTGTCATTCATTCATCCCTTCATTCTTTGCTCCCACTGGGATCATTTTTATTCTGCGTAAAGAGTGTCCTTTAGTAATTTTTATTTCAGTTCTCTTGGTAAAGAGTTCTCTGTTTTCATTTGTAAACCTCTTTGTTCCCCCCCTTCATATTTGAAGAATATTTTTTCTATATAAAATTCTAGATAGGCAGTTGTTTTCCTTCACTCATTTAAAGCTTATAACACATAGCCTTGACTTCCACTGTCTCCTGGATCCCGTCACCTGTCTTGCAAATGAACTATCAATAGTGTTATTACTCCCCTAAAAGTGATGTGTCTTTTTCTCTTAGCCAATTTTTTAAAATTCTCTTCGTCTTTGGTTTTCAGAAGTTTTACCACAATGTGCCTATGTGGGGATTTTTTGGTATTTATTTTGCTTGAGATGTGTCATTTGTTGAACTTGTGATTTAATGTCTTTCATTAAGATCGTAGAATCTGTAATCAGTAACTCTTCGACTGTTTCTTCTGAACCGGTCACTCACTCTCCTTTACTTGACTGACTCCAGTTAAATGTATTTAGAACTTTACACCACATTGCATATTCTCTGATGCTCTTTTCTTACTTTCCATCTTTTTTCCCCCCACACCATGCACCGGACTATTTCTACTGACCTATCTTTCAGTTTACTAATCCTCTCTTCTGTTGTATCTAACCTGCTGTTAAACTCATCTATAGTTTTTTTTTTTTTAAATTTCAGTAATTGTATATCTCAGTTTTAGAATTTCCATTCAGTTTTCCATTCAATTTAAAAATTGCTCGTAGGGGTAGGGGAATGGGCAAAATGGGTGAAGGGGGTGGGAGGTCCAGGCTTCTGGTTATGGAGTGAATAAGTCATGAGAATAAAAAGCGTAGCATGGGAAATAAATAGTCAATGACATTGTAACAACATTGTATGGTGACAGGTGGTAGCTACACTTGTGCTGAGTAGCGTACCACATAAAGAAGTTGAGTCATTATGTTTTACACCTGAAATTAATGTAGCATTATGTGTCAACTATACTCAGATTAAGACAAAATTTTTAGGTGCATCTCAGTGGTTCAGTCGGTTGAATGTCTGACTCTTGATTCCGGCTCAGGCCATGGTCTCAGAGTGGTAAGTTTGGGCCCCATGGTGGGCACCACACTGGGCATGGAGACTGCTTGGGATTCTCCCTCCCTCTGCCTCTCTCTTTCTCAAACTACACACATACATACATATAAATGGGACTACCGAAACCTTTAAAATTTTTTTAACTATTTCTAGTTAATCTTCTACTTTCTTGAATACATCAGAGTCCATGTACAATAATACTAACTTTTTCTCCTTTGGGTCTGCTTCTACCATCTTATTTTTTCCCTTGGTTTTTGTTTATATAGTCTTGTCTTCTAGTGTATCTGTTAGTTTTTGTTAAATGCTGGATGCTGGGTAGAATGAAAAATTGCAAAGTCTCTGAATGATGTTATTTTTCCAGAAGAGATGTACATTTCTGGTTGACATTTTTTTCAGGCAGCTAGAGTAGGGTCAAATTGTTTGATCTGATCAGGATTGAGACTTCCAGACTCTGTATGGACTGGCTGATGTCTGGATTGTCCTTAGTTCTAGGTCATAGCCCTGCAGACATCTCAACTGAAACCCCAGGGTGTCAACCAGATTCTTCTTCTTGCCAGTTCCTGAACTCCAAATTTTCAGCACTGTGATCATGCCAAGACATTATACCACCATTTTCTGCTCATCCATGATGCCTCCCAAGCAAATCAGCAAATTCCTTAAGGAATTTCTTTAAGAAAAGCAGTAGAGACGATGCCCCTCACCTCAAAGTGTTTTCTTTCTCTACAGGATCCTGATTACTTAAGTTTTGTCCACATTGGCTACTTTCTGAAGTCCTAAAACAACTGTGTGTGTCAGTGTGGGTTAGCGTGGGTGCTTATGCATGTGATCTAATTTTTACATTGTTCTCTAAAGGAATTCTGGTCTGATACAAGTCAGTCAGTCTTGGGGCACCTGTGTGGCTCAGTGGGTTAAGCCTCTGCCTTCAGCTCAGGTCATGATCTCAGGGTCCTGGGATCGAGCCCCCGCATCAGGCTCTCTGCTCAGCGGTGAGCCTGCTTCCCTCTCTCTCTGCCTGCCTCTCTGCCTACTTGTGATCTCTCTCTCTCTCTGTCAAATGAATTAAAAAAAAAAAAAAAGTCAGTCTGTCTTGATCAGAACCAAAAGTCAACTAGTACACATTTTTTTAAAGAATAATTCGGGGGTACGGGGGTGGCTTAGTTGAGCATCTGACTCTTGATCTCGGCTTAGGTCTCGATCTC
Organism: Enhydra lutris kenyoni; assembly: GCF_002288905.1. Lineage (NCBI taxonomy): Eukaryota > Metazoa > Chordata > Mammalia > Carnivora > Mustelidae > Enhydra > Enhydra lutris. The sequence continues at coordinate 2,950,932 of NW_019154166.1, read as the reverse complement.
AGGGTCGTGGGTTCAGAGCTCCATGTTGGGCATGAAGCCTACTTAAAATAAAAAAAAGGATAATTGGGACTATTCTGTGGAACAAAGAGCATGTGGAGCTAGGTGAGGGAGGGCAGGGGAAGCAGGAAGGAGATGAAGAGGCTATTTTTCAGGGTTCTGAACAAGTTACTGATAGTGTCGTGAGGTAGGATGTTGACAGTGGCAACAGAGAGGTGGAAAATTTCAAGATTTTTCATTTTTTGGTAAAGATAAAGTTATAGTAGGCAAGGCAAGGTGAGTGAGAGTGACAAGGCAATTCTATGTGCTGCTGGAGGGAGTCTAAACTGGTACATTTACAGAATGAAATTTGACAATATTTATCAGAAATGTTTAAAATTATATTATACTGGGGCACCTGGGTGGCTCAGTGGGTGAAGCCTCCGCCTTCAGCTCATGTCATGATCTCAGGGTCCTGGGATCGAGCCCCACATCTGGGCTCTCTGCTCAGCAGAGAGCCTGCTTCCCCCAAACCCCCTGCTGACCTCTCTGCCTACTTGTGATCTTTTTGTCAAATAAATAAATAAAATCTTTTTAAAAATCATATTATACGGGGCACCTGGGTAGCTCAGTGGGTTAAGCCTCTGCCTTTGGCTCAGGTCATGATCTCAGGGTCCTGGGATCGAGTCCCGCATCGGGCTCTCTGCTCAGCAGAGAACCTGCTTCCTCCTCTATCTCTCTCTCTGCCTGCCTCTCTGCCTACTTGTGATCTCTCTCTGTGAAATAAATAAATAAAATCTTTTAAAAAAATCATATTATACTTTGACTCATCAATCCCACTTCAATAACTATTTTAAGGAAACAACACCAAGATTTTGCAATAAAAACAGGTGCCTGGAGCACCTGGTTGGCTCAGTCTGTCAAGTGACCACTCCTGGTTTCAGCTCAGGTCATGATCTTAGGGTGGTGGGATCGAGCCCTGGTGATGGGCTCCACACCCACTGAGGAGTCTGCTTCCCCATTCCCTCTCCCTCTGCCCCACCCCTGCTCACGCACACACACTCCCTCTCAAATAAATAAATCTTTAAAAGAAAAATCTTGAAAAGAAAAATCTTTGAAAGAAAAATTTTTCCTGCAGACATTTTTTATAGTAAGGGAAATTGAAAACAACTTAAATGTCAATCAATCAATTAAATAAATGACTACATCTATTTAAAACGAGGACATAGGGGCATCTGGGTGGCTCGGTCTGCCAAGCATCCAACTTTTGATTTCCTCTCAGGTCATGATCTCAGGGTGGTGAGTTCAAGCCTCGCCTCAGGCTCTAGACTGGGTGTGGAGTCTGCTTAAGATTCTCTCTCTCCCTCTCCTTCTGTCCCTCCACCCCTCCCTTCCTTTCTTAAAAAAAAAAAAAAGAAAAGAAAAAAGGGGGCATAAAAGACTGTTTATTGGAGACCACAAGGTAACCACCAAAGAAAATCAGGTCCTAAAAGTATACAATGTGATCCCACTTATTATCTTATGATAATCATATGTTATATAATACATCATTATTTCAACATCACCATATATGGTAAATATTACACACAAATACTCTGGAAGAACAAACCCCAAAACATTTATGGGCGCTCCCGGGAGAAGTGGCATAGACTTTATGTTTTTCTTTTTCATGTGTGCATTTATGAATTTTCTACATTTTTCCCCCAATGGCAAGTTTTGGTTTTCTTATAATCAGAAAAAAATGTAAAGTTTTTTCACTCCCGACTCTGTCCCTGACTCTGGCCTTACCTTTCTCAAGTCCTTTCTCAACTCTCAGGGAGGCTTTAAGTTCCGAGATAAAGTGCGAAGGCTCAGCAGATCCTCCATCAAAGCCTCCCTTTGAGCTCTCTTTCTCCTGCCACCGCCCCCAGGAAGTGGGGAGAGGTTTCTCTTCCACTTAGGGCTCCCTTCCCGCACCTGTCCCAGACCGCCTGCACACCTGCGGTGGGGGCCCCGCAAGGCAGCTGTGTCAGTTTCGTGCCCCGCAAGGCAGCTGTGTCAGTTTCACATCTGCGAGAGGCAAGGGAGCGGGAGCGCTCGCAGACCAGGTGCTGGGCTGGTGCACAGCCTCGTGCGCAGGCGCAGCCCGCTGGGGCCTGCCTTCCCGCCTTCCTGCTCGCCTCGTCCGCTGCCCCACCCCTGCTTCTCCTCCGCAGGTACCTCTCACCCCGCACCCCTGTCCTTGCCACTTTCATCCTCGTGTCCAAGGTGTCTCCTTCTCTCAGGATTCTTTTCATTGATCCCATTCTGTGGCTTCCGGGCCAAAGCGCTCTCAAGCATTTAAACCCGGCCCTGGGCTCAGCCTGAGGCGGCCTCTTTCCTGCTCAGAGATCTCAGGCCTCTGTCTCCTCCTGCCCCGCTCCCACCCCCCCGCCATCCCTGCCCGTCAGGCCACCATCCCTCATTCCCCCGCCCCGTCTCAGGGCATCATTGTCTATGTGCATGACTTCAGGCGGTGTGCAAGGAGAAACTTGTGGGGTCCCCCCCCCATTGTCTCAGTCCTTGAAACGTTCAACTCTGGACCTTTGGGTCATGAGTTTGAGCCCCATGCTGGGTATAGAAATTACTTAAAAAAACAAAACAAAAAAACTTTTTTCCAAAAGAAAAAAGAAGGATAGAGTGTCAGAAGTGTGATTTCATGGCTATGGGTGCTTAGGAGGCAAGAGTCAATATTTAAGTTTAAAATGTGATTCTAGGGGCGCCTGGGTGGCTCAGTGGGTTAAGTGTCTGCCTTCTGCTGAGGTCTTGATCCCAGGGTCCTGGGCGAAAGCCCCACATAGGGCTCCTTGCTCAGTGGGGAGCTTGCTTCTCCCTTTTCTTCTGCCTGTCACTACCCCGTGCTTGTGCTCCCTCTCTCTATCAAATAAATAAAATCTTTTTTAAAATGTGATTCTCTTTTTTCAAGACAAATCAAGTAAACGGCTGTCCATGGGGCACTCTGGTACGGCAAAAATCACTGACGACAAGCTGCTAGGTAGCGAAGCCTTCCTCCCTCATCCCTGGACCATCTTCCCTCCCCTTCCCAGACTCACCTCCTGCAGAACCTGCTCAAGACCATGCTTTTTCAAAGACAGCATTGGCGAACAGTGGCTAAAGTAAGGCTCTGACCCCCTGTGGTGGTCTCAGTCACCTGTCTCCAGCCAGATGGGAGGGTCTCAGCCCATCATGACTTTGAGGAGGGGACTTCCATGTGGATTCCAAAGGAGTGTCGAGCAGAAGTTTCCCATGTTTGGGAAACTGAATTTGCCAATTCCAGGCTGATTTTGCCTTGAACACTGTCCCAGCCCCCAGCCCCACGCCCTTGAGCCAGGCTTGTGAAAGTAGATTTATTCGTTAACAAACGTTGATTTATTGGGCTTGAAGGATATAAGGCCCTGGGCTACAGAGAGGAGCCAACACCCCCTCCTTCAAGGTCTTAAAAGAGAGAGATGCAGGTGGGAGCGGCAGGTGATGAAGGAGAAAGACGTTCACCCTGGGAAGGAAAAAAAGCATGAAAAAAATCACAGAGCCCCAAAGGCCCAAGGCCCTTAAGGAATCTGAACTGAAAGCCGCCTCATGGCCATGCTGCATGGTGTGAGACAGCCAAGGAGAAAAGCAGTGCGGGCCTTGTGGGCTGGCTGAGCGCGGGCTTTGCACGGAGGGAGCTTTGCACGGAGGGGAGCCACGGAAGACCTCAGAGGGAGGGTGGGAAGGAGGGATGGGGAGAGACCTGTGAAAACGCTCAGTGCCTGATGCCTACTGTGCTACAGTGGGGCTAAGGGGGCTGAGGGCCCACGGGGGAGCTGGGAATGCAAAGCAGCCCCTATTCCACCTACCCAGCCTGGGACCCTGGCAGGGTACTGGACAAGGGCATCTTTGTTTTCTGTTCAAAGGCCCCAGGTTTCGCCAGGTTTCGCCTGCGCTAGCAGCAGCCCCAGACTATGTAGTAAATGGGGAGAGTCGAAGGGGTGCGATGAAGGGAAAAGGAGAAATAGAGATTTCAGAGGCTCCGGGTGGGCTTTGGGGGAGGAGGTGAGCCCAGGAAATGTACAGGAGCAAGAAAAAATGGAAACCCCAAAGCAGGTTCCAGAGCTGGCCAGCACGAAGCAGGGCCAGGGTCCCACCATTGCACAAGGGTGGGGAGACCATCAGGGCTGCACCCCATTCTGGGTCCTCCCCGGGCTGCATGGTGGGGGTGTGACTTCACCGAGGAGCCCTATGTGGCCGGACTCTGCTGGCTGGTGGCGGGGAGCGGAGCAGAGCACCCTCGGGGATCACTAACACCTTGGTCTCTGCGTGGGCTTCCCCGGGGACCAGAGGCTCCTCTGCTCCATACTTTGGGGGTCCTCTACCCTCCCTGGCTGGGCTTTCCCATCTGCCCACATTCCTCAGGCCAGTCAAGATGCTGATGAGTGGAGGCAGAGCGGGAGGAGGGTCCAAGTCCTACACACACACACACACACACACACACACACTCTCTCTCTCTCTCTCTCTCTCTCTCTCAAGCAAAGCAAGGAGATACCTACCCCCTTCCTGGCCCACAGGCATCATTTAATTGCAACCCCCATGAGCATGCACAGGGCACGGCCCGCTCACCCCCACAGCCTCCACCCTGCCCCAGCCTCACCCAGAGCCTCCACTGCCAGAATATGGCAAGTTCAAGGGCCCCCGCAGGAGCATGGTCAGCGGAGGACGATCATTGTCAGGTGTCTTCTCTCGGGACAGCAGTGCTAGCAAGACCAAGAGCCTCTGCCCCAGCACAGATTGCCTGGATCACCTCCTTCCTTCCCCTCCCCCCCTCCACCCCCCAGGCCACAGGGTGCAGCCTGCAGTTTCTGGCTCCAAGTTTGCCCCCCCGCCCCCGCTGTCCACCCCCGTCCCTTTTGGCTTTCAATATTTGGGATGACTCACTTTTACTCTTCTTATCAAAGTTTTGGCCCCAGCACAAGGTTCTGAATGGCAGGAGTGACCCCATCCTCTTAGGGTGGGCCCTGTCTCGCGCCCCCCCACCCCATCCCCACAGCGGGTGGAGAGATTTGCGCACCCCTGCTGCTGGACACCTGGCATCTCTCCGGGGAGCAAGAGAGCCAGGACCTGCGGGAATCCCACTCCCCTGGGGATGCTCCGGAGGGATGATGGGGACAGAGGAGCGTCTCTGTCTGAAAGAGCCACCCCTGCTCCCGGTCCCCATCCATCCAGCCTGGAGGAAGGAGGGAGCCCAACTCCAAGCTGCCCAGGACCCTGGCCTCCCTCTCCCAAGCCAGAGGGTCCCCGACATTCCTCGGGGAAGTTGCTAAACCCTTGGATGCCAAAAGCACACTGTCCACCCACGTATGATTGTGGAGCTGCAGATTCAAGTTAGATGTAGATCCAGGTAAGACAGGCACGAGGCAGAAGCCTGTGTGCGGTGCGCTATCTTTTGGCGGGGGGGGACAGAGAAGGGATACAAATCAATTTCTGTATTTGCTCACAAAGGCATAAAGAGGATTCGCAAGAATAACCACTAACAACAGGGGTTATCTCCTCTAAGAATTGTGGTAAGCCCCATAAGACATAAAACTCACCATCTTAACCATTTCTGAGCGGCATTAAGCACGTTCACACTGCTGTGCCACCGACCGTCCCCACAGTCTGTGGGCAGACCATTTTTCTTCTCCCCACACTGAGACTCTGGGCGCGTTAAGAAATGACACTCCATTCCCCCTCCTCTAGTCTCCAGCCGCCATCGTTCTACTTTCTGTCTCCGTGCATCCGACGATCCTGGGAACCTCCTATAAATGGAATCCTGCGGTATTTGTCCTTTAGTGACTGGCTTATTACGTCGTGTCCTCAAGGTGCATCCACGAGCGTGGGGCAGAATGTGCTGCTTGCTGAAGGCTGATACCATATTTCATGTATGCATCATGCTGTGTATAACCACTCAACTGCTAGGGGACATGAGTTGGTTTCACCTTCCAGCTCTTGTGAACTCTAAAGATTTTATTTATTTATTTATTTATTTATTTATTTGACAGAGAGATCACAAGTAGGCAGAGAGGCAGGCAGAGAGAGGGGGAAGCAGGCTCCCCACTGAGCAGAGAGCCCGATGCCAGGCTCGATCCCAGGACCCTGAGATCATGACCTGAGCCGAAGGCAGAGGCTCTAACCCACTGAGCCACCCAGGCACCCCTCTTGTGAGCTCTAAATGCAGGTGTGCAAACATCTGTTTGAGTCCCTGCTTTCAATTATTCGGGGGTATAGACCTGCAAGTGGGATTGCGGGCTCCCATGGTAAGTCGACATTTAATTTTTTGAGAAACCATCATAATGTCTTCCGTGGTGGCTGCCCCACTTTATATGCCCCCGCCAGCAGGGCGGAAAGGTTTGAATTTCTCCACATTCCCGACAACACTGGTTATCTTCTGGGTTTTCTGTTTTGTTTTGTTTTTTAAAATAGCCACCCTATCGTGATCCCAACGTCCTGGGATCGAGTCCCATATCGGGTTCCTTGCTCGGCAGGGAACCTGCTTCTCCCTCTGTCTCTGTCTGCCTCTCTGCCTACTTGTGATCTCTCTCTCTCTCTCTCCCTGACAAATAAATAAATAAAATCTTTAAAAAAAAAAAAAGATAAAATAGCCACCCTAACGGGTAGGAGTTAGTGGTTACCTTTTGGGATATGCAGAACGTGGGCAGTCAGATAAGGAAAAAGGAGGGGAGGGAATCTGTACAGCAGGACTTTAAACTTTTTCTTTCCTTTTTGTTTTTTGATTTTTTAAATATGTATTTATTTATTCTAGAGAGACAGGGAGGGCAAGAGAAAGCAAGCAAGCAGGGGGCAGGATGGGCGGAGGGAGAGAATCTTCAGGTGGACTCCCCACTGAGCATGGAGTCTGACGTGGGGCTTGATCCCAAGACCCATGAGACCATGACCCAGACTAAAACCAAGAGCCGGATGCTTTAACCGACTGAGCCACACAGGCGCCCCACATTTTTTTAAATCATCTGAATATATTACTTAAGAAATTAAATAATTTTTCCAGCATTTATTATGACAATTTCCAAATGTATGGCAGAGTTTAGAGTTTTACGGAGAACCCATACACACAATATCTAGATCCCACCATCAGCATGCACTATCCGCACGTTCTATCTATCCACTCATTTATCCATCCAGTTTATTTTTTTTGAAAGATTTTATTTATTTATTTTGACAGAGAGAGACACAGCCAGAGAGGTAACCCAAGCAAATGGAATGAGAGAGGGAGAAACAGGCTTCCTGCTAAGCAAGGAGCCTGATGTGGGGCTCAATCCCAGAACCCTGGGATCATGACCTGAGCTGAAGGCAGCTGCCTAATGGCTGAGCCTCCACCCTATCCATCCAATTTAAAAATTAAGATAGGGGCGCCTGGGTGGCTCAGTGGGTTAAAGCCTCTGCCTTCAGCTCAGGTCATGATCTCAGGGTCATGGGATCGAGCCCCGCATCGGGCTCTCTGCTCTGCGAGGAGCCTGCTTCCCTCTCTCTCTGCCTGTCTCTCTGCCTACTTGTGATCTCTCTCTGTCAAATAAATAAATAAAATCTTAAAAAAAAAATTAAGATAGACTATTGGGGCTGGGTGGCTCAGCTGGTTAAGCATCTGCCTTCAGCTCAGGTCATGATCCCAGGGTCCTGGGATCGAGTCCCGGGCTCTCTACTCAGCGGGGAGACTGCTTCCCCCTCTCCCACTCCCCTGGCTTGTGTTCCCTCTCTCACTGTGTCTCTCTCTGCCAAATAAACAAATAAAATCTTCTAAAAAATTAATTATAGACTCTATTTTCCTAGGTCCCTCCCAAGACCTGCTACGTCTCAAGGCAGGACCCTGGAATCTGTATCTTTTTTTTTAAATTTCTTTTCAGCATAACATAATTCATTGTTTTTGCACCACACCCAGTGCTCCATGCAATACGTGCCCTCCTTAATACCCTCCACCTGGATCCCCCAACCTCCCACCCCCTGCCCCTTCAAAACCCTCAGATTGTTTTTGGAATCTGTATCTTTAATCAGTTCTCCAGGTGATTCTGCCCCTGGAGACCCTCTGTCCTGGACCAGCCATTTATCTTCCGCAAGAACTATACCTCCAGTCATTCATGGGGCCACCGTGGTCTCCAGACCCATCCCCCCCATCCAGTGGTGCTCTTCCCCGGAACACGTTTCAGTCCCCCAGCACCCCCCCCACCACAGTGTGGCCCCAGACTTAGACACAACTTTCCAGTGTGGCCTGACCGGAGTGGAGGCCACCGGTCCTGTCCCTCCCTGAGCTGAAAACTAGCCTTCCAGCCTTTCGCCTCCCATTTGTCCTCTCTGCTGAGAAGGACAGGACACTATAAATTGGGGTGGCGAGACTGGCAGGACCAAATTGACCAGGCCCCTTGAAGTAGGAAGTCTTCACGTCATCTCACCCCTCGTCAGCCTTCTCCTTTTGCTAGGACGATGACTGCGATGCTAGCGGGAGGTAACATTCAAGAGGCGTGGTTCCAGGCACATCACTTGCCCCCACTCACTGATCACCGCAATCCTACAGAATCGGTACTATTACCCCCATTTTTCAGATGAAGCAACTGAAGCACCAAAGGATTAAGTAACTTACCCAAAGGTACACAGCGCATGCTCTCTAGGTGGACCCAGAGCAAGCGTGAATGCTCGTGGAGGGAGTGGTCTTTACTTCCCAGAGGTCCTGCTATCAAATCCTACGGTGTAGATACTTCTGGTTCATGCACCTGTGATCTCAGCCTTTCCTGATGGCTAACTCCCCCCTCCCCATCAACACTTAACAGTCCTATGTCCCACGCTCTCGGGGCAAGACAGCTGGTGCCAACCTAAGAAAGTAGAGCTAAGGTTTCTCTGGTTGATATATGTACTCTCCTGGGTGCGTGTGGGTGTACGTGCGTGCATGTACACATTTATGCATACATAGGTGTATGGAATTTTTAAAGCTGAATTCTTATTTTGGAACACAAAACCATGAGAGACTATGGTCATAAATATCTATACATTCAAAGTAACCTTCAAAGCCAAGCTTCATGGCAGATCCGGTGGAAGAGATCCAGGTGCCACGGGAACTAAACGTTACCCCAGGGTCACATCACATTAGTCTAAAAATGGCCCAGCCTGGGTCAGTCCCCTCCCCCGGGGACACCCAGGGTATGGAGGACACGTATTTGGGTCCCCTTTTGGGGAACCCCCAAAAGCCGTAGGCAGAGTCATGAGCCAAGCTACTGAACAGCTCCTTGAAGTGCTGATGGAAAGAGAGAGAAATCCGGGGAGCCCTCTGAGACTGGAGGGACAGAATGAACTATCTAGAATGTCCAGCACAATTTGGGTTTTAGATAAAGAACGAATCATTTTTTAGTATAAGTCAGTCCCCATTACTGGATGGAGCATACTTATACTCAAAGTCTTTGTTATTTATCTGAAATACAAATTTTTCCCCTGGGCAGTCTACATTTCCATCTGTTAAATCTGGGACTGCCTGGAACTCCTCCCCTTCAGCTCCTGGGGAAAGAACACGAGAGACTGTCAGGACTGTTGGCACTCAGCCGTGCCCGTGTCCCTGGGTGAGGTGGCGGGGTGCACCACCTTGACTGCCCTCCCCAGCCAGCCTCAGGATGCCCCTGGGGCCAGGCCATGACGGGAGAGGTCAAAGAGGGGCCATCCTGGGGCACCCTACTGAGTCACACTCAGGCCTGACTGTGCCTTGGATCAGGAAGCTCCTTTTTTCAGAAGAAAACCAACTTCTTGAGAACTGGCCCTCCAGTCCTGAGAAAACTGGGACGGGAATCCCTCAAATGTTTTCCCATTGTCCCCACCGCCGTCCCCCTCTTTGTTCCTGCCTTATTCTTGATTATTTTTTTCTGATCACAAAGAAGCACGGAGGAGTACCTGGGTGGATCAGTTGGTTAAGCGTCTACCTTGGGCTCAGGTCATGATCTCAGGGTCCTGGGATCAAGCCCCGCACCGGGGGGCTCCCTGCTCAGCGGGGAGCCTGCTTCCCCCTCTCCCACTGCCCCCTCCCCCCTGCTTGGGCACTCTCTCTCTCTCTCTTTCTCTCTCAAATAAACAAATAAAATCTTTTAAAAAATAAAGACGCACACATCCAGAGTGAAAATTCAAATACCGCAGAAATGTCTAAGTTAGAAAGTCCCACCAGAGATAACTACCAGTTTGATGTGTATTATTCCAGATTTTTCTCTTGCAAAAGACTGTGTAATTTCCATAGATAGGATTGTATTTTACAGACTGTTTGGAAGCGTACCCCTATATCCCATGATGTCAGGGATTTCTTTCCAGGCGGGTCTGTGCTTCTAATTCTTTGGTTTAACTCGGTCCCATTCTTTATCCGCATGGTGTTTGGTCTTTGGGAGCTCTGAGCCCCTCTGGGTGTTCGATGAATGGCAAATGCATGCGAACACAGCACCCAAATATTGGTATACAACGTTGGGTGCCGTAGCCTCGCTAAGGGTGACGTGACCCCTCCCCCCGGGCATGGCAGGGGAACAGGGGTGTAGGGGGAGGATCCCTGAAATGAGTCCCGGAGGGTTAAGGACGTGAGGCTAGCTTTCTTATTGCTGGAATGCAGAGACCCACCTGCGGGGAGCCTCGGTCAGAGGGGTCCTGGGTCACTGCCTCCATTGGGGGACCCATCCTTGGGCTCCCCCTCAGGCAGGGGGCTCCGCTCTGAGCATCCCCATTCAAGATCACCTGACTCCAGCAGCCGCCAAACCCCTGGGCAACGCCAAGAGCCTCCTGACCTCAAACGGGTTGGGCGACATTCACTTCCCTTCGCTGTCCTCCCGACCAGCTCAGTCATTAGGAAATGCCTCCGCAGCGGCGGCTGTCGCGGTGACAGCAGCAGGAAGACGTGCTGTCTGCCCAGCACCTGTGGGCGGTTCAGACCTGCTCCGCGGAGGACGCGGCGGCCGGGTGGATGCTTCTCTCCCTGGTCCCAGCCAAAGTGAGTCTGGGGGCCTGGCTGGGGGCGGGGAAGGAGCGGGATCCCGCCAGCCTTTGGCTGAAACCAGAGTGGCACAGGGTATGTGTGTGTGTGTGTGTGTGTGTGTGTGTGTGTGTGTGTGTGTTTGTGTGTGTGGTGTCTAGGGGAGTGGTCACAACCAAGGCTATGGGGCCTTGCTTTGGGAACCCAGGAGGGAAGGCCAGCTGCCTAGAAGTGTCCCTGCCCCGTGGGGCTCGCTGTCCCCAGGGGTGGGTGGAGGGGGGAGGAGGTGGGAACCGCCTGGGCTGCGGATACCCCCCAGCCAGTCCTCACGGTGGGCTGCTGCTCTGAGGGGGGCACTGGGGGCTTCATGAGGTCAGGCCCCCACCTTGGGCCAGTCTGGTTGTCCCCCTGCCTCCCAGGTGGCTGTAGTCACAACCCTATTTGGTGTCACTCTGAAGAGGGACACGACCAGGGTGAAGCAAGTTTCACGTAGTCCTTTTTTTATATACATGTATAAACCCCTTCACAAGGCAAGCTGTACAAATTTAACATATCTAGTTGGATTCTGGCGCTCCCGTAAGGTATTTTCCCCCATGGATGCTTGTTGAATCGGTGTCTCCGCACAGGTATGGGGGCTGGGATCTCCTATGCCAGCGTCCTGCTCTCAGTGACCACGGTCTGGACCGCCCTCCATGGAGACACATCCAAACCCTCACCAGAGGCGGCGGCCCCAACTCCCTAGGTCTCCCCTGTCCCAGCCGTGCAGCTTTGAACGAGTTACTTAAGCCCCGAGCCTCAGTTCCCTCATCCGTAAAATGGGGATAATATCTACCTCCCGGAGTTGTTGTCAGGGTTTCATGACGAAGGATGCCAACCACATAATTAGTGTTCAATAAATGGTTGCTGTTATAATCATTTATTATTAGCTCGACTCTGGTCCTACCTCAGCTAGGAAGGCTTTCCAGACCTCCTCTCCCAGTTTCCCAAGGCGCCAGTGGGGGTGTACCTTTCAGCACATAATGTCCACGTTGTCACTGAGCTAGAGTGAGCCCGAGCCCGAGCACGTTCCTTGCATTTCTCCTGCTGCCCTTACGCCAGCACCCCAGACAGAGGCCAGCCCCTGAAAAGATCTCAAGGATCAAGAACGAAATGGAATCAAGAGAAAGAGAGGAACACGAGGAGGGAGAGGGCAGGGAAAGCCCGAGAAAGGGAGGCGAGAGAGGGAGGTGAGTGGAAGGTGCGGAGGGTGACACTGTCCAGGCATGAGTGACATGCTGCTCCCAAAGCACAGAGGAAGAAAGGATTGCCCAGGGAGGCCACCAGGAGGGACCTGGGATGTCCTCTGCATGCCTGGATTGCTCTTACTTTTCTTCCACCTCCAGAATTAGAGGCTCTGCTCCCCCCTCCCCTGCTCATCCCAAGGAGGGTAGTGTTCTCTGAGTCAACTAAATAGCTACCTACAACTCTTCTAATATTCTCTGCATCACCTATGGAATCTCCTCTCTCCCTCTCTCTCTGCCGTCTCCCTCTCTGTCACCCTCCCAGGTGACCTCAATCAAGTCTTCTCTGGACCCGGTGGGTCTGCTCCCCTATAAAACTAGATTTAACTAAATGACCTCCAAAGTCCTTCCTTCCCCTAGCATTCTGTTAACTATCTGCTTTAATTCTCTTGTCTACCTTGATACCTATTTCTCAATTACCCAAAAGACTTCAGCTACTAACCACCATTCCTCCTTTAAAAAAAAAAAAAAGTCTTTTTCGAAAACAGTTATGCGTGTCCACTAGGGTCTAAAGCTGCTTGTCTCCAATGCCAAAGCTTAGTAGCTAGTATACAGCAGGAGCTCAATAACTATTTGTTGAATAATTGGATGGGTGGATGATGGATGGATGGATGGATGGATGCGTGGATGGACGGATGGATGGACAGGTGGATGGGTGGATGGACAGACGGACGGATGGGTGGATGATGGGTGGATGGATGGATGGAAGGATGGATGATGGACGGAAGGATGGATGGATGGACGGACGGATGGGTGGATAGACGGATGGACGGATGGATGGATGGACGGACGGACGGATGGACGGATGGATGGATGGATGGATGGACGGAAGGATGGATGGATGGAAGGGTGGACGGACGGATGGATGGACAGATGGACGGAAGGACGGACGGACGGACGGATGGACGGAAGGATGGATGGACGGACGGATGGACAGACGGATGGACGGATGGATGGATGGATGGGTGGAATTGCTGCCATATGCCTGTGGGGCACTGTGAAATGCAGGGGGACATGTTAACCGTTGACTTAAGAGAACCATGGTCTCCTTGAGAAAATCCCCGTTTAGCCGAGACACCTGCCAGTGTGTTATGAAACAGAAATGACAGAAACCTTGGAATCACCATCTTAATTGTTATCTATTGCCCATCGCTTACCTAATCTCTCCTTGGAACTCTTGCCCAGTCTGCCCCAGGAGCCACAGATCTTCATCATCTTGTACAGTTATTCTAATACGAGGGGAGCTGCCCTCTGTCGGGGTGTGTGTGTGTGTGTGTGTGTGTGTAGTTATCTACATAATAAGGAACAACTGGGAAGGAGAGGGAGGGAGAGGAGGGTAAATGCTAGGAGGGGAGAGGCTTCGGCTGGTCTTAACAGTGATACCTACCATTTGTCAAGCATGTACTGTGTGCCAGACTCTTCCTTCATTAAATTAAATTAAATTAGCTCATTTAATAGTCTGAACAACCCCAGGGCCCCCTGATGGCTCAGTCGGTTAAGCACCCACCTTCGGCTCAGATCGTGAACTCAGGGTCTTGGGATGGAGCCCCGTGTCGGGCTCCCTACTCAGCGGGGAGCCTGCTTCTCCCTCTCCCTCTCTGTCTGCCCCTTCCCCTGCTCGTGCTAACTGTCTCTCTCAAATAAATAACAAAATCTTTTTAAAAATACCCTGAACAGGGACGCCTGGGTGGCTCAGTTGGTTGGACGACTGCCTTCGGCTCAGGTCATGATCCCGGAGTCCCGGGATCGAGTCCCGCATCGGGCTCCCAGCTCCATGGGGAGTCTGCTTCTCCCTCTGACCTTCTCGCTCATGCTCTCTCTCACTGTCTCTCTCTCAAATAAATAAATAAAATCTTTTTAAAAAAATACCCTGAACAACTCTGAGAGGAAAATGATATTATTAACCCCACCTGTAAGGTGGGAAACAGGCTCAGGTTAAATAATTTGCCTGAGGTTATACAAACAATAATGGGTGTATCTAGGATTTGAACTCATTTCCAGAGTCTGAACCCTTGAAACCCCCACCCTCAGCCTGGAGGGCCACATGGATCACCCAGAGACCAAAGCTTGAAAAGCTCTTGGTGTTGCCTCCAGGGTCCCAGGTCCCCTATCCCCACCTTTCCATATTTTTGCTCCTTATCCCTTAGGGGACATTTTCAACTTGGCAAAATGCATTGAGAACCAAGCCAAGAGGAGAGAGAGATTCCAGGAAATTTATGATTTGAGAAGCTGTGGTCTTTTCTAGTAACTGCTCCTGTTCCCATTGGGTCATCTCTTGGGTCTGGAGGCTGGCCCAGATTTCTGCTCGTGTTCAGGGGTCTTTTGTCTGCCTCCTTGATGGAAGAGAATATCAGTGACAGGTGATCACAGTTCCTTCTAAAGAGGCTGATCTAGAGGAGTTGAGGCCACACAGTTGTGATATGGAGGACTTTTTAAATTTTGTTTATTTGAGAGAGAGAAAGAGAGAGCACAAGCAGGAGAAGCAGCAGGAAGAGGGAGAGGAAGAAGCAGGCTCCCCGCTGAGCAGGGAGCCCAATGCGGGACTCGATCTCAGGACCCCAGGATCATGAACTGAGCCGAAGGCAGACGCTTAACAACTGAGCCACCCAGGCACCCAGATACGGGGGACTTTTCAGCGAGGACACTTGGACCTCCCAAGTGGGTGTCTGCCTTCAAAGTCAACTCCTTGGGAAACTGTTGGACTTAATTCAACAATTCTGCCCTTGCTGAAAAAATCTTTGGGGTCACTCATTTGCTCCCTGATCATGTTTAACACTCACCCGGTAACTTTCTCACCAGGCTTGGCTCCCAGTGACCTGGGCCATTTCCAGCACACCAGACATCTCCTCGAAGGATGAAAATCTGCCTTTACCAAGGTTAATCAGCCTTGGGCGCCCAGTAAGAATCTGAAGAATGAGCAAGCTAGGGCAGGTGGAGGTCCGAGCCCACAGCTCCTGGCTGTGACTACACAGAGGGCCAGCAGGCATTTGGATATGTAAGTTCTGAGTTTTGTTTTCAAAGGAGTCATTGCTTTATGGCCACGCTTAGCACAGAGGAATGTGATCCACGGCTGGATACCATCCAATGGACCAGCCAGTCCCTGAGTCAGGATTGGGGGGGGGGTGTTGGATAGAGGAGGAGCGGAGAATCTCCTGGAAAATGACTACTCCAGGGCACCTGGATGGCTCGGTGGGTTAAGCGACTGCCTCCCGCTCAGGTCATGATTCTGGAGTTCCAGGCTCAAGTCCCGCATCGGGCTCCCAGCTCAGCAGGGAGTCTGCTTCTCCCTCCGACCCTCCCCTTCTTGTGCTCTCTCTCTCTCTCTCTCAAAACAAACAAACAAATAGACCCACACTGGAAACCAGGCTGAGTCTGGGGGAGCATTGCTTAGCTGCCTGCTTCCCAGGGTGGGGTGGGTGGGGACACCTGGGTCCTCCCGCCTTCACTTCGGGCATCAAAGCAGGAGGAGGCGAGGTGGTGACCTCACCCAGCGGCGCCTGTCACGGCTGAGGGGAGGGTATCCAGCAGGCTACACCTGCAGCACATTCCATGTGCCTTGATCTAGAGTCTCAGAGGGGCTGGGGTTTCTCCTTATCGGTCTCCCAACCCCCCTTCCAGAAGCGCCCCCTCATCTCCACCCAAGGGGCCTGGGCCCAGGGGCCCCCGTCTTGGTGTAAGTCAGGGAGGCCCCCTGGAGAAGACGCAGGGAGGCAGGAGACGGGAGGTGTGGGAGGCCCTGGGAAGGAGGGAATGGCCTGGCCATGGCTCACCGCCCTTGTCTCCCGCAGCGGAAGGGCCTTCGCGGCGTGGCCATGTCCGAAGGGGAGAGCAAGGACAGCTCCGGCAGTGAGTGCCCCGTGTGCTACGAGAAGTTCCGCGACCTGGAGGGCGCCAGCCGCACGCTGAGCTGCGGCCACGTGTTCTGCCACGACTGCCTGGTCAAGTACCTGCTCTCCACCCGCGTGGACGGCCAAGTGCAGAGGACCATCGTCTGCCCGATCTGCCGCTACGTCACCTTCCTCAGCAAGAAGAGCTCCCGCTGGCCCTCGGTGCTGGACCGCAGCTCGCAGACCCTGGCCGTGCCTGTGGGCCCGCCCGACACCCTGGGCCACACGAACCCCCTGGCTGCCACCCAGCAGGTGTGGAGGCCGGCCCCGAGCCAGGGCGCCCCGCTGCCCTTGGACCTGCCGCCGGGCCTGGCCCGGGAGCCACAGATCTTTGTCATCAGCCGCCACGGGATGCCCCTGGGGGAGCAGGACAGCGTGCTGCCACGGCGAAGCCTGGCCGAGCTGTCCGAGGCCTCCCCGGCCCCCAGCTCCGGCCGGGCCTTCTGCTGCCGCTCGCGGGCCCTGCTGCTCATCACCCTTGTCGCCGTGGTGGCCGTGGTGGCTGCCATCCTGCCCTGGGTGCTGCTGGTGAGGAAGCAGGCCTGAGCACCGCCCTGGGCTGAACTGGGGTACGGGGGGGGGCGCCTGGAAGGGGTGAAGCCCCCGGGGATGGGTGGCCTGGACAGCGTCCTCACCCCCCACTCTGCCTGCTGGCTCCCGTCAGGTCAGGGAGGCTGGGGGCTGATGATCCCTGCGATGGAGCTGAGCTCGGGGCCCAAACGCCAACTCTACACTCCAGGCCAGGGTAGAAAATGGGGTGCCCTCCCCCGCTCAGAAGCAACAGCTGTGCCCCTGCCCCAGAGGGGCTGGTATCTTCTGCAGATACTCTCCCTTCCTCCAGGCAGGAACTTAGCAAGGTGGGAAGCTGGGTGGTCCCCTCCTTCCTGTGGGGTCACCAGCCCCGAGGCACCGTCCCTATCTGCTGGGTGACCTGCCTGAAGCCAGGTGGGGCTCTGTTGTGGCTGGAGGGGGGCCCAACGGCAGGACTCATCCAGGTCAGAATTCTCACCCAGGCCTCTCTAGCTGCCTCTCCGGAACCAATAAAAGGGGTGGCTCGGGAGCCAAAAGCACCTTGCCCATGATCTTAGCAACCATCCATGACCCTCACCGTTGGGCCAGCATATGTCTTCCCACCCCCAAGTCACCAGCCTGGAAGGTCTTCACTGGGGGAGAAGCTGATCTTAGAGGCTGTGGTCCAGGATCTGTGGGGGACGTAACGGAAAAGGGTCATTCTGGGGAACGGGGGGCCGAGGCTAGCAAAGTGGCCCACAGAGCCAGAGGTCTCCCCCAGCCTCAAGGAATGGTCGAGAATTTGAGTCCTGGGGTTCTCAAGGATTCACCAGCAGGCAGGGCGTCAAGGGGAAGCCCGATGGCCGAGACTTGAGTCAGTGGAGAACTATGTGGGCACAATTAAGCCCTGGGGGCTCCCACCTCCCTCCCAGCCCAGGTCCTCCTCCTCCTCATGACCCAACCACTCATTAGAGGTCACACCAGCTGGGCCAGTTTCCCCGGGGCGGATTCCCAGCTGGGCTGGGCGAGGACGGGTGGGGAGGAAACAGATGAACATGTCAGGGACGCCACTGTCACCGCACAGGCTGAACCCCAGATCCTGCCGACCCCGCCCTGGACAGTGCTGGGGCTAGGCGAGGAGGGCCACTCGAAGAGCCTTGGATCGGGTCTTACCTGGGAGGCGAGTACTTGCCAACAGCTGTTTTCTGTTTGCGAAGGCCCATAATCTTTATTTTGGGATTAAAAAAACAACAAAAACGTCCAACTCCTCTCTCAGGTGGTTTCTCACCACCTCCCCGGGGGGGGGGGGGGGCTTGCCTCTTAGCTGTTTCCCAAACCCCCGTAGTGGTGCACGTTTGGGGACCCCTGGGGGAGGGGATATTTGGGACCCAAGGAGGGCTGATTTAAAACACTTAACTTCTGGACTTCTTTATGCTCTTTTGAAGACCAGAGAAGACAATCGGTGCTATTTGGGCGGGGGGGGGGGTGAATACAGGTGGATTCGTGGAAAATGTATTTATTACAGGACTAAAATGTTACACTTACAAAGGACTAAAAATGTTACACTTACAAAGACTCGAATGAGTCCTGCAGCGTTTTCATATTGTCCTGCGGTGACGTGTAGATGGTACTTCTTTTATTTTCGAAGGATGCCAAGCGGCTATTTTTTAAATAAAGGTATCTATTTTCTCAAAGCTTCCAGAGACATCGCCAAAGCACGTGGGAAGCCCTGAGCTCTGACATTCTGGATAATTCACATTCGATGGGAGAGACAGCTCCCAAAGACACAGGCAAATGGGTCTTAAACATTTAGCCAATCACGCTTGTGAAAGAAATGCAAATTAAGACTTCTGCGGGTATACCGTTTTTCACCTCTTTTCACCTCAAATGCTGAAAGATTCAAAACCCACTCTGGTGCCAAAGCTGAGGGAAAGTAGGGGAGGTGGTGGGGATGTATACGGGGAAAACCCCACAAAGGGAAATTTGACATTAGCGATCAAAACTTCCACTTTGATCCAGCAAGTCCTGTCCTAAAAATGTATCATCTAGATAGATGTGCATATATCCCCATAGAACGTCTCCAAGAGACAATGGCCAATGGGATAAATGTGGTGTGGAACATTGTGGGAGGGAGGGGGAATAAAAATTCATGTTCTTATGTGCTTATGAATGCATTAAGAAATTGGGTAGAGCACACAAAAAATTAGTAACAGTGATTAACCAGGTAAGGGGACGAGAAACTGATGGGACAGAACGGGGATGATTTTCCCTTTCCCTTTGAAACTTTTTTAAAAAAATTCATTTGAGAGTGCGGGAGAGTACTAGATGGGGGAGGGTCAGAGGGAGAGGGAGAAGCAGACTTCCCACTGAGCAGGGAGCCCAACTTGAAGCTTGATCCTAGCACCCCGGGATCATGACCTGGGCAGAAGGCAGACCCGCAACCCACCGAGCCACCCAGGCACCCCTTCCCCTTGATACTTTTTGAAACAAGCAAATGTCCTACTTATTCAAAAATTAAAATGAAGGGGCTCCTGGTTGGCTCAGTCAGTTAAGCGTCTGCCTTTGGCTCAGGTCATGATCTCGGGGTCCTGGGATTGAGCCCCACATCGGGCTCTCTGCTCAGCAGGGAGTCTGCTTCTCCCTCTCACTCTCCCTCTGTGCTCACTCTCGAAAATAAATAAATAAAATCTTTAAAAAATTAAACTGAAAAATGCTATTAGATGCTAAAGAGATCTTCAGTGAACACACCTGTTGCCCTGTGAGGCTCTGGGCCCGAGAACATTCGGGAACTGCCCGCCTACCCATCGTGCTGCCTGAGAGTGTCCGCTCCTGGCTCGGTGGGGCTGGTTTGTCTGGTTAGTGGTGTGACATCGTCTGCTGAACAGGCACACCAGGAAGGAAGGTAGAAAGCTTAAAACTTGACTCAGGGTTTCTCAGTTCCTCTGGACTTCTCTTTGGGCTGGATCATTTAATGTGATAGTTTTGGTTTTTCTCTACCCTTCCTTTCCTTCATCAGGTAAAAGCTTTTACTTTAAACAACCCCCCTGACATCATGATACTGCAGGAAGACACCATTTATGAAAAGACAAACAGGGGTGCCTGGGTGGCTCAGTGGGTTAAAGCCTCTGCCTTTGGCTCAGGTCATGATCTCAGGGTCCTGGGATCAAGCCCGGCACCGGGCTCTCTGCTCAGCAGGGAGCCTGCTTCCTCCTCTCTCTGCCTGCCTCTCTGCCTACTTGTGATCTCTGTCTGTCAAATAAATAAAATTTAAAAGAGAGAGAGACAGACAGATGGAAGCCTGGGATTAAACACGAACTGTTGCTCCTCTCTTCTGCCCCTTGTCCAAGGGCATGCCCCTTACGCACACACACTTTGCTACCTCCCCTCACAATAACCTTTTTTTAAAAAAATTAATTTATTTGTCAGAGAGAGAAAGAGAGAGCACAAGCAGAGGGAGCGGCAGGCAGAGGGAGATGGGGGTCCCCCATTTGGAACTCGATCCCAGGACCCTGGGATCATGACCTGAGCCGAAGGCAGACGCCCAACCAACTGAGCCACCCAGGCGTCCCGCTTCGGCACAAAATACCCAGGTCCCATCCTCACTTTCCCGCATCCTCCTTTCACCTGGTACGAAATAATTCTCAACACAAACTCTTTGTAGATCCAACAGGTGGTGCTGGTATAGACCTCTGGGCCTTGGCTTGGGTGGATCTCTGCCTGGAGAACTCCTCCCTAACTTTCCAGAAGCAGTTCAAGGCTCACCCGTGAAGAGCTCCCCACGCCCCACAGCTGTCAGAGTTGACCCATCCCGCCGTCTTCCCAGGGACACTTTGCAATCCCTATTTGTCCACAGGGCCATTTCTCCCTTCTAGACACTGTGCTCCTTCAGGGGGAGAATAGATCTTCCTGATCTCTGGATCTCAGTGCCTGGCCTAGGATTTGGTAACGGGTAAGAGTTGGAGAGATATTTCAAGAACGCCTGCGTGAAGGCAGACAAGCGGGAAATTAAGAAGAAATAAATGGGATGGTTTGGTGGCCGGGAACAAACTTGAGTCCGAGGGACTTAGGCTGTGGAACAGCTAGTTTGAATTAGGGCTTCACAAAGACCAGCCTTGAGACAACCCCGAGGAGTCCAGTTAAAAAGACATGTTTCAAATCATGTAGGAGGCACGGAAGGAAGAGAGAGGGAGCAGCCCGGTTAGGTGGCCCGAGGGTCGCGCAGGGCGGAGACGAGACATTTTATGCCAGTAAAAACTCCACAACGAGGCTACTCATACTTTGCACCTGTGCGTACAATCTGTACCCTGGCAATCTTCACACCATATAAAGTGGTTGTGCTCTCCAAATGGTGGTCTGGAGGTTTAATTTCAATGACTCAGTGTTGCATGGGGGAGGGAGCTCAGGAATCCTCCGGAGGGAAGGGTGACAACAGAGAATGATGGGCAGGATGAGGGAACAGAGCAGGCCTTCGTGGGAAGAGAGGAAGAGGATAGGGGAGACCTAGAAGAGGGCATTAACCGGCACCTGGCTGGCTCGGTCAGAAGAACCCTTGACTCTTGATCTCAGGGTTGTGAGTTTGAGCCCCATGTAGGATGTAGAGATTACTTAAAACTTAGAAAAAAAAAAAGGCAAGCAAGAAAAGAGGGGGTTGGGGGAACTAATAAGAACAAGAAAAGAGAGGATGAGTCTGCGAGGACCAGAAAGGAAGGCAAGGTTAGGAAGGCAGGGGCATTCAGCAGCTCCCTGGAACTTCTAGCAACCTAGGCTCCCTAGAACTTCTAGGGCCCCACGGGCTTCTCCCTGAAGGTTCTTCCCTCCAGCTGCAAGGACCTGGCTCCTGGAGACACTACGTCAAGCTGCTTCCCATCTCCAAGCCCTCCCTCCAGCGATTCCCACTGCCTCATGGAGCTAATTTTAACATTCTTCCAAACTCAGCCAAGGGTGATCTCACCCCAGAAGTCTTCCCTGACTCCAAAGCTCTCTGCTATTCCTGCCACACAGAAGCACCAAGGTTGGGGCGCCTGGGGGGCTCCGTCGATTGAGTGGCTACCTCTTGGTTTCAGCTCAGCTGGTGATCTCAGGATGATGAGATCCCATCCAGCAATGGCCTTAGCATGGAGCCTGCGTTAAGATTCTCTCTCTGCCTCTCCGTTTGTGAGCTCTCTCTTTAAAAAAAAAAAAAAAGCCCCAGCAACCCCACCAAGGGCTGCTGCTCATCAAGCACTTTTCCTGGGGGTGGGGGGGAGCTGATTGTCAGTTTCACTGCCTATCTCTCCTCTTAGACAATGAACTTCCTGCAGGCAGAAGCTTTGACTAATTTCACTTTGCAATTCCAGGGTCCAGATCAGGCATGGCTTGCAAAAGATGCGTAAACATTTGTTGAAAAGAATTACAGGGGCACCTGGGCCACTCAGTCCGAGAGCATGTGGCTCTTGAACTCAGGGTCGTGAGTCTGAGCCCCACGTTGGGTGTAGAGTTTACAAAAATAGCAATAATGATAAGCTTAAAAAAAATGGCATTAGAGGTATTCTCACTGAAATTTTAAAAGGATTTTACTTATTTGAGAAAGAGAACGAGAGCATGAGCAGGGGGAGAGGCAGAGGGAGAAGCAGCCTCCCCCTTGAGCAGGGAGCCCAATGTGGGGCCTGATCCTGCAACTCCAGGATCATGACCTGAGCAGAAGGCAGACGCTTAAACGACTGAGCCACCCAGGCGCCCCTCACTGAATTTTTCAGTTATGAATAAAATCTAGGGCTGTTTACAGCATATTTAAAACACAACTTTTTTAAACCATGAAAACCCATTTTCTTTAGTGACTCTACTCTGGCTCCTCAAGGACATGGCTTCTTACTCTTTGACTTGACCCAGTGGAGTCCTAGAAATTGGTACCACATAGGGAAGGAACTGGGAAGAGCCTGAGTGGGTTCATCTGCAACCCGAAGGTTCTACGTAACTTGCAAGAGCTCCTCTCACTTCTCCGTGGGTCAACGACCCCATCTGTGTAATGGGAACAATAACACGGTACCGGCCTCACAAGGCCATCTGATGGGCTAAAAGAGCTAACAACATAAAGTGAG
Organism: Enhydra lutris kenyoni; assembly: GCF_002288905.1. Classification (NCBI taxonomy): domain Eukaryota; kingdom Metazoa; phylum Chordata; class Mammalia; order Carnivora; family Mustelidae; genus Enhydra; species Enhydra lutris. The sequence continues at coordinate 2,928,236 of NW_019154166.1, read as the reverse complement.
AAGAGCGTTCCCAGGACTCAGCAAGCTGCCCACGTCTTACGAATTACAGCGACGTGCGTGTCTTTGTCTGCAGGACCCCGCATCGCTCCGTCAAGGACAAGGCATTATTCATCCGATAGAAACGGATCCCCCACCAGGTGCGCGGCCAGGCAAGCCGCCGGAGCTCACCCCCCTCCCGCACTCCCCGCCCCGCCCTACAGCCTGCCCCCGCGTCCGTTTGCGGGCGACCCCGGACCGCGCCCCAGCTTCCATCAGACCGCGGACCGCAGGGCAGCGGGCAGTAACGATCGGAAAGGGGCGCAGCTCTCTGCTTGCAAAGCCTCCCTCCGAGTGTGGTCTCGGACCCGGACCCGGGGAATCACCCGCGAGCTCGTCAGACACGCAGGTGCGGACCTCCTGGCGCGGGGCGGGGACGATCTCGGGTCCCCGCCCCCGCAAGGCGGGTGGCCGCTGCGGGGCGGGGCGGTGGAGCTCATCCAAAGACCCGCGCACGCGCGGAACCGGGGTGACCGGCGGACGCAGGCCCAGCGCCACCTGGCGGCCGCTAGTAAGACCTGCCCTTTCCCGGCGAATGAGGCGCCGGCTCCTTCACCACGCACCGGAACAGCCACACCCTGAGCAGCCTCCGCCACCACCCGCCCAGGAACGACCCTTTCCGGAGCACCCACCTGCAGAACCCAGACTTCCCAAGGGAGGCACCAGGCCCTGGAGAAGGCGGTTTTGCTGTTCCCTGCAGTTCCCCTCCAAGCCGCGGGGGTGCACTAGTCATCAGTTTCTTTCCCAGTTTCCTCCTCCAGTTCAAACCCCGCGCCTCTCTCGCGCCAAGACATGATCGGTATCGCGAGATCTCTCGGCAACTTACAGAACCGGAAGTAACGTGTGGATCTCTTCCCTTCTGCGGCCATCGCTGAGGCTCCTGTGGGTGAGTTTTGACCGTACAAGCGCGAGAAAAATCCACGGCCATCCGTTGGCGGGCGCGATGTCTTTTGACCCCGGGGGTCCGATACCCTCCCGGCGGACGAATAGCACCCAGGGAAAGGGGCCGGGATGGTCTTCATCTGTTTTCCCGCAAGCCTGAGGGCCGCCGAGCTCGGGAAGGGAGGAGGAGAGGGGGTTTAGGAACCCCGCATATCGACTCCTGGAGGGGAAGCGTTCTCTGGGGATGGAGACAAGTCTACTCGGTGTAGTTCCTTAGAGGTGGTCTCGAAATAATTACCTGGTAAAGCCAGGGAACTTGGCAGGCCGCGCTCGCCCAGGAGAAGGCTTTTTGGACCCGAGATGCGCAGCCCTGCCCAGGCTTGGGGACGGAAGAGCCGATGCGTTTTGTGGGGACTAAACGCGCTCGCGCCTGGGTCTGTAGTGGGTGGACGGTGGTCGGTCTCTGCAGAGTGTGATGTTGAATGAGTGAGTTGTGGGTCTGCGCTGCCTTCACGCATCAGGGGTGCGAGTCCCGTCTTGACTTCTTACCCGGTGATGCAGCAGTTGGAGGGTGTGAGCTGAAGCAGGTGTGTTACTGATGGGGAATTACTATCGTTATTATTATTTTAGATTTTATTTATTAGCACACGCAGAGGGAGAAGCAGGGAGCGCTCCGCGGGGCTCCATCCCAGGACCCTGGGATATGACCTGAGCCGAAGGCGGATGCTTAAGGGACGGAGTCCCCCGGGCTCTCGGGAATTCTTTATCGCATCAACAAATACAGAAAATCCCGCGGCAGACTAGGATCGTCCCCGGGGCTTTCTGACCTGCCCAGCTGGCAGTGGTGCCGTTACCTGTTTGGAAACTGGACTCGACTGTGGTCACTTAAGGGCTGACGCGGCTTCTGACTTTCCTCTTCAGCCGAGATGAAGTTCAATCCCTTCGTGACTTCCGACCGGAGCAAGAACCGGAAGCGGCACTTCAACGCGCCGTCCCACATTCGCAGGAAGATCATGTCCTCCCCTCTTTCCAAGGAGCTGAGGCAGAAGTACAACGTGCGCTCCATGCCCATCCGGAAGGATGACGAAGTGCAGGTCTGGAGCGCGCGGGGGTCTCGGCGGAGCCCGCACGCCGGGCCGGGAGAGGGATTGCGCTCTGGCCGCGAGGCGCCTGAGACGTGGCTTCCAGAGCAGGAGTGCGGGAGGGAGCCGTAAAGTCAAACGGGAAACCGTGTCAGTCGTCCCAAGCCCCAGAATTTGGGCCTAATAACCAGGGGAAGGGAGGTGGTTCAGAACCAACGCACTACTTTGTGATGCGCTTTTTCTCGGTGCGGGAGGTCACAGAGATGCGTGTGAGGACCCGTTCGGGTTCTGTCTGAGTTAAAGTCCTGATAGGGGAGCCCTCCCTGGACCGTAGTTTTACGTGGTGGTTTTATGTTTACCGGTGGACACCTTGTCACGTGGATTTGAGTGAAAATCTCTGTGTGCTTCGCTGTAACCTGCAGCTGGTGAGGACAGGATGGAGGCCCCGCTCTAGAGCAGCCTGCGCCTGTCGCCAGTATTGACGGGGTGAGCGGCCGTTTACGTGAAAGGCCAGTCTCCAGATGGCCGTGTGGGTTGACACCCGCCGTTGGTTGCCACTGTACTGGTGCCGGATTTGTCGGTGCTTTCAGGAGGTGGTCTTGGCTTCCAAAATCTTTTTTTTTTTTTAAGATCTTATTTATTTGATGGACAGAGATCACAAGTTGGCAGAGAGGGGGAAGCAGGCTTCCTACTGAGCGGAGGGCCCAATACGGGGCTCGATCCGGGACTCCAGGATCATGACCCAAGCCAAAGGCAGAGGCCTTAACCCACTGAGCCACCCAGGCGCCCCTCAAGGTCTCTTAATGTGAGAAAATCTGCAGCTGGAAGGATGTTTCTTTCAGAAACATCTTCACAGAAACATCTGTGCAGGAGCACTTTGGGTTGCTTCCAGACTGGCTGAGCATCACTGGGACTCGGGGGTGGGAAACTGTCCTTTGGGAAAGAATTGGTTCCCACACATCCTTGCTGCTGCCCGCCCTGGCACTGGGTTGGACACATTAATGGGTTGTGAATTTAGTCTTGTGGTCTCTTGCCTCCTTTGACGCGGAGTAAAGTTCCTTGTTGTCCATCTGCTACGAAAGCCAAAGTGGGGTCGTGTTTTAACCTTTTACCAAGCCCGCGGCTGCTCGTGGACCACCACTTGGTGGATGTGCTGTCCATCACTGGATTTATATGGGGACATAATTTATTTGCAGGTTCAAGCCAGAGAGAATTATTGGGACGTTTCCGCTAGCCGTCCTGTCTTTGAAAATTGGAAGGTCTCATAGATCTGGTCGAGTCAGTGACGTTTACGTGATCTGTAGCTTTCCTGGTTCCCAAGGTTGATCTTTTTTTTTTTTTTTTTCCTTTTTTTTTTTTTTTAGATTTTTTTTTTTTGACAGTTCACAAGTAGGCAGGGGGGGGGGGGGGGGGGGGGGGAGCAGGCTCCCTGCTGAGCTGAGAGCCTGATGTGGGGCTCCATCCCAGGACCCTGAGATCATGACCTGAGCCAAAGGCAGAGGCTTAACCGACTGAACCACCCAGATGGCCCCTAAAGGTTAATCTTAATATTTCTGTTATTTTTGAACTTCGTTTAGGTTGTGCGAGGACACTACAAAGGTCAGCAGATTGGCAAGGTCGTCCAGGTCTACAGGAAGAAGTACGTCATCTACATTGAACGAGTGCAGCGAGAAAAGGCGAATGGCACAACCGTCCATGTGGGCATTCACCCTAGCAAGGTAGGTGTTTCTGAGAATGCCTGAGAGAAGGGAAGGAATTTACAGGAGGTGTTGGCAAATGTGGTTCCTTGTTCGCAGGGCCCTCCCAAGAGAGATAGAATCCCTGATTTTAGAGGTTCTAGAAACCAATCTTAAAAGCCAACACAGTATTTGAATGGAGTTCTAGAAACCAGACTGAAATTTTTTATGAGATCAGGGCATCTTGACTAGTCATTATGTATATTTAATGTATCTTCTCCTTAAAAAGCTGTGGTGAACAAATCTTAAAATCTAGGAAATAGGGTCATTTTTCTATTAAATGGAGCTGATAGCCTGTTCATTCTCAGTATTAAAGCTGAGTAAGCAGGGGCGCCTGGGGGATTCAGTCAGTTAAGTGTCCAGCTTTTGGTTTTGGCTCAGGTCGTGACCTCAGTGTCCTGGGATTGAGGCCCTCAAGTGGGGCTCTCCACTCAGCGTAGAGCTTGCTTGAGATTCCCTCTTTCTTTGCTCCTCCCACTAATGCACTGTCTCACTCCTGCTCGCTCTCTCCCTCTCCCTCTAAAATAAATAAATAAATCTTAAAAAGTAAATAAAGCTGGGTAAGCAGGATGTCAGTTCTACAACCCTATGAAGTATTTACAAATGGGGGAAAAAACCGAAGCCCACAAGCTAAGATCTCATGGATAGTGGTAGTGTCTGAGCCAGCATAGAAAATCTGGTCTGTTTCCCATGCAGGTGCCTGTCTGGAACTTGGATGTGAATTCTTGGATATTGTCATTTCTTGCCTCTGGTTTTTAAAAGATCTTATGATGCTGCCATAAATCTGTTTCCAAACTACAGGAAAGTTGGAAGGATTGCTATGGCAATACTCCTAGATCTCTTTCACCTCAAATTCACTATTAATGTTTTCCTGTGTTTTCTTTACCTCTCTTCCCTACCCCCGGTGCATTACCAGCGTGGTGACGCTTCCCTCTAATTCCTTTAGTATGTGTCTCCTGGGAGCAAGGACTTTGCTGTTCTCTGGCCTTCGCCAGTCCTGTGTCTGTCCCACCAGTAGATCGGCTACTATCCAGGTCACCAACCAGTGATAGCTTCTTGGTCTTTTCCAGGTAGCACAGCGTAGGATGTAAGTTTCCTTCACTGTGGCTCGGTGATTGTCTTCATCTCTTTATTTCAGTCTAAGGACTTCAGACCTCTAAAGGCAGAGGACTCTGGCCCGGACCTCAACACCCAGTTACCTGTTTTGCATTTTAGCTTGAATTTCTGATGGGTAACATCAAACCTAATGTGTTCAGACTTCTGATTCTGTCCACGGTTTGCCACCATCACAGTGTATGGCAGCTCTGTCCTCCCAATTGCTCATTTTAGTAGTGGGAGTAACAAAGTTGTAGTCTTTTAGCAAGATTTGTGATTATGATGCAATATTGTGTATATATCACTACTGCTGATGATATCTGTAGGACTTAAAAGTTTGTAAGTTGTTTTTTTTTTGTTTTGTTTTGTTTTGTTTTTTAATTTTAAGATTATTTATTTGACACACAAAGTGAGATCACAAGTAGGCAGAGAGGCAGGCGAGAGGCGGGGGAAGCAGGCTCCCCACTGAGCAGAGAGCCCGATGGGGAGCTTGATCCCAGGACCCTGAGATCATGACCTGAGCCGAAGGCAGAGGCTTAACCCACTGAGCCACCCAGGCGCCCCAGTTTGTAAGTTTATACCTTAACATCTGTACTGTCTGCCATCCCTTGGTGACCATTTTAATCTTGTCACAAGTTTGACTTTTTACAATAGTACCTGTCCCCACCATCATACAGTGTTTGTCCGTCTGACGTCTCTCACCATAATGTGCTCAAGGTTTCAGGTGTCTTGAGTGTAGCCTTAACTGTAGGGCCTTGTTTGATCACCCTGTAGGATTTAGCCCCTGCTCACCAGCGTCCTTAGTCTCCCCCATATTGCCTGTTTTTCTGTATATCAGAGTCTGACATATATCCACGTCCTTTGTTTTCTCTCTCCCCATACCAAAGTACAGGCTCTGAGATGGCAGAGATTTCTTTTTGGTGGTTTTGCTGTGTTCCCAAACCTGGTTCAGTGCTCTTTGCCCCTGTTCCTCGCCTTCCTTCGCAAGACCTAAATTTAACCATCACCTGGAGACCTTTAACTATTAGATTTGTCTCAAGAAGAATCTATACTCTGGTTTTGTGGGTCGAAGCTACATTTATACTCCAACTTGATGATTCTCAAGTTACGGTAGAAACAGCAATGTGTATGACTTGGTTAGCTTGTGAAGCTGGTAACTCTAGAAGTGTTTTGTTTCTCTGCAGGTGGTTATCACTAGACTAAAACTGGACAAAGACCGCAAAAAGATCCTTGAACGGAAAGCCAAATCTCGCCAAGTAGGAAAGGAAAAGGGCAAATACAAGGAAGAAACAATTGAGAAGATGCAGGAGTAAAGTAGTCTTCTCTGTGACTTGAAATAAAAACTGTTAAAATGAAGAGCCTTTGCTTTCTGTGTGGGGCTTGGGGATAACGTCCCCCTGCCAGCCGGTGGGTTTTCCAGGAAGTCGGGTGGCATTTGCTGCTGGAGGCAGGCCCCCCATCCTGGGCCTTGACTGTGCTAAAGAAAAATACTATCTAGGTAGAGGGGGTTTTCCCATTTGAGCACCAACTCTTTAGTCACCGAGAGTAATGAGATTCTGATTAGTGGGGGTGTCCCCCTTATTAGAGCAGGCAGTATTGGGGGGCATCATGGCTCACTGAGAGGAAAGCCCAGATAAAGAGACCTGTGGGCTACCGCCCCAACCTGCTGTCTCTGCTGCCGGGCGACAACTATGAAGGTGTGCACGTGGCGTGCTGAGGCTTGGGTACAAGCGAGGAGCCACTGCCCCCAGCTGTGCTCATCCTTTACCGTAATCTCGCAGGCACTGGCGCCATCGCGCCAAAATTTCAGAGCGCAAATGCTTACGTTGCAGTTCGAAGTAAACGTTCCTCTGAAACGTGGGTTCCGAGGGCTCCGTGAAGAGGCGCCAGCCTCTCTCCTTTCCCATGAAGCTTCTAGATGCAGAATGAGGGATGCAGCTCACTTTCCTCACTTCCTGACCGCGGGCTTTGCAACAGCGTGAGGGACGGGGTCAGCGGCTCGCTCTGCCAAGGTCACGCACAGGCCGGCCGCAGGTACCCCCGGCCCCAGCGACCGCCGAAAGACAGGCGGCGAAAACCCCTAGCAGGACCCCGTCGGGGGTTTAAAAAGATGCCCGGCGGGGGCGGGGCTTCCGGCCGGCGCCGAGCGGCTTCCGGTGCGGGCGGCGGCGGCGGGAAGGTGTGGCGGCAGCAGGACTGGGGCCCGCGGCGGCGGGGGAGGGGAGGACGGGCCCCGACGCCGCGACCCGCGGCGCATCCCCCTCACATCCCAGGCCTCTGGCCTGGGTTCGGCGGCTATCCGTCCTCCCAGCGTCTCCCGGCCTCGCTCATTGGTTCACCCCCGAACTCGCCGTCCTTGCGGGGGTCGGGGGCGGCGATCGGCGGGCGGGGCGGGGGTTGCGGACGGGCCTGGGAGGCGGGGCGGGAGTGCAGGGAGGAAGACCACGCACGCAGGGGAGGTGGCCACCGCAGCCGGTCTCCAGGAGCGGTCGGGACGTCTGTCGGAGGATGCGGGGAGGCTCTGCTAAGTGCTTCACCTGCGTTATCCCCGCGTCTGCATCAGGAAACCAGTACGTCCCCCTGTTGTGGCTGAGGGAGCTGAAGCCCAGTAACTCCGCCCGGGGCAGGGACACACCCCTCAGCCCTCCCCTTGCCGGCCTCGCCTCTGCACCTGCACGGGGAGCGTCTGCCTGCCGTCCTCCGAGCATCTTTTGTCTCGCCGGATCCTTGGCCGTCTGAGGGAATACCGCCCGGTAGAGGGCTCAGCGCCTACCTGCGAGGTTGTGTACGCCCGGACCAGTCGACGACGAACACAAGATCAAGTGCTCCAGAGACAGGCCGGAGCGGTGGCAATCGGATGGAGTCGCTGGACGCATCAGGAAGGCGGCTGAGTTCACAAGACCAACGAGAGGGCCTTCCAGGTCTGGGACGCCAAAGCAAAGACTCACAGGTGGGTGAGGGCGGGAGATGGCTCCAGCTTTCTCTAACCAAGGTCATGTATCCGTAGTTACCCCGCCGTCGCAGACCGCGTGAGGAAGCTCGACACAGTTCTTTCCTGCTGCTGTGGAACAGGTGCTGAAAACCCAGACGACCGCAGGGAGGGGCAGATAAGGTGGACACGTTAGTAGGGCGCTTAGGGACGCTGGGAAACGGGAGAGTGCGGGCTCTTCTAACCCGATCTGCGGCCAGTTGTTGCCAAGCAGCCAAGCTCCCAGGATGGCCAGATCGTCCCCTTTTCCAAGAAGGGCAGCCAAGATTCCTGTATGAAATCCCATCTGTACCTATAGGTAAATCGTTCTCATTTCTCAAAAAACAAACACCTGATGGACTAACCAAAATAGGCCCGTTAGCTAAATGTGGCTTTTCCTAGCATATTGTGAGGACCGTGTCTCAGATTAAAGGCTGAGATTTTGCATCTTTTCATTATAAATTATTCCCAACCTGTCTTCATTCTTTTATAGGATGAAGATGAAGCTTTTGCTTCCCTTACAGTCCCCTGAAGGGCCTCAAATAGCAGCCAGGGCAGCCACTCAATTATAGCTGCTGGTTTCAGGGAGGAGTCTGGAAGGTGCTTTCCTGGATCCTGCTGAATATCTCGTGGTCTCTTCTGAGGACCTTTGGCTGTGGGATGATAACACATTCCTTTTAAACGTGATTAAATTATTAAATGTGACTGGTAGGGGCGCCTGGGTGGCTCACTCCATTAAGCATCTGCCTCCAGCTCCGGTTATGATCCCAGGGGCCTGGGATTGAGCCCCACGTCGGGTTCCCTGCTCAGTGGAAGCCTGCTTCTCCCTCTGCAGCTCCCCCTGCTGTGCTCTCCCTGTCAAATAAATACATTCTTATAAATAAATAAGTGTGACTAGTAGATGAAACAAACTGGTTTATTTACTGCAGAACTTCTCAGAGCCTTTATTAAAAAAAAAAAAAGATTTGAGAGACAGTGGGCGCTCATCAGCAGGGAAAGGGGCAAACGTAAAGAATCTCAAACAGACTCTGCTGCGGAGACCCACGTGATGGACCCTGAGATCACGACCTGAGTTCAAAACCAAGAGTCAGACGCTTAACCAACTGAGCCACCCAGGTGCCCCCTCTGAGCCTTTAAAATGTCCATTTACACTGAGGATCTTAAGCTCACACTTAAACAGCATTTGCAAACATTCTATTTCTTCAACACTGAAATGTATGTTTTCCACATATATTAACCTGGATGTGTTCATTTAACGTAGTTCCTCTGTTTTTTCCCCTCAAAAAAAGTCATCAGAGGGGCGCCTGGGTGGCTCAGTGGGTTAAGCCGCTGCCTTCGGCTCGGGTCATGATCTCAGGGTCCTGGGATCGAGCCCCGCATCGGGCTCTCTGCTCAGCGGGACCTGCTTCCTCCTCTCTCTCTGCCTGCCTCTCTGCCTGCTTGTGGTTTCTCTCTGTCAAATAAATAAATAAAATCTTTAAAAAAAAAAAAAAAAAAAAGTCATCAGAAAGTCAGCGGTTTTATAGTCAGCAGAGTCTTAGAATCAGAAATGTTCTGTGGTCAGCCAGTGATGCTCAGCACGAGAGTTTGAAGCCTTTTTAGTGGAGAACCTTCCAGACCTCAGCCTAACTAAGATGTTGCTCAGAGCTTTGAAGCCTTTTCATCTTTCTCTGCTTTCCAGGGTTCTGCCCTGCCTCTTGGCTCTCTGAGGGTGGCATCCCAGGGATCTTGTTTTCTCCCCAATTGCCGTTACTCCTGTTATCATCACAAGAACTCTCCCCCTGGCTGCATCACCATCCTACAACCCGGAGTGGTTCTAAGGAACCTCAGTTGACTGTCAAGTTCTCTCCCTGAGGAATTCTCCCGTCTTGGTGGGGTGTGGACCAACGGGACTACCGCTTTTTGGCATAACGAGCTCCTGACAGCTCTCTCTGCACATAGGTGGAGTTTTTCCATCTCTGGAAACAGACAGACCCTGCCGCCTCTAGTCAGAGCCGTCAAGCCCGTATTGGAAGGGGTCTTCAGTCTTGGAATACCCAAGTTCACTTGGACTCTCTGCTTTGTTCTGGAAATATGTGGGCCTCAGCTCAGGCAGAATCAAAACAGTCTAGGCCTGCAGACCTCCCAGGAGGGCAGAACTTGTTTCCTCACCCACGAAACTGGACTCCTCTGGTTGGATAGGAGACCATTTATTCCTTCTCCTGCCTTCCTTGGAACAGTCACATGATCACATTCCAAGTCACTGATGCTGGCGTGCCTTCATTCCTGGTACCCTCCACTGTCCCCCCAGTCCTGCTGCAGCCACTCCTTAGCCCAGGCCCCGAGAATGGTCCCTATGGCACCAGCTGGTTTCATTTCAAGAGGTAGCGACATCTGAGGCTATGCCAAATATGGCCAGTGTTTGAGAGCCTCGGGGAAGGCCTGCTGCATGGACACGATGCTGGACAGTTATGACAACGTGGTCCCTCAGGGTAAGGACTCAGTCTTCACTCACTACTCCTGTGTGCCGTCACCAGGGGGAAACTGTCATTCAAAAATTTCCCAGCACTTTCTCCTTGATTCTCCTAAAATGCAGACTCACTCTTCGGCCCCAAGAAATCGATTACATTGATTGTGGGAAAGCTAAAAAAGCCCCTTCCTGGGGCTCCTGGGTGGCTCAGTGGGTTAAAGCCTCTGCCTTCGGCTCAGCTCATGATCCCGGGGTCCTGGGATCGAGCCCCGCATCGGACTCTCTGCTTGGCGGGGAGCCTGCTTCCTCCTCTCTCTCTCTTTGCCTCTGCCTACTTGTGATCTCTATTTGTCAAATAAATAAATAAATAAATAAAAAATCTTTAAAAAAAAAAAAAAGCCCCTTCCTGGTGCTAACTTCAGGTTCAAGTTTGCAGTTATCATGGTGCCTTCCAGCAACATTCTCCCATTTATATTATTTTAAATGTTACTGAGGGAGAGTGTCCATCTACTGCCTGAAGCATTTCCATGTATCCTCTCTCCTACTCATGTAATAAATAAAGACCAGTTAACTAGGTTTCACTTAAAGAGCGAATAGTTTCATCCACTCTGTTTGCCTAAAGTCTAAAATTACTACATATTTCTATATATATCTTAGTAACTTTAAATTCTCTTGACACGCTCGGGTTTTGAGCAGTCTCGGTTGCTTTCTAGTTGCTTTATTCTGTTGCTGCTTTTATACTATTCCTCTGTGATCTTCCTTTTCTGTGGTGGTCTTCAAAAATCAGATGAAGAATGAGGAACTTGGGAGGGAAAGTCTTCCAGAGGGAATATCGGGGATTTTAACTCTGTTTTCTCTCTCCCTGTCTTAGGCTCCTTCTTACAGTTGTCCATGATGCCCCAGAAACCTGGAAATGACCCTCCTCATGTGTCCACTACAAGTGACACGGAAACGGAGATACGTCACATGAGAGAAAAGTTTCTTTCAAGTGTGACCAAGTTAGTAGAAAGCAAAAGTTACAACAGCAAGGTATTTTCCAAAGAAAAGTACTTTCAAACGATAAAGGAAGTCAAAGAAGCTAAGGAAAAGGGGAAGAAGTCCTCACGTGACTACCGCCGTGCGGCAAAATACGACGTGATCTCCGTGCAAGGCACAGAGAAACTGATCGAGGCGACCCACGGAGAACGCGACCGAATTCGGTATTACGTGCATAAGGAAGAGTTGTTTGACATTCTCCATGATACACATCTCAACATTGGGCACGGCGGGCGGACACGCATGCTCAAGGAGCTACAAGGAAAGTACGGGAATGTCACCAAAGAGGTCATTGTCTTGTACCTGACACTCTGTAAACAGTGCTACCAGAAGAACCCGGTACCCAAGAGAGGTCTTGCCCTCAAGCCCATGCCTTCGAAGGACACTGACTCCAGATGCCAAGTTGAGGTCCTGGACATGCAGTCAAATGCCGACGGTGAGTTCAAGTTTATCCTGTATTACCAGGACCACTTAACCAAGTTTATTATTTTACGGCCGTTGAAAGCGAAGCGGGCCCGTGATGTGGTCAGTGTCCTCTTGGACGTCTTCACGATTCTTGGTACACCTTGTGTGTTAGACTCTGACAGTGGCGTGGAGTTCACAAACCAGGTTGTGCATGAGCTCAGTGAGGTATGGCCAGACCTAAAGATTGCCTGTGGTAAGCAGCGCCCTGGCCAGGGCCCGGGATCCCTGGAGCAAGTCAGCCATGATGTCAAGAACATGGTAAGGGCCTGGATGCAGAGTAACCGCTCACGTCACTGGGCCGAAGGCCTGAGATTCATACAGATGGTGAGGAATCAGCTATTTGACGTGTCCCTGCAGCAAAGTCCATACGAGGCAATGTTTGGTTTTAAGGCCAAACTCGGGCTGTACTCTTCGCACTTACCCCGGGAAACCGTGGCCATCTTACAAACAGAGGAGGAGCTAGAAATTGCTGAAGAACAGCTAGAGAGTAGCCTTTGGATGGGGCAGGAAGAAAGGGCTGAGGTCGCAGCAGACAGATCTGATGTGGACGAGGACCTCGATCCCACCGCTCCAGAAGCAGCAGAGCCCAGCACCTCACATGGGGCCCCACATCTCTTTTGCTGGTGACCAGGCACCTGCCGAGTGGGCGCCATACAGCCCTTGGGGAACTGCCACCAAATTCCCTGGGGAAAGGTGCTCAAAGGGTAGACCTTCCCGTCAGTCAAATTGTCCATGGCAGTCCTTGCTTGAAGGGGCAAACCTGGTGAGGTCTGTGACCTGGGGCCACCATGACAAATGACCGCAGTCTTAGCAGCCTAGAACAGCAGGAACTTACCCTCTCGTCCTTCTGGGGCCAGAAGTTCAGAATCGGGGTGTCGGCAGGGTCTGCCTCTCCTGGAGGCCCTGAGGGAGAATCCATTCCGTGCCTCTGGCCTTTCTCTGATGGCTGCTGGCAATCCTTGGCTTGTACAAGGCCAGTCTCTGCCCCATCTTCCTGCGGGTCTCCACAGGGCCTCCTGCCCTCTGTCTCCATGTGTGTTCTTCTTTTCCGTCTCTTAGAAGGACCCACTGGATACCAGATCCATGTCATTGGGTTTAAGGTCCACCCCAGTTGAGGGTGATCTCATCTCGAGAGCCTCCCCTAAATTATGTTTGCAAAGCCCCTTTCCCCAAGTGGGGTCAGAGTCTCAGGTACTCGGGGTTTGGCCCTGGGCATAACTTTCTGGGGGACAGAGTTCTACCAACTATGGAGGAGTGTGTTTGCCTTCAGGATGTGAACTGATGGGGTCTTACCTGTGAAGCTGGTGGGGGTGCCCTCCCTATTTCTAGTACGCATTCCTTCTGCCAAATCCTGCTCCTCAGACAATATCCAAAAAGACAGGGCACAGAGGAAAAGATGGAGATGAAGGACAAGTCACGAGAGAAGATGCTGACCCAGCACACTCTGGGGACTGGCCACCTCAGCACCTGCTCTCTATTTCCTGCTTCAAGAAAAACTGTAGGTGCCATCCCGGCTCTCAGAACAGCATGTGCAGGGAACGGTGTGACCTGCCTGGAAGGTACTTTAAAAGTTGGCCAGAATTAAGACATGGCTAGGATTTCAGTCTGAGTCTGCCGCTTGTCTCTGCCTTAAGATAGCAAAGCATGTCTTTCTGGAACGGGTCAGTACATTCTAGGAAGTGACCAGTCACCAGGGACTCTGGAGCAAAGGGCAAACATGAGCCAGATGTCCCTGCTCTGGCCAGAGGAGACTAGAGCAAGGGCCAGTGTGGGTCATGGTTCAGGGTAAGGAGAGCTGACCTGAACAAGGAGAAGGACAGTGCCTTGGATCTGGGTTCTGCTGTGTTCCCACGGCCGAGACAAAGGCCTAGCCCACTGGAGATGTTCCGGGAGGATCTGTCGTGGGAACAAATAGTTCTACAGAGATGACCACGGGAAGGAGAGGGGTCTGGTCTTTATTCCCCCGTGCACCGTTCCTGCGTATCCTGGAGCCGTTCAAGCCCATTCTGATCACTCCTCGAAGCAGTTCCCTCCTCCGTAAGGGGCAGTACCTACCCCTACCCACAGAAGGGGCAACACTGCCTGCCTCACAGGGTTGTTGTGAGAACCAGAGAGAAGATGTGGGAAGGGCTTTGTCTAAACGCTGAGTTAGTTGTCCTTGCTACCAGCGGAGCCCATCCCCCACATGAAAGCTGGAGGCCTCTGCCCTTCCTCTGCCGGTTAAACAGTGGTACCAGGAGGCTACATGATTATTATTAGAAAGGAGGTGACAGCACCTTCCAGCTTGTTCCGGGGGGGAGGGGATCCTATTCCATCCTTGGCGGGGACCTCACTCTGCACTGCTCCTTTGTCACTCACCCTGGCAGGGTCTGGGAGGCCCGGCTCAACTCATGTTACAACACTCTTGCTGACCTACTGCCTCCTGATTGCCAGGCAAACCAGGAACAGCATCATGGACCCAGGCAGGGGAGAGGTGAGATGAGGCACAGCGTCCCCGCCTGCTCCAGGGAGGGGCTGCAGAGAACCCAGGTCTCCCAAGCTGCTGCATCTCCACTCTTCCTTCCCCTTTTCCTTCTTAATGCTGGTGGTGGGAGAAGAGTTAGAGGTGTACACTGAGACCTCGCGTGGCCTTACTCTGCGTTTCAGCATCTGGAACAGAAGCTCCCAGGGTCCCACCAGCTGCTTTCAGCATGCAAATGTAGTTCGTGTGCGAAACTGAAAACTATCACCACCATCACTCTCAAAAACCAGGTTTCACATACATCTCTGGAAAAGTTGGAAGACCTGGCCACACCAGGCCTGCGTCTTTGCATCACAGCAGAGTGGAGCTCAGTGGCAGCCCCCAGGGGGCAGTCTGCGCATGCGTCCTCCAGGCGGCCACCGTCAGCCGCCCCCCGCCGCAGAATACGGGCAGGTGCATTTCTGTGGCTGTTGCTGGAGAAAGGCATGTGAAGTCAGAATATGAACCAAGGCCAGAAACCAACCTCTGTTTGCTTTAAGAATTTATGATAAAAGTGGCATTCCAGGGGCGCCTGGGTGACTCAGTGGGTTGAAGCCTCTGTCTTCGGCTCAGGTCATGATCCCAGGTTCTGGGATCGAACCCACATCTGGCTCTCGGCTCAGCAGGGAGCCTGCTTCTCCTTTTCTCTCTGCCTGCTTCTCTGACTACTTGTGATCTCTGTCAAATAAATAAATACATAAATCTTAAAAAAAAAAGAAAGTGGCATTCCACATCAGCGAGAGGGCGGCATTACTCCGTTAATGTGTTCAAGCAGGGAACACATGAAGTCTGATTCTGAAACAGGAAAGGAAACTACAAAAGTGTTGGGGGGAAGTGGGGGACTGTTGTGATCTTGGAATGGAGAAAACCCTCAGCGCTACAAGAAATTCAAAAGCCGTAAAAGGAAAAGCTAATACACTTGGCCCTCATGAAAATCTCAAACATCTATGGAAAATCCGGGTTTAAATAGTGAACAAAGATAAGTGACATTGGAAGAAAATACTTGCAACACCTAAAACATCCTCGTATTTGAAAAAAGTTTGCTTACAAATGAATAATGAAAAGAGGAGCCAATAGAGAGCGAGCAGAGGCTAAAAGAAGGAAAAGAAACGGGTAATGCTTCACGTGTCTGCGTGCACCTGCAGTGTGTTCAAAGAACCCCGAGGCTGTTCGTTTCACAAAACAGACTCAAGTTATTTGAGAATCTTAATGTTCTCCACTGTGCAGGTGGGAGAAGAGACACGAGCCTAGTGATCCTGTCTTGATGGGAAAAACCTTACCGATAAGGAGCTACAGTGATTACTAGGTTATTTTCAAGACCGCTGTATTCGTTTCCCACGGCTGCCACCCCACAATGAACTGGGGGACTGAGAAAACAGAAATTTATCATGTCACGGTTCTGGAAGCCAGAAGTCTGAGATCAAGGTGTCCGCAGGTTTGGCTCCTTGCCAGGGCGCTGGGGAGACTTCCGTGCCTCTCCTAGTTTCTGGTAGCCTCAGGTGTCCCTGGGCTTGCAGATGACATTCTCCCTATTCCTTCACGTCTGTGTGTCTGTCTCTGTGTCCAAGGGTCCCCTTCTAATAAGGACCCCATCATTGAATTGAACAATGAGGCAGAAGAGGAAATGTTGCTCAGAAAGGGCATCTAGCCCAAGATTCAGACCCAAGTCTTTCCAAGTCCAAGGTCAGCTCTTACAACCACCCCTCTTGCTCATGAATTTCTAGGGGTGCCCATTGCTCATGGGAAAATGGCTTAAACCTGATGGCCCAACTTGATGTGTAAGTTGGCACACAGTGTGGTCCCAACTCAGGCACAAGAGCAGCTTCAGTGGCCTCTGGGCTAGGCGTGTGATTTTTTCCACTGCCCTTGCCATAGGGAGAGAGGCCATCAGCCAGTCTAGGTCCTGCTAGAGTCGCTTATACTTGCCAAGACTTGGTTCCCTCAACCCAGACCAGATGACTGAACCGGCCCAGATGAGTGTTCTTCCTACTCTCTGTGTCATGTGGAAACTGTCCTCTAGTACTTTCGTGCTTCCTGCCTCTCCCCAGACCTCCATGCCGAAGCTCCCCATCAGGGCTCATGTCCCCGCTTCCAAGAAGGCGACAGAAGTTGGGAGACCCAGAGATAGATGCTTTAGCAAATGTTCTCCATCTACCACTTTATCAGAACTAGTTTTATGTTGTGGGATAAAACCTGCTTTTCTGCAGCTCTCGGAGAAGAGGGACACTTTCTTCTGATATTTGTGAGATGCTGTTCCCAGTGGTTTTGTGAAGCCAAGCATCGGAGTGGCCTTAGCACTGAGAGAAGCAAGGGAAAGTGCCTGAGAACCTGACTTACACACTTGCTTCCCAATTATGTTGCAAGCTTTTTGGACATGAGGGCACCAGACCATTAAAGCACGGTTTGCCAAGGCCAAGTTCAATCACTGTGCAGGTCAATTACCTCTGCCCAGTTACCTTAACCTTTCCCAGTCCCATAGCTTTGGGTTGTAGTATTTGAAGGGGGAGGTTTTGAATTTGTTTTTAAATGTTATTTACAAACCTTCCCACTTGATTGTGGACATTTTACAGAAATCAATTTAAAACCTGAGATACTTTTAAATATGAAAGAGAAAGAGTCCTTCCCAGGACTCTTGTTCCAAAAGTTAACCAATGGCAGAATCTGTTTGTCCCTGGAATCTTCTTCTGAATTTTGTCCAGAATCCTATCCCTTTGAATGTATTGAAACGTGGTTTCTCTTTTAGTTCCTGGTTCCTTTTATTGTTTTTATCTTGGCGCTAATCTTTGTTTACCCAGGTTCTGACATTTTTACCCCAGAATTAATTACCCCAGATGGTCTGCTCTCCTGTATTTTCCAAGCAAACAAAGTGGGCAGGAAATAAGAGTTTCCTGAGCAAATCGGCCTTCCGTTTTAGTATGAGACTTTGCCTTTCAGAAGCTTGCTTCTTTCATGTCTACTTCTTCTATTTATAATTGATTAAAGATTTTTTTCATTTGGATCTAATTAGATTTTACCTTCTCCCAATTCACAAGTAGTCCTAATATTTTGCCTTTTGCTTCCCTGAGTCTCTTTCATAGAATCCACTGTTCTGTTTAATGTCAACCGTGACATCCTTTTTGTTGACCAGCTCCTCGCTCAGACCAGCTTCTCCACACCTGGAACTTTGGCTTCAGATCTCTTCTATTCTTCTAGGCACTTCCCTTGACAGGACCGTGTGCGTTAGCAGCAGATGAGCTCTGAGGAGCCTTGCCTCTTGGCGTTTTGCACAGATGGGTCCCTCCTAACTTTGGTGAGTCATTAGCAACCAGATGTTTGCTTTTCTCCCCTCTCCGCTCTACCTCGAGCCCAGAGTGTGCTGTGCCCTGAAGGAGAGCACCTTTCTTTCTGCCTTTCCGTGAGGCAGGAATCCTGGAAATGCCCCCCTTACGTGCAGGGACCCCACCAGGATCTTCCTTCCAAGAGTAACCCAGATCACCAGTAATAACCCAGTCGCAGAGCCCTCTACCTGAACTAGGGTTGGGCCAGGCTAGACACCTGAGGTCTGCCTCCTCTGTTGCAGAAACTTTCTGTACCCGGAAGAGAGCCTCCACACCCCCAGTCCTCTGCCCCTCACTTCCATCCATTCAATGCCTACAGACAACTGCTGTGTGCCAGGCGTGCGCTTGTCTGTGGAGGCACCACCAAGCCGGGGATCATGGTAGCGTACTACATGCTGACACAGGGACACGGCAGAGCCTTCTCAGCCGTATCAGGGGCTCTGTGAAGGCCCCGCACGAAGGCCACTGAGCAGAGTGCTGAAAGAGGGTCTGCGCCTCACCCTTGAACATGCCCCATCCTGCCTACTGTATCAGAGGACTTCTCGCAGGCGGGATCGTCTGCAGAAAACCCGACCAGACGTCACCTTAACCCAGTGATCCAAATGAACACCTCTAGCATTTGTCCGACCCAACGTTTCTGCGACATTTATACCCCAAATGCATTACGTGCGTCTAATTATAATGAAACCAGATAAACCCAGATTGAGGGCCATCCTACAGATAGCTGGCCTGTGCTCTTCAAAAAGGTCGAAGCTGGAAAAGACAAAGACTGAAGGAAATAAAAAAAAGACTAAGGAACTGCCCCAGGAAAAGTGGGCTAAAAAGACATGGCAACTGAACGTGGTGCATGATCCCGAACTTTCTTTTGTCATAATGGACGTTGTTGGGACAGTTGGCAAATCTGAACATTGCCCGCAGACTGCAGTGTTGTTCCGTCAGTGTTAATGTCCTGATCTTGAGAGCTGTGCTACAATTATGTAGGAGTTTTTAGGAAATACACATGGGGGTATTCGAGGGTAAAGGAGCATTGAGTCTGTAATTTATTCTCAAATGGTAGGAGAGGGAGAAAAAAGTGGGGGGGGGAGTATGTGGGGGGAGGGAGAGAGAGAGAGAGGGAGAGAGAGAGAGGCCGGGGGAGATAAAGCAAATGTAGTCATGGTAACATTTGGGGAAATCTGGGTGAAGCGTATAAAAGAATTATACTGTCCTTCCAACTTTTCTATAAGTCAGAAATGTCTAGAAAAAAATTTTTAGGGGACCCTGGGTGGTTCAGTTGGTTAATCATCCAACCCTCGGTCTCGCCCAGGTGGTGATCTCAGGGTTGCGGCATCGAGCCCTGTGTCGGGCTCTGCGCTCACCAGGGAGTCTGCTTGAGATTCTCTCCGTGTGTCCCTTCCCCCATGCATGTGCACTCCCTCTCTCTCTCTCAAATAGATGAATCTTTATTTTTATTTTTATTTTTTTAGATTTTTAAAAAGATTTTATTATTTGACAGAGAGAGAGAAAGCAGAAGCAGGGGGAGGAGCAGAGGGAGAAGAAGAAACAGGATCCCCACCGAGCAGGGAGCCCGATGAGGGACTCGATCCCAGGACCCTGAGATCATGACCTGAGCCAAAGGCAGACACTTAACGAACTAAGCCACCCAAGTACCCTCCATTTATTTTTCTTTTAAAGTGATCTCTACACCCAAGGTAGGGCTCGAACTCACGACCGTGAGACCAAACGTCGCATATTCAAGGACTGACCCAACCAGGAGCCCCTGCAGTGAGTCAATGTAGAAAATGATAAAGCTGCAGAGTATTCTTTAAGACATTAGATCAAAGATACAAAGACTGTGAATCCTAACCTATATCGAGGAAAAAGGGCCCCAAAGCAAGATGTATATACTTGTGTGGTAAAATCTTTCCATTTTTCTGTCAGGATTATTGTAAAAGTTTCTCTCGCAGGGTGCCTGGCTGGCTCAGTCCCTGGAGCCCCAACTCCTGATCTCTGGGGTCATGAGTTCAACATCCACTTTGGGCACAGAGATTACTTAAAAATAAAACCTTTCTTTCTTTCTTTTTTTTACGTTTCCTTAGTTATTCTGACGTCATACATGGATTGGTGTCCCTTACGCAATATCGGCAGCTTCTTCAAGCCCTGCCATCTGATCGTCATCTGAACCGAGGTCGAAAGCCCCAGCTCCGTGGGTTTGCGGCTGTCTCTGTAAGGGGGGGTGGCTTCGGCTTCACGGTCTCTGTCTTTCTCTAGAAGATTTTATTTATTTGACCGAGAGAGAGGGAGAGAGCGCGCGCCCACAAGCAGGGTCAGGGGCAGGCAGAGGGGGAAGCAGACTCCCCAACGAGCAGGGAGACCGATAAGGGCCTCGATCGCAGGACCCCGGGATCACCCCCCGAGCCCAAGGCAGACGCTGCACCCACTTAACCAACTCGGCCACCCAGGCGTCCCGTCACGTTACCATTCTCTTTCCCTTTCAGCCAAAGGGGTTGTACGATCAGGACAGTCTCCGCTCTGCTGAGGGAACGGAGACACGAAAATCTTAAAATCCGCCAATCTGGTAACGACCACGCTAAACTCTCACTCACACCACATAGCGTAGTCTACACGGGCCCCATAACGAAATTCCACAGGCTGGGGGCTCACACGACAGAGACAGACGCGTATTTACTCAGCGCTGGAGGGCGGACGTCCAAGGTCAAGTCGCCGGGCAGCCGGGTGTCGGGCGGGAGCTCTCTTCAGGGTCAGCAGGCGGCGGCCTCCCAGCTCCGCCCTCACGAGGCCTTTCTTCCTTGGTGCGCGTGCGCAGCAGCGGCGGAGCCAGGGAGGAGCTTTCCGCCATCTCTCATTATGAAGACTTTAATCCTACCCCCTCAGCGCACCACTCCTGTGACCTCATTTAGTTTTAATTACTTCCCAAAGCCCCACCTCCAGATACGGCCACACTGGGGTTAGGGCTTCAGCGTATGAATTTGGGGAGAGGGTGACACAATTCAGTCCACAGCGCTGCGCGGAGATAGCTCTGCGTCTCCTCATTCTGGGGTCCAAGGAGACAGAGAAGCCACCATCTTGACTGAAACAGCGGCAATAAGAACGCTAGAGGAGTTCCCACAGGCAGTTAAAGGCTCTGAACAGGAAGTAGAAGTGTGTCTTGCAAGCTATTGGCCGGATTGAGTCACATGACCCCAACCAATCACAGGGGAGCCAGAGGGCGCCATTTTAGCATATCCCCAAAAGGCAAAGAGCTAGAGATTTTGGGGGAGCAGCGTTAATGGCCACTGCAGGAAAATAAATGGCTACTACTGAAGCCAGCAAACTCTTTGGCTGAAAGTCACATATATGAGTGATTCGCAGCAACAGTATTCACAGTAGCCAAAGGGTGGAAACAGCCCACCTGTCCAACAACGGATAAGTGGATAAGCAAAACGAGATATACCCATACAAGGGAATCTTACTCAGCCTCTAGAAAAGTGGAATTCTTGTGGCGCTTGGCTGGCGCGGCGGGTTTAGCGTCTGACTCTTGATTTCAGCTCAGGTCATGATCTTGGGGTCATGATCTGAGGCCCCTGAGCCCAGGTTAGGCTCTGCACTCAGCTTGGAGTCTGCTTGTCCCTCTCCCTTCCCCTTCTGCCCGTCCCGCTGCTTGCCCTCTTTCCTTCTCTCTCTCTCCAATAAACAAAATATATTTTTTTTAAATGTGTATAGGGGCGGGGCGCCTGGGTGGCTCAGTGGTTTAAGCCGCTGCCTTCGGCTCAGGTCATGATCTCAGGGTGCTGGGATCGAGTCCCACGTCGGGCTCTCTGCTCAGCAGGGAGCCTGCTTCCCTCCCTCTCTCTGCCTGCCTCTCTGTCTACTTGTGATCTCTCTCTGTCAAATAAATAAATAAAATCTTAAAAAAAAAAAAAATAAATGTGTATAGGGGCGCCTGGGTGGCTCAGTGGGTTAAGCGTCTGTCTTCAACTCAGGTCCTGATTTTGGGGTCATGAGATCCAGCCCCACATGGGGCTCCTTGCTCAGCGGGGAGCCTGCTTCTCCCTCTCCCACTCCCCCTGCTTGTGGTCGCTCTCTGTCAAATAAATAAAAAATTTTTTTACATGCGTATGTACACACACAATTTTACCTTTGAAACTAAATAATACACTATATTGAACTGAACTGAATCTAAATTTTAAAAAGTTTTTAAATGAATATATACATAACAACAGAGCTTCAAAATGCTTAAGGCAAAAATTGAACCAAAGGGAGAAGCAAGTAAATGTACAATAATAACAAATTAATAAATAATAATAAATCTAGAGATTTTAACACCCTTCTCAAAAATTAATAGAACAAGTCACCTCCCACCCCTGAAAATCAGTACAGATACAGATTTAAACAACACCATCAACCAACTTGGCTTAACTGACACCTAAACAGAGCACCTGGGTGGCTCAGTTAAGCAGCTGCCTTCAGCTCAGGTCATGATCCTAGGGTCCTGGAATCCAGTCCCACATGGGGCTCCTTGCTCAGTGGGGAGCCCTCTGTTCGTGCTCTCTCTCTCTCTCTCAAATAAATAAATTATTATGTACTTATTAGTTATTTATTAATAATTATTCATTATTTATTTAATTTATTAATTAAAACTAGTTTTTTTAAATTGACACTTAAACAACACTGTACCCAGCAACCGCAGGATACACATTCTTTCTAAGTGCACATGAACATTCATCAAAATAGACCATACGCTGGGCCATGAAGCAAGTCTCAACAAATTTAAAAAGGTTATTATCATACAAAGTATATTATTTGACCACGATGGTATTAAATTAGAAATCAATAGTAAGACCTTGAGAACATGCCCCAGTATTTGAACATCAAACAACACACTTCTAAATAACCCATGGGTCAAAGGGGAAAAAAATCACAAGGGAAATTAGAAAACATTTTGTAATATAAACACAATATACCAAAATTTGTGGGATGCAGGGAAAGCAGTACTTAAAGAGAATTTATTGATTAATTCTTATAAGAAATTTATATTTATATTTTTAACTCAAATTTTTAAAAAGGATGTAAAATCAATCATCTAAGCTTCTATTTTAAGAGGCTAGAAAAAGTAAGTAGTAAAAGGGGGAAAAAATAGCTGAACTTCTGGCCCAGACCGGTCTGGAATAGACAGATTTCTTATGCAGCTTAAACCCTGATCATTAAATATAAAACAAATACAAGAAGGTTCTGACGGATGGAGTCAAGACAGTCTGGCTAGGGATCTTGGATCCTAAGAACAACACTACAGTGAGCTTGCCAGGTTTTCTTTTTGCCCCAGAGTATCACAGACTGAGTGGTGGCCAAGCCAGCAACTTGGAAATGCCAATGGGAGCAAGCCAAAAGAGAGAGAAAGAGAGAGAGACAGTCTGCTCTCTTTAGCCAAAGGATCAGGAAAGAGGCAACCTAGCAAGACAGAAAACTTGTAGAAAATGCCTGCCTTATTCCAGCCAAACGCCATGGAGAAAACCATGGCTCTTTTGCCATTCTCCAGTAGTGGTTGAATAGGGGAGCTGGGACTTCCACCCTTAACAGGATCTTTTACCCTCCCTTTCCCCCTCCAGCAGAGGTGGTAACAGACAAGACCTAGTGGGCAACCGAGATTTACATTTTGGCCAGGTGGTAACAACCCCCCACCCCATACACACAGTAAGAACAGAGACCACATGGGCATCCTGGACTTCCACCCCACCCCCCTGGTAATGACATGGATCTTCTCCTCTGTCAGAGGAGGCTGAGTGGGAAGCTGGAACTTTCATTATCAAAAGTGGTCCAAAAAAAAAAAAAAAAAGGCCCCCACCTCACCCCAAATAGAAGCCACCTGTAGAGCAATATCAAGGCACCCTTCCCCTTCCCGCCTAGGGAAGCCTAGTGGGGAACCTGAAATCCCACCTTTGACCAGCAGTAATGAAGTACCCTTCTCCCTGTCCAAAATAGGCAGGAGTGGAGAACCAGGACCTTTACTCCCACCACGCTCTAGCAAGGAAACACTCCTTTTCTCCATGGCACAATGTCAGAGAGGGACTGCGAAAACAGATTTAAATACTATCCAGAGTCTTATGATGTAATTTTTAAAAATGTCCAGGATACAATACAAAATCCTGCAGCTACCCGGAAATCTCAAGTTGAATGAGAAAAAATACCCAGCAGATGACAACACTGAGATGACACAGCCCTTGGGATTGGGATTTTCCAATAAGGATTTTAAGGAGCATCACAAACACGCTTCAACAAGCAATTAGAAACATGCTTGAAACAAATGAAAAAATAGGTCTCTGCAAAGAAATAGAAAATATATAGAATGACTAAATGGAAATTTTAGAACTGAAAAATGCAATAACTGAAATGAAAACTCAGAGGATGGACTGAATAGCAGGCCCAGATAGTGTTACTGGTATTACTGGTGTTACTGGTTACTGGTCAAGGTTCAACCAACAAAGCAGAACCACTAAGGGATTTATTTTTTGTAGGTGGGGAGTCAGTTAAATACTCTATGTAAGACTGATGTTTCCGGGAGTGCCTGGGTGGCTCAGTGGATTAAGCCTCTGCCTTCAGCTCAGGTCATGATCTCAGGGTCCTGGGATCGAGCCCCGCATCGGGCTCTCTGCTCAGCAAGGAGCCTGCTTCCCCCTCTCTCTCTGCCTGACTCTCTGCCTGCTTGTGATCTCTCTCTGTCAAATAAATAAATAAAATCTTAAAAAAAAAAAAAGACTGATGTTTCTGTGCCTAATTCTGGAACCTGAAGTTGTTAGAGTAGGCAGTTGGGAAGGAAAGATGTGAAAGTGAGTTCAAGAACTAAACTAGAACCTACAAGGCTGAGACAAGACTCCTGAGGATGGGCTCATACCTGTGCTGGTCTCCTAGTGCCTCCAAGCCTCCAACTTTGACAGTGGGAGGGCCCTGTCTATCACCATGGAGTTGAACAGAACCTTGGCTCAGGAACTGGAGAGGTGGAAGGAGAATTTGGCAGGAATTGGAAGAACTTCGAGTTTGGGGGCTGCCCCAAGCCATCTAGGTTACCCAGCAAATAGGCAGTAATGTACATGGGCTGAAATAGTGAATAGTGAATAGTGAATAATGAACATGGCCTTGTCATTTCCAATCATGCTGTCCTGTTATAAGTTTAATGGTATTATGTCCACGAATCCTTTAATACTGCCCCTTCAAGAAGGGCTTAATTCACCTCTTCTTGAGTTTGGGCTGGGACTTAGTGACTCTCTTCTAACAAACAGAATGCAGTGGAAGTGATGATGTATGACTTTTGACACTACATCATTAAAGATTGCAGCTCTCTCCTCTTTCTTGTAGATTTTTTTGCTCTTGAATGTTCCACTTGCTATGTCATGAGAACTCTTAAACATTCCTTGGGTCCACGTGGCAAGATATTTAGACCTCCAGCAAACAGTCCTATATGGGTGAGTCTCCTAGAAGGGAGACAGGTGTAGCTCCCGCCAATACTTTGACTGCAAATTCATGAGGGATGCTGAGCTGCAGTGCCCACATTCTGTCCCTTAATCTTCGCCTGGAAGCCATGTTTGTCCAATGGAGTCAATCTCAGTAAGAATCTCAAGAGGCCACAGAGTGTTTCACAGAATAAGGTTGACAGACATGTGGTCTGCGGCACAGTCTGCAAATGATAGAGACAATACAAAAAGAAAAGAGAGGGCTTTGGACCCCAAAATTCTACCAGCAGAATGTAGGCTGAGAAAATTATACAGCTACAAACACAGGCTGCCTTTTGTGGAAAGGAAGCATGATTCAGAAGGTAGTGCTCAATGCCTCACAGGTGGAGCTCTGGAGAACATACAAATGGCCAAAAGGCACAGGAGACATGTCTTGGGGAAATGTGTTAGGAAAATCCAAATCAAAACCACAATGAGATACCACTTGCCATTGACTAAAATGGCAAGAATCCAAAAGATAAACAATAAAAGTGTTGGCCAGGATGTGGAGAGTTTGGAACACTTACATGTTACTGGTGGGAAGGTAAAGTGGCACAGCTGCTTTGAGAAACAACCTGGCAGTTCCCCCAAGAAGTTTAACATAGAGCTACCATGTGATCCAGTGAGTCCACGCCTAGTTAAACACCCTGGAGAATTGAAAACGTATGTATGAAAACTCAGACAGAAATCTTTACAACAGGGGCGCCTGGGTGGCTCAGTAGGTTAAAGCTTCTGCCTTCGGCTCGGGTCATGATCCCAGGGTCCTGGGATCGAGCCCCACATTGGGCTCTCTTCTCGGCAGGGAGCCTGCTTTCTCCTCTCTCTCTCTGCCTGCCTCTCTGCCTACTTGTGATCTCTGTCTGTCAAATAAATAAATAAAATCTTTAAAAAAAAGAAAGAAAGAAAGAAAGAAAGAAAGAAATCTTCACAACAGCATTATTCATAATGGCCCAAGGGTGGATGCGACCCCAATGTCCATGAACTTACCAATGGATTTTTTTTTATTTTTTTTATTTTTTATTTATTTATTTGTCAGAGAGAGAGAGGGAGAGAGAGCAAGCACAGGCAGACAGAATGGCAGGCAGAGGCAGAGGGAGAAGCAGGCTCCCCGATGAGCAAGGAGCCCGATGTGGGACTCGATCCCAGGACACCGGGATCATGACCTGAGCCGAAGGCAGCTGCTTAACCAACTGAGCCACCCAGGCGTCCCCCAATGGATTTTTTTAAATATGACATATCTATACAATGAGATACTATTCAGTGCTGATATGTTTTACAACAGGAATGAACCTTGAAAACATGATGCTAAGAAAAGAAGCCAGGCACAAAAAACTGTATTGATATGATGCCATTTATATGAAATGTCCAAAAAAAGCAAATGCATAGAAAGAAAGTGAACTACTAGTTTCCAAGGGCTGAAGGCAATGGGGGGATTGGGAATAATTAAAGAAGTGAAGTGTTCTGGAATTGGACAGTGGTGATGATTGCACATTGTGCATATACCAGAACGTCTGAATTATGTACTTTAAAATGGTAATTTTTAAAAAAGATTTTATTTATTTGACAGAGATCACAAGTAGGCGGAGAGGCAGGCAGAGAGAGAGAGGAGGAAGCAGGCTCCCTGCCGAGAAGAGAGCCCAATGTGGGGCTCGATCCCAGGACCCTAGGAACATAACCTGAGCCAAAGGCAGAGGTTTTAACCCACTGAGCCACCCAGGCACCCCTAAAATGGTAAATTTTATCACATATGCATTATATCTAAAACAACAACAACAACAGCCATGGAAACTTACACCTGGACAGAAATAGGACTGAATCTTTTATTTTTTTATTTATTTGACAAAGAGAGACACAAGAGAGGGAACACAAGCATTGGGAGTGGGAGAGGAAGAAGCAGGCTTCTCGCCAAGCAGGGAGCCCAATGTGGGGCTCGATCCCAGGACCCTGGAATCATAACCTGAGCCCAAGGCAGACGCTTAATGACTGAGTCACTCAGGTGCACCAGGACTGAATCAAGGAAATTTCAACATCTTCCCAGCTGGATTTCAAAACTGCTATGGACCAGTGACCCCTGTGTGTCTCTCATTCCTCCCCCACCCCAGCTGTTGTTATTGAATTATAATTAACATACAGTGTTATATCAGTTTCAAGTGTACAACATGATTTGACAATTCTCTACATTACTCAGTGTTCATTATACACCACTGTGGCCCTTTCTAAGCAGTAACGTCTGTAATGATTATCCCTTGACTGTCCCGCTGTTGTTTTCTGGATATGTGGGGAGATGGTCATGTGTCTCTATAGTTCACAGACATTCAAAGTGAGAACAACTGTGCTTCAGGCATTACATACAAAGTCTCATCTTGCATCTGGACCTAATTTAGGTGATATATGAGTTTGCTAAGGCTGCGGTAACAACGTACCATAGACTAGGCAGTTCAAGCAACAGAAATTTATTTTCTCACAGTTCTAGAGGCTAGAAGTCCAAGATCAAGTGTAATAGGTTTGGTTTCTTCTGAAAACTCTCTTACTTGGCTTGCAGTTGAATACCTTTTCGCAGGGTCCTTCCTGTGGTCATGCAAGCAGGTGCACCAGTGTGGTGAGGCTGGATCCTGCCACAAGCTCCCCTTCTTGCCCTCCCCTAACTATAACCTAGTAACTTTTAAAAGCACTAATGAAACTCCCTCATACATTTGCCTGTGTGCTCCACCCTGACCCAAATAAAGACACTTGGCTATGGGTCCTCACTCTGTCAGCTCCCCATCTGCATGGTTGAGTCTACTCTCTGGGCAGCCCTCCTATGTGGCCTCCATGTGGAATATCATGCCTCCTTCTTCTAGGACCCATGGATGTAATGAATCCTTCACTTCCATACACCTCTCTGAGTGCAAATTCCACAGTCTTATTGGAGAAATCCTTAAAGACCCCATGAGGACTTAGTTCCTCACAGCACAGTAGAATTTTGAACTTTTAGCTGATTGATGCTCTGCTGGGATGCGGATTTTCAGGGCCTTGAGAGAAGTGTATGTGTGTTGCAAGGGGAGGAATGTAAATAATTTGTGACCAGACGGTTGAATATGGTGGTTTTAATGTAATCTACAGATTCTTGATACGTTTCCCCTCCAGAGGTGAAACTTAATTCCCTTCCTCTTGAGTGTGGGGTGAACTTAATGACTGGTTTCCGACAAGTAGAATGTGGTGAATGTAAATGTATTTCTTCCAAGACTATGTCGTAAAGGACACTATTGCTTCTCCTCTTCCTCCACCTCTTCCTCCTTCCTTGCTCTTAGATCGCTCACTTTGGGGGGGGTGGCATTATCTTCAACAACCTAACAGTCCATGAAGAGGCCCTTGTGGCAAGGAACTGCCAACAGTCATAGCAATGGAAGTAGGTCCTCCAGCCCCAGTCAAGCCTGCAGATGACTCTAGCCCCAGCTGACATCTTGACTATGACCTCATGAGAGACCCTGAGCAAGAACCATTCAGCTAAGCTCTTCCAGGATTCCTGATCCCAGAAACTATGTGAGATAATGTAATGTTTATTATTTTAAGCCATTAATTTTGGGATAATTTGTTATCCAGCAGTAGATAATATACTAAGTCTTTATCAAAAGAGAGAAACTATAGACTGGAAGTATAGCCCCCTTTATTTATTTATGCTACCTGCCTAGCCTCTGTAGGCATTTGAGTTTATGACTTCTTCCAAATTACAAATTCCCTTTCTCCAAATATATATCTCTATATATCTATATATAGATATATAGATATAGATAGATCTACCTATAGATATAGATAAATAGATATAGATAGATAGATATTTGAGGTCATGACATCCCTCTGTTTGATGTCCCTTCCCCAAGGATGATTAATTCAATAAGTCCCTCGATAGATCCTTGCTACCAGGGAGAAGGAGCATAAGGGGGACCATGAGTAGGGATTTGCAGAATGCCTGTCCTGCCCAAATTTCAAGCCATTGTATCCGATTCTTTGCTCAGAATGTTTGCTTGGAGCTAAGTTAGGAATCCCACTACTGCTGGTCAGGTCTGATAAAAATAAGAATTTTAAAGGAGCCCCAACACCAAAGAGAAATTGTTCATATAAATTAGGTTGAACTCTGAAGTTGCTGGCATTTAACTGCTACAACAGCAGTATCGTGTGGTTCAACTTAATAATGTAGTTTCAACATATCCAGTCCATTCATGAGTTGTCCCTTTCCTCCCTAGCTGGCTGGCATGTGCAGAGCTATGACAAAGATCAGTTATGGCTGCTCTCTTGGAGGCCAGACTTTCTGGGCAGGATGTCTGAATCCCAATAGTCATCACCAGTCGGTGTTGCACCTGTTCGTGAGACTCAGGTTATAACCCAAAGGTGCAGTCTGTGTCTTGAGCTTAGGGCCCGACTCTAATGTTTTTCTTCTTGTCATGTTTTAGTCCTGCTGTTACAGGATGGAGAACAAGGGAGGCTTAGGAGGGGAGCGGTAGCAACCAGGGAGTCGTGGAGGTGGTAAGGATGGTGGAGGTGAAGTGGTGGTGGAGGTAGTGGTCAAGGTGAAGTTGTGATGGAGGTGAAGGCGGAGATGGTGGTACCCAGGCACAGGGCTCTAGGACTTCTCCATCACCTGATCTGGACACAGAAGGTGGGATGGCTGCCCCACGCACACAGTACAGCCACACCCCCAGATGACCTGCCTCTTTGGGCCAGTTTGCTCTTGAATTGTTTACTCTGAATAAACCAACTAGTACATAAATTATCTCTCCCTCCTGGTCACTCCCCTTGACCCACTAAACATGTCAGAATAGTGGGGACAAAGTTAAAAGAGGCTTAGCTCCTGAGAGGAGTTTCACCTGTGTCCAAGTGTGCTACGGGAGAAATTGGGCAATTCTGGGAACCCAAGGGTGCCAAAAGGCTCCTACACAGGAACGATTGGGAAACAAAGTTGTTCTTTCTCCCTTCCTCTCCTTCAAGTTGTCATCTTATCTCAACAATGATCAGACATGGTAACAAGAGACCGTTTATTCCACATTGCCCAAGCTATAAGCAAATAGGAACAAGGAGGAGAAATACTATCCTCCCTCTTTAACTCCTTGCAGTGATGGAGGCCAAGGTTGTGAGAAAAGGATGAGGACAGGGATTCGGATAAATGAGCAGAACGTGGCACCAGGATTTCCGACAAGTTTACAGAGATGCCTCCTTTCGCTCAGGATCCCGGACGTCCCTCTGGTCGCCCGAGCTGTGTGAGACAACCGGCTTCATCTCCAAGTTTTGTTTGGGGCTGGAGAAGTTGCTACAGAGCACGGTGCCAGAGGGACGGTTCAAAATCACCCTCCAGAAATGTTTATGGTTGAAGTAGCACAGGGCTGCTGAGAAATCACAAAGGGATGGGGGAGAGGAAATTTGGAGAACGGGAAAAATGTGGCCAGCTAGGTGAGGCCAAAGGAAAGAGTAATCACTAAGAATTTGTCCCTGGGAATTGCCAGGCCCCCGCCCCCCACCAGCTGCCTCCCTGTAAACTTCCTCTGTCCCAGGCACCCATGTCCCCTCCTTCCTGGGGCCCTCAGGCCACTCACCACAGGTGACATAGAGGACAAACACCAGCCAGCCTATGAAATAGCTCCAGCCGATGGGGATTGATAAATTCTTCTTCAACTCAAAGATCCATAGGTTAATAGGGAACAACATCATGGTGAAGAAAATAAGGAAAACTAGGAGACAGGAACCGGAGAGAGTTTATTCTTACCTGAGGACCCACAGGGATTTTCCTTCACCTGCTGGGATGCACCCACAGACCACCATCCACCCCTCCAACCCCACCTCTCCGGGGACGAGGAAATGGCAGAGCTCGGTTCTCAAGGACGATCAGTTCTGTTCGGCCAAACCCCTGCCGTACCCCCAAAGAAAGAAAGACGGAGAAGTGCCCAGAAAGATGTGTTTGGGGAGAAACCAATGACCATTTCCAGAGCCACGGGGTACCTTCAAAGAAGCTCATGATAGTCCCAACCCAGCTGAAGCAGGGCAGTCTTTGAAGACCGGGTATGTACGGCAGGTGCAACCAGATGGTAAAGAGAAAGCCCAGCACCAGCGTCAGGCAGAAAGTTATCACGGCCGCCCCGAAGATTGGGTGATTGATCCACAGCTTGTACCTATCTGGAGAAAACGAGAAACAGGATGAACCTAAGATTCACAAAGGGAAAAAATATATAATCGAATGACATGAGAAAAGATTAACTAAAGAAATGCACATTTTTTAAAAAAGATTTTATTTATTATTTACTTATTCAGAGAGAGAGAGAGAGAGAGAGAGAGCACAAGCAGGCGGAGGCAGAGAGAGAAGCAGGCACCCTGCCGAGCAAGGAGCCCGATGCGGGACTCGATCCCAGGACCCCAGGATCATGACCTGAGTCAAAGCCTGAGGCACCTAGGCGTCCCAAGAAATGCACATTTTAAAAAAAACATTTTTTTATTTATTTAACAGAGAGAGAGAGATCACTAGCAGGCAGAGAGGCAGGCAGAGAGAGAGGGAGACACAGACTCCCCGCTGGACAGAGAGCCCGACGTGGGGCTCGATCCCAGGACCCCGAGATCATGACCTGAGCTGAAGGCAGTGGCTTAACCCACTGAGCCATCCAGGTGCCCTGAAATGTGCATTTTAAAAACAGATTTATCTATTTATTTTAGAGAGAGAGAGCACTTGCCGGGGAAAGGTAGAGGGACAGAGAGAGAAACCCCAGCAGACTCCTCACCGAGCACATGGCCCCATGCAGGGCTTGAGCTCATGACCTGATAGGACCTGAGCAGAAATCAAGAGTCAGATGTTTAACCAACTGAGCTACCCAAGCGCTCCAGAAATGCACATGTGAGATAACAATGAAATATCATTTTCCCTCCTTAAATAAGCCAGGATTCTTTTTTTTTTTTTTAAGATTTTATTTATTTATTTGACAGAGAGAGATCACAAGAGGGCAGAGAGTCAGGCGGTGGGGAAGGGGGGGGAGCAGGCTCCCTGCTGAGCAGAGAGCCAGATGCGGGACCTGATCCCAGGACCCTGAGATCATGACCTGAGCAGAAGGCAGAGGCTTTAACCCTCTGAACCACCCAGGCGCCCCACTATCATGCTTTTTGAAAGCAACATGGAACAGTGAAGGGAGACATGGTGTTCTAAGTACAGGAACTGGCAGTGAAGGGCGACGAGAGGCTGGGAAGGAAGGAACAAGCAGGGCCTGAGACAAAAGGGAAGAAAAGAGGCTGGGGCCAGGGCCGGGGAAGGAGAGCATCCTGGGGACTCCTCCCAAAACTGGACCCTCGGGGTACACAAGCCTAGGGGAAGGCAATCCCCACCTCCCTGGGGCTCTTCTCCCCATGTAACAGGGAGAGTTGTGTGATTAAGGAGTGATTCACCAGCACTGAGAGTCTATGCCCCTTGCAACATGGTGATACCCCCAGACAAGGCTCAGAACCTTCCTGAAAGCAGTGATTTGGGTCAGGCAAAGTGATGTGGCCGGGATGGATGGGGACAGGAAGACCCATCCTTGGTCATCTCCGCTGGTGAAGCCATCTTGCAGGCCAGATCACTGCGGATGACCAGAAGGAGGGGACAAGGGCACGGGGTGACCCAGAATGACCAAGGCAGACTGGAGCCCTGGGGTGGGATGGGGCTGTGGAGGGTCTCACCTTTCCAGTTTTCTGAGTGGAAACAGCCGTTGGATCTGCAGATATGCAGGAGCCCCATGGACATGACGTGGGTGGCCGTGTAGATTCCAGCGCTGACGTTGGTGGGCCAGCGCTGGTAGAAGCGGCTTCTAGAGGGGTCCAGCCATTTCTTGGAGAACACCATGACCAGCAGCAGGGCAAAGGCGACCAGGCTGAGCTCGGAGGCCAACACCTGCGCTATCCAGCGGGAGCTGTGGGTACTTCTCCACCACAGGGGCAACACAGAGACTCTCCGGGGCTCTGAGTGCTTATCCTTGAGCCCCTGCCTGCTCCCGCTGGGCTCAGAGAATGAGTTCCGTCCCCTGGCTTCTTGTTCCCCACTCTCCTCCACCCCATCCTGTTTCTCAGCAGCCCCCTTCCCTTCCAAGTTTCCGATGTTCATCCCTTTCTTTTCCTGACGCAGGGAACTCATCCCTAAAGTCCCCTGCCCCCATCTTGCACACCCCCTGTCTCCCCCTCTCCCCTCCACCCCATCCCCCCTCTCCCTTGCTGGACTCAGTCGTCCCTCATCTTGTAAATATTTTTATGCAGCAGAGCTCTTTGCACCACAGGGCCTGGGGGCTGGGAAAGCACAACCCATTCAGTAAGACAGGGCCCCTAACTGCCGTGGAATATTCTTGAAGGGTGGGGGAGGTGGTTCGTCAAGTGGGGGAGGGGCCCATGGGGCAGCCCCACTCCTAAGAGCTATGGTTTCTAAGGGTGTCCCCTTCTCTTCCTGTGTGCTCTGCCCTGACCCTACCCACAAATGCTGGCAGAGCAGGAGGGAGAAGGTGCTTGTCCTCAGGGAAACAGCCTCCTTCCATTGTTCTTTGGAATTGTCTTCCAAAGTGGGGGCCCAACCTCTCACGGCCTCCCCCACCCTCTTCCCCTCCCTCCCACCCCCACTCGCTTCTGGTGAACCATTGCCATTCCCCTCCCTCTTATCTGTACTTTCTTCCCTTCTTTTTCCCCTCAGTACTAGAAGGGGAGGGACATAGGATAAGGAGGGGTGGGCGGGCATCGCACAACCTGAGATCTTTCTTTTTTTTAAGTTTTTTTTTTTTTTTTTTTTTTTTTTTTTTTCAGTAATCTCTACACCTACCATGGGGCTCGAACCCATAAGGCCGAGATCACGCGTCGCATGTCCCACCCACTAAGTCAGCCAGGAGCCCCACAAGCTGAGATTTTTTTTCCCCTAACTTCCTTTTTAAGTTACAGGAAAATAGAAATGAGTCACCTGATCGTGGTGGCTTCTGGGAGAAGAGAGACCCTGGGAACTCTCCCAAGGAAAAAGGCTTTTGGATTTGGGATGTGAGTTTGAATCCCACCAGAGCTGGTTTATGCTGTGGAGGCAGTGACGCGTGTGTTTAAGAACACAGGCTTTGGCGTCCAACAGGCAGAGAGAGGAGTACGGGCTTGTGAACCTGCATGTACCCTCTAGCTTCTATTTGCCTTAGTTTACTGATCTGTAACACTGGGACAATGAGACTTGTCTCAGACTTGGTTTGAATATCGAATGAGGTAAAGAAACAGTAAGCATTCATTGCTTCATAGTGAATTCCCAGAAAGTGAGAGTGGTGACTGTTACATTATTAATTTTTTAAAAGATTTTATTTATATATTTGAGAGAGAGAGAGACAGAGATAGCAAGAGAACCCAAATTAGCCTAAGCAAAAAGGGGAGTTCATCGTGAATCCCAAGGTCATGTGCTCCCTGGACCCGAGGAACAGTTGGAATTAGGAATTCAAATCCTGTGAGAGCTCTTTCTTCGGTTTCTTAGTCCGTCCAGAGGCTACGACAAAACACCACACCCAGGGTAGCTTATAAGCAACAGAAATGTAGTCCTCACATTTTCAGAGGCTGAAAGTCCAAGTTCATGGTGCCAGCCTGGGCCAGTGAAGGCCTGCTGGAGGTCTCGGACTTTTTGCTGTCACGCTCCTGTGGGACCAAGGAGCCCTGTGGGGTCTTTTTTATAAGACACTGATTCCATTTGTGAGGACAGACTCCCAAAAGCCCCTAATCACCCCCCCGCCCCCGCAAAGGCCCCAGTTCCTAAAAGCATCACCTTGGGGTTAGCTTGCCAACACGGGAATTTTGGAGACACAGACAGTCTGGCTCTGTGCCTGCTCACCCCTGAGCATCCTTCTCCTCCTCACCAGACCAACCTCCTCTTCTCCTCTGGTCCACACGATGAGAAACGTGACCCTCACACCTCAAGTTGTCCATCTTACTCCTTCAATCACCAGAGCGGAGACCTCTCCGTGCCAAGTCTGCACGCGATCTGGCCCTGCCAGGGACAAGCGCCGTCCTTAGAACCCTCGGCCATGGTCAGGGGCATCCGGGTCAGGAGGCTGAGCAGAGCTGGTGATCCTCGGGATTTCGTTTCCTTCCTTGGATCTGTTTTCATTTTCTTGGAATTTCTAAGAGTTTCTCATCCTAACAAGCGGTTCTAACGGTAACACAAAACAACACAGGAGAATCTTGGAAATACAATATCTCCCGAAAAACATTAACTCCCAGAAGACTACGCTGTAAACATGATACTGTTTTTATAGAGCTCGTGAACAAATTCAGCAAAACAAAACACTATTTAAGCACACATACTACTATGATGGCATGGTAAGTTTTTAAAAATCAGCAGAGGGGCACCTGGCTGGCTCTGTTGGAAAGGCGTGCAACTCATGATCTTGGGGTTGTGAGTTCAAGCCCCATATTAGGTGTGGAGATTACTTAAAATAAATAAAAATGTAAACAAGACTAAAAATAAAAATCAGCAGAATGATAAATGCAAAATGTAGAATAGTAGTTATTTTATTTCCCGGGGAGGCAAGGGAATGGGACCAGGAGGATGGCCCTGGTACATACATGTTATTGGTAATAGGTTATTGGTTCCTGAGTTAAGATAGGTGCACAGATATTCATTATATAATTATCTCTTATAACGAACTTGTAATTCATATGGTCCCGTGAATGTATCAGGTCCTGTTTTTCAAAAGGTAATTAAAAATAGTCTAAGAAAGGAAATGCAATCTTAGTGATTACTAGGTCTGCAATGAAAGCTATTTATGTAGTCACAATATATAAGGTAAACACTGTTAATTGAGTTTCAACTTTTAGAATCAACAGATGGACAAAGCACGGAAGACTGAACTATGGCTACAAATGTAAACATAGCTGTTATCAGCCTTGATGCCGTCCAAGTAAACACTTAGAAGAGGTAAACTGGCAGATGGAAGGAGGAGAAGAGAACTGAAGGGAAGGGTGGGGGGACCTGACAACAGGGTCTCCACAGAAGGATGTGCAGGATGTGCACTGCACAAGAGCACTCAGCTGGTGGTGGGGTGGGGGATGAGTGAGAACTGAAGTCCAGTCTGCATTCTGCTCAATAATTGAGGGCCCTCCAAGGGGGCTCCACTGAATGGGAGGAAGAAGTGCTTTGTTCAATATCACGTAAAGGTGCCACTCCCCCCAAGACAACCACCCCAACATCCATTCAGAGGGGCTGCCTTTTAACCACAAGGTTAGAGGCACAAGCAGCAGCGGTCCAGCCAATGACATGACTGTGTATCAGTGGGGATTCTCCGGTTGCAAGCACCCACCCAGGCTAAGTTAGGCGAAAAGGAATGTCTTGGGGCAGTAGTGAGCAAACGCAGACTCAAACAGGAAGCCGGATGTCCAGTCCAGGCTAGCAGGAGCCAGGGGAGCACAGGCGAATCCTCAGCAGGAGCTGCCCCCCTCCCCCACTTACTGCTTCGTCATAGAATTCCCCACTAAACCCCCTCTACCCTTGTCTATTTCTGATCAAGATTCCACATCTCAGAATCTGCATGGCCTCAACTGTGTCACCTGCCCACCTCTGAGATGGGAAGGCAGATGCCCTGACCAACAGCCCACCAAGAGCCACATGGACTTGGAGAGGGACTGTTCCCCGAAAGAAAGGAAGCCGAGCATTCAAAAAATAATGATAATGTGGGGGCGCCTGGCTGGCTCAGTCAGTGGAGCTCTCGACTCTTGGTTTCAGGGTTGTGAGATTAAGCCCCACATTGGATATAGAGATTACTTATTTTTTTTTAAGATTTTATTTATTTATTCATGAGGGATGGGGAAGGGGGGCAAAGGTAGAGGGAGAAGCGGGCTCCCTACTGAGCAGGGAGTCCCACAGGGGCTCATCCCAGGACCCCAGGATCATAACCTGAGCCAAAGACAGATGCTTAAGCGACTGAGCCACCCCAGTGCCCGCGGGTGTAGATATTACTTATAAAAATAAAAAATAAAAATAATGATAACTTGCTGACACACGAACAGAGTGGAAGCCAGAATGGCGTACAAGGCTGGAAGCTTTCCAAAAAGGAAAGTGGCCACTGTCCCACTGATGGCGTGGGCCCCTGACGTCCCTTATAAGACAATAATCCCGGGGGCCTGTGTGGCTCAGTCAGCTGAGCGTCTGCCTACACTCAGGTCATGAGCCCTGGGTCCCTGGATCAGGCTCCTTGCTCGGCAGGGAGCCTGCTTCTCCCTCTGCCTGCTGCTCTCCTCCTGCTTGTTCTCTCTGTCTCTCTCTCTCTCAAGTAAATAAATAAAATCTTAAAACAAAACAAAACAAAACAAAACAGAATCATTAGCTATAAGAGAATCAGAGATTAAAACCATAAGAAGGCGGGGCGCCTGGGTGGCTCAGTGGGTTAAGCCGCTGCCTTCGGCTCAGGTCATGATCCCAGGTCCTGGGTTCAAGCCCCTTGTCGGGCTTTCTGCTCAGCAGGGAGCCTGCTTCCTCCTCTCTCTCTGCCTGCCTCTCTGCCTACTTGTGATTTCTCTCTGTCAAATAAATAAATAAAATCTTAAAAAAAAAAAAAAAACATAAGAAGGGGCTCCTAGGTGGCTCAGTTAAGCATCTGCTCAGATTGTGACCCCAGAGTCCTGGGATCGAGCCCCGCCTGGGGTTCCAGGCTCAGTGGGGAGTCTGCTCAGAATTCGCTCTCTTTCCCCCACTCCCTCCCTCCCCCCCCCCCCCCCCCCCCCTCCTCCCCCCCCCCCCTCCCCCTCCCTCCTCCCCCTCCCTTCTCCCCCTGCTCTTGCTCACAAGCTCTCTCTCAAATAAAAAAAATCTTTTTTTAAAAATTAGAAACAACCCAAATGCCCCCCCACTAAAATTGATATATCCATACAACGCAATATTACTCAACAGTAAAAAGTAATGACGTACCTGGAT
Organism: Enhydra lutris kenyoni; assembly: GCF_002288905.1. Taxonomy (NCBI): domain Eukaryota; kingdom Metazoa; phylum Chordata; class Mammalia; order Carnivora; family Mustelidae; genus Enhydra; species Enhydra lutris. The sequence continues at coordinate 2,890,313 of NW_019154166.1, read as the reverse complement.
GAACCCCAAATACATTAAGCTAAGTGAAAGACTACAAACTTGAAAGTCTACCTGCCCTATGATTCCTTTTACATGACATTACAGGAAAGGCAAAACTACAGGAGACAGAAAACAGATCAGGGGTTGTCAGAGGCTGGAAGTGAGGAAGAGGTTTGCCAGGAAGGGCACAGGGGAATTCACCAGGGTGATGGAAGGAAGTCCTTCGTTTCTCAGTTGCGATGGTGGTTCCATGACTAGTTATGTTTGCCAAAAATCTCTGACTTTTACACTGAAAGGGGTGAATTTCTCTGAATGTAAATTGTACCCTAAAAATATACCCTAATTATGTATAGAATTTTTGAATCACTATATTGTACACCTGAAACTAACGCTGTATGTTTACTAAAATGAAAATTTTTTGAAAGATTTTATTTATTTGACAGACAGAGATCACAAGTAGACAGAGAGGCAGGCAGAGAGGCAGGGAGGAAGCAGACTCCCTGCCGAGCAGAGAGCCGAATGCGGGACTCGATCCCAGGATCCTGAGATCATGACCTGAGCCAAAGGCAGAGGCTTTAACCCACTGAGCCACCCAGGCGCTCCCTAAAATAAAATTAAAATGTAAATAAACAAAAATGAAAAATGCAATATATATTATGTAATATATACGTCTATATTATGTAATATATATGTATATATTTTTAAAGGGCAGAAAAAAATATTATATTTTACAAATAGCAAAAAAGTGACTTCTGCGGTCTCCGGTGGGCGGATGGCATAATTCCCATCAAGACTGATGCTGGTTCTTCGCAGAAGGAAGAGAGGGGCAGAGAGGCACGCCCAAGAGCTCGATGGGGATGGAGGAGGAGCTGACAGGTCGAGCTTCTTGCAGGCCCCAGAACCACAGTGGGAGATGGACACAGTGCAGGGGCGAGAGCGGGGCGGTCGCTGGGGACCGCCCAGGAGCCCGGGGATCAGGTGACCCGCACGCGCCCGCAGTTTGCTCTCCAACCTCTCAGGGGCTCCTCGGCGGGGGCGGGCCACCTCCCAGGCCCTGCCATGCGCGGGGGCAGATGCCGCGAACCCGGAGCCGGAGCCCGGCGCGAGGACCCGACAGGGCCGGGAGGCGGGAAGCCAGCCTTCCCAGCGCCGGAGGTGCAGGTCCGCGCGGAGAGTGGGGCGGAGCCGGGCGCGGAGGGGCGGGGCCAGGACTGGGGGCGGGACTAATCCGTGAGCTCGGAGCCCAAAGGGTCCCGGCCACGCCGCGCCCCCCGGGGGTGCCTGCCTTCAGCGCGCAGTCGAAAGCGGAGTTCTGCCCCTCTGCGCTCCCTAGGCCTGGCCAGAGGCGCTCTGGGGCTGCGGGGTGGGGAGTCCGCAGTTTGGATTGGGCGTGCTGGGGACCGAGGTCAGGGGTTCGCCGGGCAGGCGGAGGAGCTCTCGGAGGACACTACCTTTTGCCCCGATGGGGGTGCCTCCCTGGTGACCTGGCCAAGCCTGACAGCAGGAACCATCACCATCACATATCCCTGTGCCTGAAGAGAGAGGGAGCCCTGCGAGGAAGGAGGGAGGGGGAGAGAGAGACCAGCTTTCGGGGCTGGACAGAGAGCCAGGCTGAAGGACTCTGGAAAGGATCTCAGGGAGGTGGGAGGGCTCAGTGGGGTTAGGAGAGGGGGGAGAGCTAGCGAGCAGGCTGTGAGGAGGGGGTGACAGCTCTTCTCATCCACCTGCTGCTTGTGGTCGTGGCTGTAGCCCCCTCCGCCACGACGGCGTTGATCCAGAGCTGTAAAAGGGCCCATGTAAAGACCCTTCAGTGCCCTGTCCCATCTTTATGATCACTGATCATCCACTCGCCAAACACGAAGGCCACAGACATGAGGGGCAGGGCTGTGGGTGGAGAAAGGGTTTATTGACTCATAGAGAGAGACTCCCAACAAGGGCCCAGCTTCCCCACTCTGTCCCCTCCTGCACCTTTCCTAAGCCTGTGACAATATTTGTTTCTTCCATCCTCCCAGCATGGCAGAATGTGAAGGAATGGGGTAATGCGACATGTGTCCCTGCTACCCCCTCCGCCATGCCTGGAGTGGCAGACTGGGCAGCCCTGAGAGGCGCATTCTCCCTTGGACCCTCCTACCACACCTCCAAGAAAGTTGCCCAAAGCACCCAGAGGGGCAGGAAGGAGCTGCACAAAGAGGGAGAGGCTGATGGACGCCTGGGGGTGTGTGGGAGAGGGAGGGGAGGAATGCAGGATGGGACACGTGACTCACTGCCCCCAAGTACCACCTCTACCGCCTCCCCGCTATTCTGCCTCCTCTGTCTTCCTTACCTGGGTCCCATTCCTTCCCTCATCCACTCTCTCTGCATGCACAGTGGCCCTCATTCCTGCCCGCACTCCTTCCCCCTATGGTTGGTGCTGCGTGCCCTGCCCCCCTCAGGCCCGCAGAAGGCAGACCCCTCCAGGACTGCACAGACACACCCAGGTCACCCCCCCCCCCACCATAAAGAGGCCCCCAGGGTAACAGAAACATGACAACTCCTTCCCTCCCTGCCTTTTCTGTCCCTTTAGGGACATGCAGCTGCATTTTATGTTCTTTATGTCCCCAGAACGACTCTTGTCCGCTCCCCATCTCCCCATTATCCCAGTATCAGGACATCTGAACTGGAGAATGGAGGCATCTGTAGGGACAGGAATGGGGGAAGCTGGGAGGGAGTGTATAGAGAGTACCTGTGTAGCTTTGGGTCAGCCTCTGCATGTCTGCCGGTCTGTCTCAGTATCTCAGAGGAAGAGGGGAGGAGAGTAGGGAGTGGGGAGGGGCTCCCCCACCAGGAAACTTGAAGGAGCATGTACACCAGCTCCCTCCCATGACCACTACCTCCTCTTCCTGGACTTCAGGCCCCTGTGGCCACCCCTAGAAAGCTCTTTGCCCAGACGGTCCCAGGGCTGCTTCTTTCTTGTCATTCCCAGAATGTAGGCTCCTAGAGGGCAAAACCCTTGTCTTTTTCATCTCCACATCCCTATGTTCTAGAAGGCACTGGATAAACACGTGGCGAATTGAATTGCATTGAACAGAGATGCTTGGCTGGTCGGTAAAGGACATTTGCTGCTGACTTACTGTCCTTTCTGTCCTTCTCGCTCGCAGCTTCGTCCCCTGCTGGAGCCCCAGCCATACCTGGCCTAGCCCTGTGCTCCTCCCCAGCCCACACCAGCCTTCTGTTCCTGCCTCCCTCTGCAGACCTACCACAACCTAGATCCCTAGATTCCTCAGAGACTAGGAGTGGGCCAACACACTCGGGCCATGCTCCCGGTCTCCAAGGCCCAGTCACAGCCCAACTGACCGTGGCTCTCAAAGAATGTCGTTCCAAGCAGCCTCACCCCCTTACAAAGCCAAATTTGCAGACTATTGTTCCCTTAAGCACACACTCCCCCTAGTACAGTCCCACAACATTTATTGAGGGTTTCTCATAAGCCAGGCACTGTGCAAAGTCCTGGGTGGCCAAAGGCCAGTCCCTTTCTCCCTCCCAACCTCCCAGAGTCCTTGCCCCTCCTGCGGTTGTGGGGCAGTTGCCATCCTGGGCCAGCTGCCATACGTGAGCTGAAGGGACACTGTGACAGGCCCAGCTCAGGGACGGCCTGGTGCCAGGCTGAGCCACCAGCAACTGTGGGCTCTGCTCTGTCTCCATCCCTCACCTCCTTCTGGCATCCCCTGGGGCACTTTCTCCCCTGGAATGAGATGCTAGGATAGGGCTGGGACTCCACACTGGCTCTTTGTTCCCTCCCCACTGGTGAGCCCAGAGTTTCCATGAGAGGTCCAGGATGAAGTCAGGAAAGCTGGAGAGGCTCCCCGGCCGGCCCGCGATCCACAGCTCCTGTTTCTTCCCCCAAATCTGGGGCCCAGAGCCACTGTGAAGCCCGAAGCTGAGCTGGATGGATGGCTGGTTACGGTTCAGGTTGGAGGCCAAGGTTGGGGCAAGGAAGCCTCAGGGGGCTTCAGGCCGCGGCTACTGGCCGTCTTCAGTCCCTCGGACTCCTCGACCAGGCTGTGTGGCTGAGCCCCAGCATCACCCTCCAGCTGCCGTGGACCCCTGGCCCAGAGCTCAGGCTTCTCCTCCCCCACTCTGGCCTCTGGCTGCCAAGCCACACCCAGCACATCATCTCCGGGGGAGCCCAGACCTCCTGTCTTCTTGGAGAAAATAACAGGAAAAGCAGGGGGTGAGGGGAGAAATGGAGCGCTCAGTCCCCGGGGAGGAGGCGGGACCCCATACACACCGCCTTCACTAGGACACCTCCCCTGACACCTACAGAGACACAGGGACACATGCGCCGATTCTCTGAGACACTCACTCTGGATTCTTCTAGAAGAGAGGAAGTGGCTTCAGAGGGCACAGGAGGCACCCCAGGAATGGAATGAAGCGCTTCCCACACTCGAAGGGCAGGACAGTCATTGCTATAGAACCAAGCAGGTGCAGCACAGGTCTCTGTGGCCCGGACCACCGTCTTCCGTGGCTGGACGTCCCTGCTCACTGCTGTTGGCTATTTTATCCCGAGCCTTCATTTCCAACGCAGCCCTTTTTAAAAACTTTATTGACTTAGTTTATCAGTCTTCCTTGGCTGTGAGCGGAGCAGGGATACTCATTGGCCAGCGGCTCAGCCAGCTCAGGACCCATTGGCTGCTCTGCACCAGGCCTCTGTCTCCATTGGCCACCCACTCAAACCATCCTTCGCCGGTGGGCTCCGACGGCCTTGCTTTCATTGGCTGCCTTCTCCCGAAGCTCGGTCCCTATTGGTTGCCAATAGAGGTAGCGTTTCCACTGACAGCGAATCCGATGGATGGATGAGCTTTGTCCTCTCCTCGCCCAGATGCCAGCTGTCCCAGCCTGTGCACCGCCGCCGCCCAGCCTGCATTACGGTGGGGGGGCACTGGGGGAGCCTGAAGAGGGCCCAACAGCCTCGAGGAGCCTCTGGTGCTGCCGAAGGTGCTTCCTCCTCTCGTGTTCCCCTGTGACTTCACACACCAACTGGGCAGGGAAGGCCCCCGGAAACCCCTTCAGCCAGCCTAGGGAAAGAGAGACAGGCAAGGGAGAGGTCGGGAAGGAAAGGAGGAGGTCCCATGGGGTCTAATGCCCAAGGGTCCCAGTGAGTGCAGGGATTAGTGGAGAAGCCTGGAGCATCAGGAGAAATGACATTAGAGGCGGAGGCCACAGCAGCAACAGAGGATGGGAGTCCCTCCTGTTGAGCCCTGCAATGCCCGCTCATCTCACTCAGTGGGAGAACTGGATTTCTCAGGGGAACCTAAGAGGATCCCCATGGTCCAGTCCCCATTACCTCTGTGACCCCATCTGCCCCTCTGCCCTTTTCTCACTCCCTCTAGCACACTGGCCTCCTTACTGTTGCTCAAATGCACTGGCCACAGGACCTTTGCACTGACTCCTGTATGGGCTCCCTGACACTCTTCCCCCAGATACCATGTGCCTAAGTTCTTCACCTCTACCAAGTCACTGCTCACACATGCCTCCTCATGGAGGGGCATCTCGATCTCCCGATTTTATTTTATTATTATTATTTTTAAGATTTTATTTATTCATTTGATAGAGAGAGACACAGTGAGAGAAGGAACACAAGCAGGGGAGGTGGGAGAGGGAGAAGCAGGCTTCCCGCTGAGCAGGGAGCCTGACGTGGGGCCCGATCCCAGGACTCTGGGATCATGACCTGAGCCAAAAGCAGGCACTTAACGACTGAGCCATCCAGGCGCCCCTTGACCTCCCGATTTTAAATCGTAATCCTACCCAACCCTGGGAATCCTGACCTCCTTGACTCTGTTCCACTTGTGTTTTCGCACAGCACTTATAACTGTCAGACACACTGTAGCATTGTAATCTCTACACCCAAAGTGGGGCTCGAACTCATGACCCCGAGATCAAGAGTCAGATATTCCAGTCAGGCACTCCTGTATCATTTACTTTTATATCTTGTTAATTCTTTGTTGTTTCTCCTCCACTGGAATGTGCATTCCAGCAGGGCAAGAATCTCGGGGCCTGGGACAGCAAGCAGCACCTGGGAGGTGCTTAATAAAAATTCACTGAACGAATAATAACTACAAGAATTTCTCACCTTCGGGGCTCTTGTGTGGGTGCTTGGGGGGCGCCCTGGACTCCAGACTTCGTCCCTCCATCCTGGCTGCTGCAGAAGGCTCTGAACACAGTTCCTGGGAACAGTCTGGTTGGGGCGAGTGACACATAGTGGGATCGAGACTCTTTTTAGCTTGTCCCCCATCTTCCCTTGAAGCCTCATGTTTCCTTCCCTCCTCCCCTCTGGGGGACACTCACCACAGTCCTCATAGACAGTATCCGGGGAGCAGGGAAGGGGGCCCGGGGTTGGGAAGGCTCCCAGCCAGCGCTGCATGTCTGATCTGGTGGGGACAGAGGGAGGAGTCACATCTGAACCAAGAGGTCCTTCTTGGGGACAGACAAGGGCTGCAGAAGAGGGAGACTGAGGAGGAGAAGGGTGGTACTCTGAGAAGCCTAGTGAGGGTCCCTGGGGTGTTTTCTGAAGGAGACACAACTCACAGGGACGAAGCTTGCAGGAGCCGGTGGGTAGGGCGGCCCTGGTGGTTGCTGAGAAGGGAGAGGCGGAATGTGGGGGGTCCGGATGGGTCTGGAACCTGCTGGGCCTGGACCAGGGAGCGATGGGCATAGTCCAGAACTTGTAGCCGCTGCCCGCTGCCCGGTGGAGGGGGTGGGGTGGGGTGGGGAGGAGAGGCGGTTCAGAGGGAGGACAGGGATCCAGCCGGACCCCTCCTCCCTCCCCCAGCCCGGGCACCCTCCCTCCCTGGGACCCACCTCTTGGGCTGAGTGATAAGCAGCAGGTCGCTGAACAGCAGCAGGCAGAGGGGGGTGAAGCGGGGGCGCGAGGTGAACAGCACTCCGCCCCTCCGGCAGCCGAGCTCTGTCAGCTCCCCCTGCAGCTCCAGGCGCCGGGACCAGGGCCCCGGGGGGGGGGGCGGGGGGGGGGGGGGGGGTTTGGGGGGGTTTTTGGGGGGGGGGGGAAGGGAGGGTGGGAACCAGGGCAGGGACCGACCTTGACTTTGTGAAAGCGCAGCCTCTGGGTGAGACGGATCAGCTCCTCCGTCTGCTTCATGCGCCCCACCTCAGCGCTGCAACGCTCAATGATCTGGGGTTAGGGGAGTCGTGTCACCCACCCCCATGCACCCCTACCTCTTCTCCCACCCACCCTCTGCCCGCCCCTGTCCCTGTCCCCTCCCAACCCCAGCATCCCTGCTGCCCACCTTGCTGATAGCACCCAGGGCTTTCTGTGCATTCTCCTGGCGGCTGGACCCCTCCTCTGTCTGGCGCAGAATATTCTGGGGACAAGGCGGAGCTTCAGTTAAGAGGACCCCACCTGGCTTGACAAAATGCTTAGTCTGGGTTCACAGGGTTGGGAAACCAACCTCGATCAGGCCAAGAGACCTCACCTCTCACTGCCTGCACAACCCTGAGGACCTTGGGTTACCTCCCCGAGCCTCAGTTTTCCCCATCTGTCAAATGGGGAGAAAACACACCTAGCATACTACCAATAGCCCTGTCGTGAGGATTCAGTGAGGTAAGGAGACATAAAGGGCTCAGCATAGTCCTGGGTACATGGGAAATGCAAAAGAGAGGGTTGCTACCGTTTTAATCATTATCAACCACAACTCTTAGCACCAACAATGTAGCAGACTGATTAAGAGTGCTAGATTCACATGTTGCCTCTCTCAATTATTTTCTGTGCCTCCGTTTCCCCATCTACAAAGTGGGGTCAATAACAGTTCCTACCCACAGTTGTTGGTAAGGGTAAACAGGTACAGAGCACTTAGAACCGTGTCAAGGACGGGGCGCTCTGTAGTCCTGTAGCTGCTATGATTAGTGTTACAATTATTAGGTTGTCTACACTGGGGATACACAAAGCTGAACAGGATATGAAAATGCCGATAATCTAGATGAGGACTCCTCACACCAAGGCACCCCCATTGCATCACCTGGTTTAGGGAGAAGTTTCTACTTTGCCAGGAAAACTCTTTCTCCACCTGATCCCACCCCCACTCCCCACTCGGCCTCTCTCTCCAGAGGGGAGCCTTTTTAGACACCTTTTCCCTAAGTGTCCCACCCATCATGACATTTTAATACCCCAGATACACTGCGTGTCTATTTACGAGCCCTTGGGAGTCCCACCAACATTGGCATGGCGAAGATTTTGCCCCCCCGAGGAACTAATTTTTGCCTCTTTGGGAGTGACATCTCTGCCATCAGGAAGGCATGAGGTGGGAGAGCCCAAAGACCACCCCCCATATTCCTCTTGAAACCCGGAGAAACGGGGCGCCTGGGTGGCTCAGTGGGTTAAAGCCTCTGCCTTCGGCTAGGGTCATGATCCCAGGGTCCTAGGATGGAGCCCAGCATCGGGCTCTCTGCTCAGTGGGGAGCCTGCTTCTCCCTCTCTCTCTCTGCCTGCCTCTCTGCCTACTTGTGATCTCTGTCAAATAAATGAATAAAATCTTAAAAAAAAAAAAAAAAAAAAAACAAAACAGAAAAAGGAAGGGACCTGTCCAAGGTCCCTCAGCCAGTTCTCAGCAGAGCTAGGTCTAGAACTCGCGTCTCTAGCCAGGGGCGCTTTTCAGCTGCACCCAGATGGCTCCCGGAGACATCTGCTTACCCCCAGGGAAGGCTTGGTGTGTCCTGGATTGAGAAGCCTGGGGAGAATTCCCCAAGGGGGCCGGTGTGGGGGCAGAGGAGCAGAGGACCTCTTCCCCTGGCCCCCTCCCGCCCTCCGTTCCCCAACCCCCTCCCCTACCCCTCCCCCCCTCCCCAGGCACCTGCAGCAGCATGCGGAGCCTGGTGATACGCTGGAAAGGCAGCAGCAGGAAGGATGGCAGGGGCAGCCGCTCGCATTTCGGGAGGCTCTGCAGGCGCCTCAGCTCCGCGGAGAAGCGCACGTTCGTGTCCCTGCAAAAGCAGGCCACCTCCAGGCCCTGGCCCTGAACCCCGCTCCCCAGCTTCCTCTCCCACGCATGCACAGCCCGCTTTCCACCTCCCGCACACTCACATAAGGCGGCTGTAGGTCTCCTCCTGGTATTGCTGGTTCCGCACGTAATCCACGTACACAGAGAAGGGACCCACGGCGTGGTCATGCACCACGTCACAAAGGTCGCTGATGTGGGGGGAAGAGCGCACACGGGACAGGAGCGTCCCTAGAAACCTGAAGGGGAGGGGGCAGAGAGCCAAGTCTACCAGGAGTTTGCACAAGAGCTGGGCACTAAGTGGGCACGAGGAAGGGAAGACCTGGGACAAGCAGAAATCTAAGGGAGTGCTCAGCCGCCCGAGGCCTGCTGTGGCTGCGGGGACAGGACCCCACTGACCGCTCGCTGACTCCCTGGACACGCTGCACGTTGGAGAAGAGGGTGTGGTGGTCCCGGGGGGTGAGCGTGTCCCGGAGAGCCTGGCTTAGCACGAAAGTGTCCGTCAGCAGCCGCAGCGAGCGCAGGTAGGAGGCCTCCGATGTCACCACCTCGAATAGGCTCTGAGGAGGCAGAGCTGGGCCGTAGTGCAAAGCCCAACTCCCAGGTCCCACCCCCCCAACCCCTGCGCCAGCGCTGCCCGAGCCCAGGCGTGCCCACCTCCTGCATGCGCCTCTCCTGGGCGCTCAGCGTGTCCAGGAGGCCGCTGGCTCGGACGGCCGGAAGCTCCTGCCACAGTGTGTTGCGAGGTCCAGGGGGCCGTGCGAAGGTGGGACCTTCACCGGGGGTTGTGGAGGAGGGACATCCGTCCTCGCTGACCCCCCAGAGCTCCTCGGACAGCACAGCTGCTCGATAGTTCTGGTACAGGGGCTCTGCAGAGCAGACAGAGCACATTAGGGAAAGCCAGCGCCCCGGGACCCTTCCCCCGCAGCTTGCTGGTCACAGCAGGGACCCCCACATCCGGAGGTCCTCACCATCCTGCAGGGGCAGCTCCCAGTTCTGTTCCTTCAGCTCCTCCAGCCCCTCCTTGTCTCTGTGGAGAGAAAGAGATGGAGTGCCCCAGAGCCCCCACTGGGACCCCCCTGGGGGTGGGGGGTAGTTGCTATTCACACGCTAGTGTAAAGCCTCTCTCTCAGCTGTTTCAGGATGAACCATTGTCTGCGATGCCCTGTTTGTGTCTCAGGGACACTCCGCGTGATCAACCCAAGCTCGCACCCCCCTGCTCTTTCCCATGCAACCGAGAGATCCGCCCAGGAGAATTCATGCCAGCTGGGGGTCCTGAATCTAAAATGAATGACAAGCCCAGAGGACACAGGAGAGATGTTCCCGGTGCCAGATGGATCTGTGGACGGTGGCCGCAGAGGGAGGCTGGAGGTGGGGGACTGTCAAACGGACCCCCAAGACCACCCTCAGCGCCTCGGGTGAGGTCACTGGCGGGCTTACCCCCGCCCACAGATGAGGACCTGAGACCCGGAAAGTCAAAGTGATTTGTCTCAGGTCACACGGCAAGGAACAGAGCTGCTTGTCTCCAGAGCCCGAGACGTGCTTTGCCCCATATTGGGACAGGGCTGGGGTTGCGCTCTGGGGTAGGGAGTAAGTGTGCGGGGGTTTGGTACCTGCCCTTCGTTGTTGCTGGAGGAGTGTTCTGAGGAGTTTCATCAGGATTGTCCTCTGGAGAGAGATTGCCCACAGTGAAGAGAACAGACCTCCAGGTCCCCAGCCCAGGACCCCTGAGTCCAGACCCAGCAGAGACACTTACTGGCAGAGGAACCAAAGCCCTCAGGGCCTGTTGAGGGTGGCAGTCTGTAGGCTTTTAGACCTCTTTACTTCGGCCCCTTCCCTTCCCAGCCCAGAAGCCCCCTCCCCCAGGCCAGTACCTGTATGGATTCCATCTTCCAAGGGCGGATCGAGATCTGGCTGGGGCGGGTCCCCGGAGTTGGTGTCCTGCCTGACCCAAATTGGTTTGGGGGCTTTGAGGGGCGGGAGGAGTTTGTGCTCGGCTGTGGAGCGGTAGGATGTAAGGACCACTGGGGGGAGACCGATGCTTGGAGGGCTGGGGCGAGAGCGGGAGGCCCTCAATGGGGAGGCACGGCAGAAAGCCCTGGGGCCATCCTCATAGCCCCCCACAGGCACCCAGCGGAGCTCGAGGCCAGGCCGGCCTATGTGACAGACACAAGGGCAGCAAGGAGGGCAGGCCAGGCCAGCATCTGTGGGAGACACGGGTGTCCTAAGGTGGAGGCCCTTGAGGCCTGGCCCCACGCTGCCCAGGCCCCCTCCCTCCCCTGAACCCATCCAGCAGGGGGACACAGCGGTCTAGCCTCAAGTATCTCTTTCCTCCACCTGCCTGTCTTCAGACCCCAGCAAATATGCAAACCAGATTTTCCAAACATGAAATCCATTTTTAAGATCGTAGCCTCTGAAAGCACCCAGTCTTAAAGCACCGAGATCAAAGAAGATGGGCTAGAAGGAGCCTACCCGGGGCCCCATGACACACTTACCCGGAGTGCCGTTCTCCTGGGATCCACTCCCAGCAAGGTTGCCCTGTGGAGCCTCTCTCTCCCCGTTCACATCCGCTGCCCCTTGGGGACCCGACTCCAGGGCCTCCGCAGCCTGGACCCTGCTTTCAGTCCCCCATTCAAACCTGCCAGCCAGTCTCCGCACAGTGCCTGGGGCTGAGGCAGAGCCGCCCTGGGCAGGGACCCCCGGCGTGGGGAGCAGGGGCAGAGTATGTGACCCAGAGGGCTTGGGTGGGGGAACTGGAGACTGGGGAGCAGGCTCTGGGGTGACGGAGCGCCTGGACGCGGGACTGGGGGTGCTAGAAGGGGAGTCTGGAGAAGTCTGGGAGTCGAGGCTGGCTTTAGAAGCTGATGGAGGCAGGAGGGCAGGGGGCTTGAGGGAGGAGGCAGGGGGGTCCCAGTGGATGGAGGTGCCCACTGGGGTTGGTGCATCATTGGAGGTGAGGGCAGGTTCTTGGGGAGATGAGCCGTTGTGGTGGGCCCCTGGGGGCTGGGCAGCCCGGGGTCGAGAAGGGGGGCGGGGGCGGATGATCCGAGGGGGCTTCTGGGTAGGGGGTGTTGCTGCAGGAAGAGACTGGGCTGACATCTCCCTCTGGGCTCTTCAAAAGAGTGGGGTGCTCTGCTGGAGTCATCCCCTGAGGAAGAGGGAGGGAGAAAGAGACCCTTAGTGCCCCCAGCCCGCGGGTAGACTGAGGCCTCTGAGCAGAAACTGTGGGCCAACAAAAAGGGCAGGATGTCAGGGTCAGGAGGGGAGGCTGGTGCCCGCCCTCGGCTTCCTTCTCATCTCGCTGTCTCCTGCCTTCGCCGCTCACCTCTCCTTGCCTCCCCGCCTGCATTTCTGTTTTCTGGCTTCTGCTGCCAGAGTCAGGCCAGAGGAGACAGTGAGCGGGCTTGGGGGCGCCCAGTTAGAGACCCAGAGGGGGCAGGCGGCGGTGGGGAAGAAGTACATGAGAACTGGAAATGTAAGGGACGCTGGGCTTGCCCTGTGGCCAGATGCATTTAGCTGCCGAGCTCTCTGTGTGTGCACGCGTGCGCGCGTGTGTGATCGCGTGTGCGGTGTGTGTGTGTACGCTCGTGTGCCATTTACACGGCTGCGGTGAGACACGCTGAGAGCGCACCGCTCTGTGCAGACAGGCGCCGGCGAGCGGAGGCTGCTGGGCGTGTGCGGGGGCGAGGTGGGGTGCGCGGGGGCGCCTGTGCCCGGCTCTGTCTACGGGGGTGGTGGGTGGTGGGGGGCGCCTGGGCCGCCGTGTGCGCAGGCGCGCCGCGCGAGCCCGGCAGTGAGGGATGCATCACTATTTCCCTGCCCCAGCCGGCCCTCCGCCCCCCATTTCCCAGTTCCTCTCTCCGGACTCTCCCTTTCCGGATTATTTTTAGTCTCCTTTTCCTGCCCTGAAGATTCCTGGAGCCTCTGACCCCAAGAGACCAGGAGGCCCCGGGCATGGTCTGTCCTGCCCCGTCCCCATCCCTGCCTGCCCCCCCCCCCACCTACCCCCTCCAGTCTGGTCCGAGAGGCCCCGGCGGCAGCCTGGGTCCTGCCAGGAGGCCCGGTGGGTGGGCAGGAGACCAGACAGAAGGTGAGGACCAGTGGGGCCGGGATACCGGCATCTGGGCTTCACCTCCTCCTGCGCGCAGGCGGCAGCAATCCTGAGCAGGCTGCGGGGGGCCAGGGCGGTGCCCCCAAACTCCGGAGGAGTCGGCAGGAAAGTCAGAGCCCTCCAAGACCCAGGCTGGGTTCTGGAGAAATGATGCCGGGTGGCTGCTGCGGGCGGGACGCTGGAGTCTTACAGCTCAATGGCCTCTGTGTTCTGGCAGGAAGTTCCTTAGGTGGCCTGGCGAGTGGCCTCACTAGCCCGCCAGCTCCTCCCCAGCCTTGGCCCTCTCCTGGATCCCTCCCCACCCCCAGGTACCTGCGTTTACTTCCTTTCCCGCCCTCCACTCGGGCCTCTGGCCGGACCCAGGTACTCGGGTTCCACGCACTCACCCTTCAGTCCTGTCCCCTCTGTCACCTCCCAGGGCTGAGTGAGTAGGGGCAGGAAACAGGAATCGCATCCTCCTCCCAACCGGACAACCCCCCCCCAAACCACACCGCACTCCACATGCGCACACTAGGGTCTGGAAGATGCGAGGGACCCAGGATCCTGAGGGTCCCGGGAGAGGCTGAACCTCAGGCCCAGAGGGTGGTCTCTGCTGTACCAACCATTCCGTTTGCCCTGATGTGTAGACGGGGGTCTCCCAGGGGCTGCAGTGAGGACTGGGTAGCAGTAGCACAGGACTGGGCTGGTGGGAGGGCCCAGGGTCTAAACTCCTGTCAGCTAAGGGACGGTGTGAGTCCCTCCACTACTGTCTGACCCTCTGTCCCACACCTCACACCATAGCCTGTCCCTTTAACTGCTAACCTGTCCCACGGGGTGCGACAGTCCATTATTTATACCAAGGCACCCCCATCCAGGATTCTGCCCCCACCAGCTCTGTGATAGTGCCCCCTGAACTTACCTTTATCTTTCTGGAAGCAGCGTCTACTTTCAGCGGGTCCTGCCGACCCCTTGGAGCGAGGAATGTGGGGCCCAGTCTCTGAATGTCTGTTCCTGTGTTTCTGGGGCGGGAACCGAGGGCCCAGATTGAGATCTCCACAGAGGAAGCCAGTTCCTCAGCCCCACCCGGCCATTGTGTCAGGCGTGTATGCATGTGTGTATGGGGGTGGGGGGAGCAGTGGGAGAGGGCCCAGGAGCGAGAGGAGAGCTGAGACCGTCTCCTCCAGGTGGGTGCTGGACATTTGCTGGGACCCCTGCCTGCCCCCGGTTCTTAGTCTGCCTCTCTCTGGGTCCCAGGCACTGACTCTCCCTCTCCCAGTGGGCAGCTTTGGTGTCCACCACTGGGGCTGGGTGGGCAGGGGACCCTCTCACTTCCAGTTCGCTCTGTGCTTAGGGAGCTGAGTCCAGAGGGCAGGGGGTACGCCGTAAAAGCAGCTGAGGAGGTGGCAGGAGCCACACCCAAGCCTGGCTGCAGGTGACAGGGAGGAAGATACAAGGGCAGTTTTGAAATTCCGGGGCCTCTGCCCACGTCCAGGTGCGTCTCTTTCTAGATCCGTGCGTGCACACACACACCCAAACAAGACACTGCAAAGAAAAGCCAGAAAACTGGGATAGAAATGTTTGAACCCCTTTCTCCTCCAAGTGAAAGGCAAATTTTTCTCAATGATCAACCAGGCACTACAGGATCTACCCTCCGCCCTGCCCTCTGCTCGCAGGGGAGGTGGGTGGCCAGGGGCAGAGGGAGAGGAAGAAGCAGGCTCCCCACTGAGCAGGGAGCCTATGACCTGGGGCTCCATCCAAGTGATGTAGGAAAGACCTTAGGATTCAAAGCCCGTGGCCAAGAAAGAATTCTTGAGACGTCTTTGGTGCAAAAAGGTGATTTTACTAAAGCAGAGAGACAGGTCCCATGGGCAGAAAGAGCTGACTGGGGTCATGAGTGGCCCATTATATACTTCCAAGTCAGGAGGGGGCTAGGGAGAGTGTAAGTCTCCAAGAAATTTTGAAAGCAAGGTTTCCAGGACCTTGAGGGGTCTATCTGTTTCTGGGAAAAGGTCATTTATTACCGTCTAAACAAACCTGAGTCATTACATTTCAGAGGTAAATCGGTGGGTTATGTGCTTGGGGGATGATTGCCAAAATGTATCTGGGGGGGTGGTTAGAGATAAAGGAAGTTTCCAAAGGAATTTTTATACATTAAAGTAGACTTACAGGAAGGGGGGGTGTGGGAGACTCAGGCTAGGATTGCCCTTTGCCCTCAGCAAAGTGTTAACACTGAGGCAGTTGAGTCCCTAGAGGAAAGTCACTCTACTTGTTTCAAGGACCAGTCAATGGGCTGTAGGTAGTAAGGAAATTTGATCATTCTTCTTCTGCCTTTGTTTCCCACATCACAAGGACCCCCAGATCATGATCTGAGCTGAAGGCAGAGGCTTAACCAACTGAGCCACCCAGGCACCCCTGAGTATATAAATCTTAAAAAAAAAAAACAAAAAACCACAACCACAGCGTTTACCATTAAATTGATAGATTATGTCCATAGTTAATTATGTTTCATGTTAAAAAGTAAGCTTCCTGGTGGCAGAATCTTTATGTTTTGTTCCCTGATGTATCCTAAAATTCTGGAACAGGGTCAGGCATATAATAGGTGTTTAATATTTTAGAAATTAAGCCAAATTGAATTGAATCCCCCCTCCCCAATAGCCCACTAGTCCCCTGACTCACCTTCCCTACAGACCATTTCCACAACTCTGTTGATCCCACTGGTTTTCCATCTCTCTCTCTCTCTCTCTCTCTCTCTCTCTCTCACACACACACACACACACACACACACACACACACACACACACCGACCAGAAATCCAACCTCCCAGCCCTCACCCCTAGGTCCTTTTGGGCTTTCCGAAAGAGGACATCTCTCCAAGATTACCTCACAGACCCACTCAAGAAAGCTAGATAGACATAATGTAGCCAAACGAATCCTGTTTTGTTTAGAAATAGGAATATCTTATTCATTTTGCTACTTATAAAAATAACATTAGGGGCACTTGGGTGGGTCATTCAGTTGGTTAAGCGTCTGTCTTCAGCTCAGGTCTTGATCCCAGGGTCCTGGGATCAAGCCCTGCGTCGGGCTCCCTGCTCAGTGGGACACCTGCTTCTCCCTCTCCCTCTGATCTTCACCCCTGCTTGTGCTATCTCTCTCAAATAAATAATCTTTTCTAAAAAAATAACATTAAAAAAGATAACCCAAGGGGCGCTTGACTGGCTCAGTCAGTAGCGCGTGTGACTCTTGAACTTGGGGTCGTGAGTTCAAGTCCCAACTCGGTGTACAGATAACTTTAAAATATTTTTTTCAAAAAATAAAAAGAAATAAAAACAAGGTATCCGGGGCGCCTGGGTGGCTCAGTGGGTTAAGCCTCTGCCTTCAGCTCAGGTCATGATCTCAGGGTCCTGGGATCGAGCCCCGCATTGGGCTCTCTGCTCAGCAGGGAGCCTGCTTCCTCCTCTCTCTCTCTCTGCCTGCCTCTCTGCCTACTTGTGATCTCTCGCTGTCAAATAAATAAATAAAATATTTAAAAAAAGGATATCCCCAAAATGAAGGTTATTAGCTGCAAACATGAGTGGCATCTGGCGTCCCATAAACCATGCCAGGCAGTGTGAGTGGGAACGTAGGCAGCAGTGGACTGGAGTGACCTGGACCACCCTGGGCTCCCCGACCTTCCTCTCTCCTCTCTCTGTCCCGACAGACCCACCTAGAGGCTTCTCATTGGCCTGACTGTTGGTGAGACATGTTCCCCACTCCCAGAGGCAGGACAGCGTGTTTTGGGGGAATGGAAGTTCCTTGAAACAATGCTCCAAATGTTCTAACATTCCCGACAAAGAGGTTCTACCAGGCTCACTGCTCAAAGCAACCACAAAGACCCAGACCATGAGACTTTGTAGAGCTATAAAAATCACCGTCTGTTTCTTTGTACATCTGCCCCGTCTCCTTCCAAAAGGAAACTGAGCTCTGAAAATCTGATCATGCGATACACGCCAGGTTATTTTCTTTCGCACACACATATTGTGTTGTACAAGTGCTTTTGCAAAGGGAGTGAGCGTCGTGAATGCAGTCATACAGTCTCCCACCACCCCCGCGAGGCGAAGGCTTTCTATGATACCGCATTCCAAAGGGACCAGCATGGTTTCAAGTCTGTATTCTGCCTCCTTCTCTTAGCACTGCTTAATGACCAGACATGGTCCCGCATGTTGCTACATGGTCTTTGTCACTACACCTTTTCCTGGACTATAATATCCCATCAACTAGGGTTTACCATCTTGGTAAGAGCAATAACAAACTTCTAGGAAATTCGTCGCCTTCCCCAGCAACCCTCCCCACTCTGTCTGGTTCCAACCAACCACAAGAACCTCCTCGCGGCCATCTGACCCAGGTTTGGTCAGTCACGGGTTCCCATTCCTCTGGCCACAGAGACTGGCCCAGGAATACACAAGACACCCCAGCCAAGACAGCCTCCTTCTCCGGGCCCCTGGGAAAGAGCTGCTTTCTCTTTCCTCCAAGGTCACAAAGCAGGAACAATGTAAGCCCAGAGCGATCAGACTTGGCCTCCCTTCCACCACCCACCACTCCCCTCCCCTGCGATGGAGGAAACTAGTCAATAGTAGGAGAAAATGAGTCCCATACCCAAGGAAAGCAGAGCCAAGGGTTGGAGGGGGCCTGACAACTCAAGGGGGTCCCTTGGACGGCCCCATTTCCTGAGCCACTGAATTCCCTTTTGTGGTTAGGTTAGTGGGGAGCTGGGTTTCTGTCTCTTATTGCTGAAAGAATCAATGATAAAAACCCATTTCCGCGTGCAAGCCACGTGGGTAGCATTCAGGTTTTGCCATTACGATGAATGCTGCAATGGACTTTTTTTTTTTTTTTGTCCATAATGCTTTCAATTTGAAATATAATTTTTTAAAAGATTTTATTTATTTATTTGACAGAGAGATTGCAAGTAGGCAGAGAGGCAGTCAGAGAGAGAGGAAGGGAAGCAGGCTCCCCAAAGAGCAGAGAGCCCGACGCGGGGCTCGACGCAGGGCTCAATCCCAGGACCCTGGGATCATGACCTGAGCGGAGGGCAGAGGCTTTAACCCACTGAGCCACCCAGGCGCCCCTTCAATTTGAAATAGGACTAACGAAGTAATCAAGGAGTTTCAATATGATTGGTTTTGATTCTCCTTGAAGATTATTTTCTGGAAGGACACAGGACCCCTCAGGTCTTATCTCCCAGTTCTTTACCTCCACATCAGGCAGCCTCGAGTGTTCCTTGAAAATCAGGTAGGAAAAAAAAAAATCAGGTAGGGCTTGGCCAGGACATCTGGGGAGACCACGGAAGCATAGACATAGTGAAGAGGAAATGGAACTATCCAGAGAAGAGTGAAGGGGAAGCTCAGGGGCACCGGGGTGGCTCATTTGGTTAAGCACCTGCCTCTTAGTTTTGGCTCCAGTCATGATCTCAGGGTCCTGGGATCGAGCCCTGCGTCAGGCTCCCCACTGAGTGTGGAGAACTGCTTAATGTTCTCTCCATCCGCCTCTCCCCTTCCCCCTGCTTGTGTTCTGTCTCTCCCTCTCTCAAATAAATAAAATCTTTTTTTTTTTAAAGGGAATCTTAGCTTTTCAAAATGGAAAGAGGGATAGGATGCCGAAGGAAGGAGAGGCCACATGGTGGGCAACCAGATGGGACGGAACAGGCACTGAAGGTTGAGCCCGGATGAGGGAAGTGGACAGCAGTAATTTTAATTGGTACCATGCCCGGTCCCCCCCTTCTGGTACCTGGTTTTCCTTTGGGGAACTGTTCCCCCCACCGTTTCCCGCTCCCATCATTCTCGTCCAGATGGCCCATCCTGGGCGTGATGCATGGCCCAGAAGCAGCGAGTCAACACATTCTGCCTCCCCTAGCTGCTGAGATGGGTTCCAGGGCTGAGCGTGGGATACCAGCAAGGCTAAAGCCTAACCCACGCAGAATCCGGGTTCCGCTCATTGAAGAAGGGACTCGAGTCCCACTGGTAGCTCATTTCCAAAGACAGCTGCCGCAATCCCTCCCATCCCAAATGCCCTCTTGCAGTGTGACTGCCACCCCTCTCATCAAGAGGAAGACTTGATTTTCCCTCCAAGTCAATCCGGGCTGGCCCCACGGCGACTTGCTTTGATCTAGAGACTTGGGGATGAACTCACACTATGCCCATTTGGGGCCTGAAGAGGACTGGTAGCTTCTGCTTTGTCCTCTTGGGAGCCGGCCATGGAGTGCAGAAATGTGGGCTAGACTCCACTGGGAGGGCACACGGAGGGAGAAGCCACTCAGAGAACCAGCATGCCCCAGACACCGGCTGGGAAGGAGGTCTTAGGACACGTGACAAGCCCATCTGATGCCACCCAAGGGCATCCATGCTGAGCCCTGACCAAATTCTTTCTTTTTTTTTTTTTGTTTCAATTCTTTTTTTTTTTTTTAAAGATTTTTTTTTAAATTTATTTATTTGACAGAGATTACAAGCAGGCAGAGAGGCAGGCAGAGAGAGAGAGGAGGAAGCAGGCTCCCTGCTTGAGCAGAGAGCCCGATGCGGAGCTCGATCCCAGGACTCTGAGATCATGACCCGAGCTGAAGGCAGAGGCTTTAACCCACTGGGCCACCCAGGCACCCCTTGTTTCAATTCTTGATCCACAGATTCATGAGCAGTGAAATGGTTTGTGTCTCAAGCCACTCAATTTGGGATTGATTCATGATGCAGCTCTGGATGAGCAAAGCACTCTCTTTCCACTGGGGCTGCGAGGCTGGGGGGGACACAGGGCTCGAGCTGCTGGGGGCCATTAGTGAGGCGGCCTGAGAACAACACCAACACAAGGGAGAGGCGGAGAGACACCGACTAGAGTCCCTGATGCCATTGGCCTGAAATCGTAGCTGTGTTTCCCCTTCTCGGTTAGGTGGGTCAGTAAATTCCCGTTCTGCAAGCTGGTTTGGGTTGGGTGTCTGTCACTTGTAACCCAAAAAACAGCCCCTTATGAGGGGAGAGAAGCTGACAATGAAAGAAATGTTGAGTCTGACTGATCTCTGAGCTGGCCAAGACCTTGACCTCCAGAAGAATCTTCTGGGAGTCCAGACTCCCCCAGGTATGGGATGAATCAGAAGGGGGTAGTGAGGAAAGGACTGCCAGTTCTGGGAATCCACACAGGTTCTGTTCTCAGTGAGGACAGAGGATCCTGTCCCTCTGTCACCAGGGGGAGCCTGAGCCCTTCAGGGGCTGGCTCAGCATCCGGCCCACCCCAGCAGAGGCACAGCCCAGTCCCTCCACCCCAGCATCCTCCCGCCTCTCCTTCTCTCAGGCACCTGGGGCCACCTTTGAGTTCTCCCTCCCCTCCTCTCAGATCTGTTTTGGGACATTTGTACTCAGAAGAACGTGATAACAGTTGACAGTAACCAAGTGACATGGCATTAGCAAAAGAACAGACACAAATGGGGCATCTGGGTGTCATAGTCGGTTGAGCGTCTGACCCTTAGTTTCGGCCCAGGTTGTGGTCTCAGGGTCCTGAGATCGAGCCCCATGTCCACCAAGCGTGGAGCCTGATAAGGACTGTCTCTCCCTCTCCCTCTGCTCCTCCCACCCTGTGTTTTCTCTCTCTCTCTCTCTCTCAAATAAATCAATCTTAGAAATAAAAATTTTTTTAAAGATTTTATTTATTTATTTGACAGAGAGAGATCACAAGTAGACAGAGAGGCAGGCAGAGAGAGAGAGAGAGAGAGAGAGGAGTCAGGTTGCTCGCTGTTGGAGTGAGAGTTTACAGAGAAGCACTGGAGAGGAGGTTACAATGATCCCTGTAGCAATGGTTTAGGCCTGGAGAGTTGTATGAATTCACGTTCAGCTTAAAGGAGATATAGATTGATACACACAGAAATACATAACAAGGCTTACTCTACACTAACATTTACTTGCTCTCCCAGGATACCCCAATGGCAACAAGCACATTCAGTGCCCAGATTTTGGTCTTTTCCTTTCTTTCCTTTTTAGACATGTGTTTAAAGCAATCTCTACAACCAGGGTGGGGCCCAGACATTGGTTTTTGATACATTCTCCAATAGAAGGAACTAGAGCTTCTTGGAGAAATGGCTGATTCTAGCACTGGGACAGGGAATATACAAGACAGCCAGGAGCATCATATTGGGTCAGAAAATAGAGAAATGCTTCACAAAAATGTTTTTTTTTTTTAAGATTCTGTTTATTTATTTGACAGAGAGAGATCACAAGTAGATGGAGAGGTAGGCAGAGAGAGAGGGAAGCAGGCTCCCCGCTGAGCAGAGAGCCCGATGCGGGACTCGATCCCATGACCTTGAGATCGTGACCTGAACCGAAGGCAGTGGCTTAACCCACTGAGCCACCCAGGTGCCCCACACAAAAATGTTTTAATTAAAATTTTTTTTTTCTGATGGCAATGTGTCAAAGAAATACAGAAAGCAAGTAAAAGAGCTCCCAGGGCTAAAGTTGGAACACTTGGGGCAACAAAATAAAGTATACCAAATTACAACCCAAAGTAGAAAATAAAAATCCGTTCAGTCCATACTGATAGAAATCCACAGGTGAATAAACAAATAAATGAGGGCGACAAACTTCCCATGAAGAATTCCAAATAAGGGGGTGCCTGGGTGGTTCAATGGGTTACACCTCTGCCTTCAGCTCTGGTCTTGATCTCAGGGTCCTGGGATTGAGCCCCTCTGGCCTGCTCCCCACCACCACCCACCACCTGCCGCTCTGCCTACTTGTGATCTCTCTCTCTCTCTGTCAAATAAATTTAAAAAATCTTTAAAAAAAGGAAAAGAAAAAGAATTCCAAGTAAGTTGTGCAGATACTTCTCCCTCAGGGAGGCAGAGTCTAATGGTCCACTCCTAAGTGTGGGCCGAGCATAGTCACTTTCTTTCAAAGAACGGGGTAGGCGCCTGGGTGGCCTGAGTCGGCTACAGTCTGACTTTTGGTTTTGGCTCAGGTCATGATCTCAGACTTGATCCCTCCCCCCAAATAAATAAATCTTTAAAATCATGTTTTTAGGGGCGCCTGTGGCTCAGTGGGTTAAAGCCTCTGCCTTTGGCTCCGGTCATGATCCCAGTGTCCTGGGATCGAGCCCCACATCAGGCTCTCTGCTCAGCGGGGAGCCTGCTTCCTCCTCTCTCTCTGACTGCTTCTCTGTCAAATAAATAAAAAAATCTTTAAAAAAATAAAATAAAATCATGTTTTAAAAGTAGTCTATTTCTAGGGCATCTAGATATTAAAGATAAATGGCTTAAGCCAGGGGCACCTAGGTAACTCCATCCATTAAGTGGCTGACCCTTGATTTCTACTCAAGATCCCAGGATCCTGGGATGGAGCCTTGCATAGGGCTACCAGGTCAGTGAGGAGTCTGCTTCCCCCTCTCCCCACCACTTGTGCTCTTCCAATGATTCCAAAACCTATGCACACACCATAATAACCTGGAGGGTTTTTTCAGTCTATCTTTCACCTCCTGTTTACCTCCTGATGAAGGAAGTCTGGGGCAGGACTAGACAATTTGCATTTCTCCCCCCCCCACCCCGGTGCTGCTGGTACTGCTCCAGGGACCCCACTTTGAGAACTGGTGTAAACTCTAGGATTAAAATGATTAAAATACTGATTAATTCTCATCCCATCCACCAGGTGGAGAAATCTGGGAGCATCCACTGGAAATTTTCAGGGTACTCTTTCAGAGCGCGTCTTGAGAACCCTGGGGGAGAAACCCACTGTCTGCTCTACTTTGCCCTCCAGCCCTCCTGCCTCCCTAAGGCTCAATGAGATGGCAGAAGGAGGAGGGCGACAGAGAGATGGCTCAGACACACTCCCGGTGGGGCCTCCAAGAACTCCCAGGGTAGTGAAAGGAGCCAGAGAGTAAACAATTGCTAATTTACTGCTTGAGGAGCAAAGCAACAAGGAAAACCTTAGAAACCTTCAAGGGTCAGGAGAGATAAAGCTCAAGGTGAGGAATGATTTGGGAATCACCAAAAGAAGGGGGAAGGGCATTCCCAGCAGTGAGAACAGGATCCAGGAGGGCACAGGGTTCGGCAGCTCTTGACTTTTCTGGAACCCTGATAACTGGACACTTGGTAGGAGCCCAACACTTTTCGCTCAGGTAAGTGCAATAAATAATTAGCATTCCCATTGCCAAAGGAAGCCCTGAAATGTTAAGTAACTTCCCTAAGGTCATCCTGCTGGTAAGCGAGTTACACACCGGAGCTCCAAAGCCGCTGTGAGTCTAAATCTGGAGGCTGCCTCACACGCAGGCAGGCAGCCTGTCTCCTCCTCCTCCCCACCCCCCGCACCCGCCCCAGCTGACATCCCCCATCCTGCTTTCTTTCTCCAAACCTTCTTTCTCCTTCAACCCCTTCCCGAGGTTGCTAGCTTCCCCAGTCTCTTTTCTCAGGTCTCCAGTGATTAACCGTTAGCAGACTGATGAGCAAAGACCCAGGCGCTCTCCCACCACTAGCTGACCGTGGAAAGCTAAGCCCTGGGATCCACCCCCCTGCCTCTCCCCGCCCGCCCTTCCGGATTGCGGCGAGGATCAAGAGCTCGGGGCGGCGGCTGAACTCCCACGCCGTCCTTCGGGGCCCGCAGCCAGCCACACCCCGGCGCTGGGACCTACGAATCCCGCCCTCAGCCTCGGGAGATCCGTCAGGTCCAGCAAGCGCCAGAGCCCGCGGGGGAGCGGATTTGCGGTTTGGCAGTCCCCGTCCGCCGCGAACCCGGGCTGGAGGTGAAGGGACTGGCGCCCTCCGCCCGCCCCAGGAGCCACGCCATCCCAGCTCCCTTCCCGACCCCGTAGGGAGCGGCTGCCTCCGCGCTCGGCCTCCGCGCCCGCCCTGCAACCCCGCGCCCAAGCTCCCCTCCCGGCGAGAGATACGAGCTCCGCTCCCGGGGCGCGAGCCCCGAGTCTGCGGCGCCGGCGCCGGCGAGCGGAGGGTTAATCTCAACCGCCCCCGCCCCGCGGAGTCCGGGGGCCGGGTCGCGGAGAGCACCTCCCATTGGCCGAGGAGCCGGCTCGGCGCTGATTGGCTGACGCTGCGGGCCCCGGCTAGCCTCGGCTCCCGATTGGGCGCCGCCCTCGGGTGGCTGGAGTGTGGCGGTCCGGCCTCCGCAGGCTGCGCGGGGTCGAGCTAGCTGCTGCGGTTTCGCGGGGCAGCTGCCTGGGGACGCTGCTCCTGGGCCGGAGTTCCGACTTCCTTCCCTGATACAGACGCCGCCGATCTTCTCCCGGATCCTCTTCCTCCGTAACCTGCTGCTTTCCTTTTTCCTTCCTCCTGGCTCCCACCTCCCGAATCCGCGCTGCCCTCTCCTGCTCCAGGGCCCCCCGGAGCCGAGCATCCCCGGCATCCACCTGCCATCCTCCTGGCTTCTTGCCTTTCCTTGACCTCAGGTCCCGTGACCCACGGAGCCCCGTCATAACCTCGGCAGACTCTCCTAAACTCCTTTTCCTCCTCTCTCTGCCAGCTCCCCACTCCAAATTCCAGCAACCCTTGACCTCTTGACCTCTGACCCTGACCTTCTCAATGGCTATCTCCTGCAGCGGTGAGGACTGCTGACACGGAGGCCTGCCCCTGAGTTCTGCCCACCCCCCACCCTCCCACCCCACCCTCCCGTTTCTGAAGCTTGTTTTTCACTTTCTTACTCCTGGGCCACTTCTGTTACTGCTACCCCACCATGGACTTCTTGATGAGTGGCCTGGCGGCCTGCGGGGCCTGCTTGTTCACCAACCCCCTGGAAGTGGTAAAGACCAGGATGCAGTTGCAGGGGGAACTGCGGGCCCCCGGCACCTACCAGCGGCACTACCGAAACGTCTTCCATGCCTTCATCACCATTGGCAAGGTGGATGGCCCGGCTGCGCTGCAGAAGGGACTGGCCCCTGCTCTCTTATATCAGTTCCTGATGAATGGCATCCGCTTGGGCACCTACGGGCTGGCTGAGGCTGGGGGCTACCTGCACACGGCGGAAGGCGCCCTCAGCCGTCCCCGCAGCGCCGCAGCTGGGGCCCTGGCTGGGGTCATGGGAGCCTACTTGGGGAGCCCCATCTACATGGTGAGAGGAAGGGTCTTGCCTGGGGCCTTCCAGCAGACCATGGTGTAGGGCGGGGTCTGGGCCTTCAGGACCTGATCCTGAGATTGGGAGCGGGTTTGTGTTGTAGTGGATGAGGAATTCAAGTCACGTACATCAGTGGGTGTAGGGTTCAGGGAAAGTCTGGGCCCCACAAAATTAGAATCCCACAGTCTCCTCCTTTGAGTCTTCTGGAATAGGTGAAGGGTCAATAGCCTGAGGGCCAGAGACAGGAAGTGACCAGCTTAAAGTCACACAGCTACTTGTTGCTAGGAGTAGGTCCTGTTTAGTGCTCCTCCTGGAAGAAACTGGGAGGTAGGCAGTTCTGTAAGGCAGTGTGGTCTCACTCCCTGTGTGGGACATTCAGGGACAGTGACCCCCAGAGTCAGCCTCCACATGCCTCCCCGGGGCGTGGTTGACAGATACCCCTTGCAACATGCCCGAGGGTCAGATGGCGGAGCCTGGTCACGGGGGTGGCTGGAGATCCAGTCGGGGACTAGGAGCCAACGTGAGAGGCCAGACACCGAGAGTTGCCCAAAGGGAACAATCTTAGGAAATGTTGCCATTCTCTAACCTCTCCATCCCCCACCCAACCCCCAAGGGAAGGAGGATGGAGAGGGGGTGGGGGTGTCTCGCAGTGCTAGGAGATCCATCCCCTGGGACTGGAGCCAAGGGACACAGAGTCTCATGACCAGTGTGTTAATGGGAACAACAATAATTATCAGATTAAAAGGATATTCCTTGCTGAACACCCTAGCGGAAGTATTATGGGGTCAGGCCTTTGGGTCTTTGATGTGGGAGGCTGGCCCCTGGGCCACAGGCTGTGATATTCTTTTGTTCCCAGGTGAAGACACACCTACAGGCACAGGCGGCCTCAGAAATCGCTGTGGGTCACCAGTATAAGCATCAGGTGAGGGTTCTCCAACCCTGCTGGAGTCCCTGCCCGTTCTTTCCCATCCCCCGCACTGCCTCCCCTCCCCAGCTCCCTGCCTGCCCCCTACAACTCCAACCCAGCCCCACCATCCCCCCCCCACCCTGCCCCTCTTCTGGAGCAGGGAGGAAGGGAACAATGGCGGGTAGTAGACCCATTCCAATTCTAAGTCCACACGGTACTGGTTGTCCAGACTCCGGGTGCCCGTGGAGGACCCATCGTTGACAGTGTGAGGTGGCGGCCCCTGATGCTGGGGGGACTGAAGCCCGCCCCCACGGTCTTCCCCCCACCAGGGCATGTTTCAGGCGCTAAGCGAGATTGGCCAGAAACATGGGCTGGTGGGGTTGTGGCGCGGGGCCCTGGGCGGCCTGCCCCGAGTTATCATCGGTTCCTCCACCCAGCTGTGCACCTTCTCGTCCACCAAGGACCTCATCACTCAGTGGGAGGTACTACCCTGGGGGGGAAGAGGGCGGGGCCTCCCTTGGACTTTGGGCAAGGGGTGGACACGCTGAAGGGGACCCCAGAGGGGACCGTGCTCATGGTCAACATCAAGGAACGGCAGGAAGCCTTGGGTCACTGACTTTACACCCTCCCCATGGTCCTCTTGTCACTCCCTCCCAGATGGTGGCTCTGAGTCCTCCAGCATCCTGCCCTTCCTCCATGGTCTTCTAACCGGCCGCATGGAAACTCCCTGAGTTACCCTCTCTCTACTCTCTCCCCAGGGCAGGGCCTGTCCTTTCCGAGGGGTCCAGGGATGAGCTGATGCACCTCTCCCCCCTTCACCCTTAGATATTTCCGCCCCAGAGCTGGAAGGTGGCTCTGGTGGCTGCCATGGTGAGTGGCATCGCAGTGGTCCTGGCCATGACACCCTTTGATGTGGTCAGCACGAGGCTCTACAACCAGCCCACTGATGCCCGGGGCAAGGTAAGGGAATGTTTTGGAGGGCCGGCCGGCCAGCCAGGCAGGCCACGGCAGGTGGTGGGTAAAAGCGAATGGTGGGTGCTGGTGGGGACAGCCTAGAATGCAGCCTGCTGAGAGGAGGCCCCTGGCGGGCTCTGACAAACGCCTTCCCTGTGCTCTTCCCCCCTCTAAACCTGCTCTCAGGGCCTGATGTACCGGGGGATACTGGATGCCCTTCTACAGACCGCTCGGACAGAGGGCGTCTTTGGCATGTACAAGGGTATAGGTGCCTCCTACTTCCGCCTTGGCCCCCACACTATCCTTTCCCTCTTCTTCTGGGACCAGTTACGCACCCTCTACAACACATACACCAAATGACACCAGGCACTCTTGCACACACAACCAAATCAGCACTCCTTGGACACTTCTGCCTCCACTCCTGTGTCCTGGCAACTTCTGACCAGGTGACCCTTCATCCCTCCAAGGGGGACAGCCAACTCCACTCCCCGTCTGATTTTCTCAGGGTTGAATCACTACAAGGGACAGTCTCCCTCCTTTCCTCGGGTGTCCCTTTAAACCTTCCCTCCCCCTCCTCCTGGACATGTCACACCCTCCCCCCTTCCTCAGGGCTGAACCAGTCACTCCAAAGTTTTCCCTCCTTTTGTTTGGACGGCCTTGGGTCCCTTCTGATCCTATGCACAAACTTCTTTAACTCCCCACTCCAAGACCAAAGGGAACTGAGGGGACCTAGGTGTCTTGTTAGATGCAAAGGCACAGAGATCTTATCTTGATTATAAAGCGAGTTTATTTCTGCAGACAGGAGGTGTCTCATGTTTATGCACAGGGAAGGAATTAGGGGTATATATCCAACCCCTTGTTTCCCTTGTAGAATGAGGTCCCCGTGTGCTAGAGCAACTTCACGCAGTGTTTCAGCATCTTTACTGGGGACCAAAGATGTTGGGGTCGTGAAGGGTCAGACTGGTCACCAGCTGTTCAAAGTCACCCAGGCTCCAGGGCGGAAGTGACAGATTTTCAGGACCAAGAGATAACCTATGGTCAGGGCTTGGGGGTGGGGGAACAGAGGGAGAGAGAACATCATCCAGGCCGTGGGTGGGGAAGTTCCCACTTCCTGTGCCCCGGAGGACCTGGGTATCTGTGACCCCAAACCTCTGGCCCTCTCCCTCTTACTTGGAGGACCCCACCAGCCAGTCTCCCGGCTCTGCCCCTCCCAGAATATCCTCCTGGGGACCCAGTCATGAGCCATGCATCCTTCCTGTCCTCCTTACGGGGGATCATTGAAGGTGAGCAGAAGATCAGTCTGGTACTGGGGCAGCCGCAGCAAAGCCTGGTGCACTGTCACATCCTTTGCTACCTAAAGGGATCAGAGTGGAGATGCTTACCTGACCATCCCTGCCCAGGGCCACTCCCTTCACCCGTCTGGGAATCTCACACTCCCCTGCCCTCACCTGGTGGTTTTCTTTAGCTACCTGCTGCTTGCCAGACAGGACCCAGGCTTCTTGACAGCAGTTCCTCAGAGCCAGGTTCTCCAAAAGGAGGGGCTGCGCATTGTCCACCTGCACAGCCCTAGCCCCCTGCACCCCGCCCACGTCCTCAAAGTGGTACCTAGAGTACGGGGATTAGGGTCAGGGAGGGCCGTCTCACACCCCCCTAACTCCCCTCTCCCCCCAGCATCTTTGAGTCCCTAGAGCTCCGCTCACTTCCGGTGATAAGGTGATGCCCTTGGGGTTCTCATTGCCCTGATTAACCGTGCAGCCGCAGGCCCCGCCCACCTCCTCGGCTCCGGCCCTCCCATTGGCCCGCCGCGCGGGCCACCGCCTCCCTCACCGCGCAGCCTCCTCTCCCTGCACGTGGGCCTGCAGCTCCAGAAGTTCCACGATCAGGCTCTGGTCCGTCACGCGGTGGCAGAAAACTTCCTGGTTGTCCGGGACCGGTCGGAGGTCGCTGGAGGGAGGCAAGGCGGACCCCGGCTGAGCCCCGCCCGCCTCTGCCGGCATCCCAGCCGGCCGGCCCGCGGCGCCCACGTCTTCTCACCTCACGTCAAGGGCCCCGGGAGGGAGAGCGGCGGAGAAGGCGCCCCCGAACAGCGGGTAGTCTCGCGCGGGCTCCATGGGCTTGGGACCAGGGGCGGGCATTAGAGAGATGTAGAAGAAGTCCACGCGCGGCCACGCGGCATCACCGGCACTGCCTCCGGTCCCCCTTAGCTCCCGCCCCTTTAAGGATGGGCCCCGCCCTGCGGCCGCGCTGGCCAATCGGCGCCTGCGCCGTGGGGGCGGGGACCAGCGGGGCGGTGCCCGGAAGCCTGGCTCTCCCGGGGGCGCGGGGAGGGACCTGGGGGTCGGCTGGGAGCTCGGACCTCGAGCGTAGGGTTTGTGACGCCGTCGTGCTCGCTGGGTCGCGCCCCCCAGTCTTTTCTCTTTAAAGGGGTCGTATCTTCTGAGACTGACCCTCTCAGACTTCTGAGACCCTCCTTGGGAGCCCTTGCTCGCGCGAGGTGGGGTCCAGGTGGGGTCTCCCGAGTCCGGGGAGAATCCTTTGAGGGTCTCGCAGCTCCCCCTTGGGGCGTCTTGATGGCAGCCAGCTGCAAACCAGACCGCTAATTCCCGGATGCGGGGAGTTCGGGGAACGCTGGGTCCAGGTGTGGGGCCGGGTTAGGATTCAGGCCTCTCGCCTTCCTTCAGGTCAGACCCAACCCAGGGATTAGGTTTTTAATCCGCCTCAAATCTTGCCTTGAGAACGCAGCGGGGGCTGAGGGTGGCGAGGGGGGCCGCCCCCACACGCACCTGGAGGAAAATACGGATTAAACCCTCTGTTGTTGCTCTTTCATAGATTTTTAGAATTTCTTCAAGTTTCGGCTCGGTTACATCCTCCCAGCTCATTTCTCCATTCATGTTTGATCCCCGGTACCCGGCCATATTCGGGACATAACAGACCCATTATGTATTGTTGAACGATTGAATAAACCCCACCCATGGGGTTCCAAGTGCTGACTCTACTTATGGACCCTAATAATTTCAGGACACTGAGGCCAGGGGACACCAAATTTTCGGCCCCATACCAAAGCTGGGGGTGCAAGGGCAATTAGGTCAGGACCCCTGCCTCACCGGGAACGGATGAGTACACTTTGAGTTGTAAAGTTTGGCCCAAAACTCACCAGGACATCCTAGAAGTCTGTTAGGCGGGAGAACATCCAGAATGGTGGTGTTTTGGGAAATGCAAGTGTATCGGCTGGGCAAGGGTGCTGTGGGGGTCCGGTGGGACCCGTGAGCGGTGCTGCTGGAGAGATGGTTTTGTGCAGGGTTTTTACAGAGCATCCTGAAGAGGTTGGGCCGTTCCCTTCTTACTGCCAGCCTCAGACTTCTCTGGTCCTTATGTCCTCATCTCTAAAACGTTGTTGGGATGTAGCTGCATCTGTTTCTGGGCAAGGAGAGCGGACTAGGTTTGATCCACGAGGAATTCTAGAGAGGGAGTGTTGCAGACAATAGAGGGAGAGAAGGAGCCCAGACAAGGGAAACCAAGGGAGCCAGAACAGAGAAGTCTGCTGTACACTGCCACTCTAGGATCTGGGATGGGATGCGGAGGGGCAGACCTCCTCTGCCCCTCCCTCCCCGTTCCTGCCTGCCTGCCTGCCTGCCTGCCATGCACTCCCAACCCCCATCCCAATCCCCCAGGGCAGTACCAGCTCTAGCTGCTTTGTGAGCAGTCAAGCAGATAGGGAACTCTTGGAAAGGGACCCTCAAGGAGGAAGAAGTTAACAGGGCCCTGGCACTGGGCACGAGGGATGGGAGCCTCCTGAGCCAGAAGGAGTTTGCACAGGATTAGGGAGACTGAGGAGGAAAACCACCCACTTCCTGATTTGGGGTCTCTGGCATGCCAGGAGCCATGCTCTTGGATGAACCTTGTGCATCCAGGGACTCCTGGCACACCATAGTTCTTGAGCTTTTCCAAGTGGTAAGAAACTGATCTCCACAAAGTGACACAGGCACACGGCCAGACCTCCTCTGGGAGAGTGGGGAGGAAAGCTGCCCTAACCTGGCAAATTCCCACTTGGACTTCACTTCCCTCCCTCTCATCCTCACTTCTGTCTTGGTGTCTGTCACTTCTCTGGGCCCTTCCAACTGCTGACTCTCTTGTATCTTCAAATTCCAAATCCCAAGAGACAGAATCCAATGACCTGGACAGCTGTCCTGCCTGGCGTCTTCCCGGGTGCCCCCAGTCCAGCTGGCTGTGGCTAGGTTGATGGGACAAATCTCAGTAAACTGAGGTGGCCCAAGCCATTTTTCTCGGGGGAGGGAGGTGAGGATTTGTCCCCGTCTCAGCTCACTAGTTGAACTAGACCTACAACTGATGGATTCTGTCCCCTTATCTGAAGGACATTCCCTTATCTGATGCCCTGCCTGCAGTTGACATCGCTGGTTCCTCCGGGGACAAGTGTCCCAGAGCACCCTGAGGGCACCAGGAGGTGGAAGAGATGCACTTGCACCAGGGAGATGGCTCAGTACACCCAAACTCAGGCATCAATTTGGGGAGACACATGTTTCTATTAAGCAGAGGTTCTGAACCTTTTTTTCTCCCAAGCATCCCCTTGGCAGCTTGGCAAGACCCACAGCCCCCGACTCGGGATGATGTTTATTCCGATTCATAAAATATGTAGGGATACAAAGGAAATGAAAATATTTTTTTTAAGATTTTGTTTATTTATTTGAGCGAGAGCGAGAGAGCACAAGCAGGGGGAACAGCAGAGGGAGGGAGGAAAGCGGGCTCCCCGCTGAGCACGGAGCCTGATGCAGGACTCCATCCCTGGACCCTGGTATCATGACCAGAGCTGGAGGCAGACATTTAATCGACTGAGCCCCACCAGGCGCCCCAGGAAATGAAAATATTTAAATACAATAATCAAAATTAAAATTCCAGATTTTTGTTTGAATAAAAATTGCTTCTTTGTTATCCTGTTAGCGAGGTCTAGCAGCAGGTCTGGTGAGTATAACGTGTAACACAGACGCTCTGTTACTGCTCATATTGCTGGGCTCTCGGATCTACAGTCGCGCTTACAGAAGACGCAAAATTTCAAACAAGAGCTCACTGGAAACAAGTGCAACCATTTCCCATCCAAACTGATCAATTGGAGCTTAAGAAACCCAGCTATGAATTACGAGCCCTGGCCCAGCACCAAGCCGTAGGAGAAGCTTGGGGGTAACCACAGTAGGTTTCTAAACAAAGGCCTGGCATCATGAATGAGGTGTTTGAGGAAAACACAGCGTGTCCTTGTACTGGGGTTGAGCCTATAGCTGTCACCCAGCACCTCCCACAGAACTTTCCAGCCTTGTATCTCCCCATTCGCCCCTCGTGCTCTAGATGCAAAGTACTCTGAACTTCCTTCAGCCCCTTGACTGTGTCAGCTTCCTTTGTGCCTCTCAGCTTTGACACCTGTGCCATCCACCTAGAACTTTCTTTCTCCCCCTCTTCCCTGGCTAACTCATTGCCACAGTTCACTGCTCCTTCTGAGGGTGCCCGTGGCTCGGCCTTCCTGTCCCGACCACAGGCTCCCCACTGTGTTGTAATGCCCTAATCTCCAGTGGATTCTGAGCACTAGGAGGTCAGGGACCGTACCCATCATTCACGTTTAGCTTCTCCCTGAGTTGTGCAGGAGGGAAGGGGGAGGCTGTTTTCTTGAGTGGATATTGCTTAAAAGACAAGAGGTTACTTACCCGTCAAGACCAGTCAAGAGATGTTGCACCAGGAAGAATTTGGCCCTCGTTCCTGGTTCCTAGGAGGGAAACTCTGAATCCTTGGGATTTTCCAAGTGACAGGAGTTCTTTGTTATTCTTGGTGGGCCCTGATAGTTTACAGTAATGAGATGACTGATTGTTGATGCGAAGGGAAGAATCCGGATGGGGGTCAGCTACACCCTAGAGACCAACTGTGTGACTGAGAGCGTTGGTGCTTCGAGCCACTAGATATCAATCCAGTAAAACCCCAAGCCCCAATAAAAATGCTGAGCATTGAGGCTTAGGGGAGCTTCTTGGATGGTAAACACACCCATGTGCCCAGAGGTGACACACCCTGTCTCCTGGGGGACTGGGCTTGGAAGTTCTGCTTCTAGGACCTTCCAGAACTTACCTTTGCCTGTCCTTAGAGTGAAACAGCAATCCCAAGTCTGGCACTTTCCTGAGTTCTGCGAGTTGTCCTGGTGACTTACTGAACGTCTGGGCATGGCAGGAACCCTGGAATTTAGAGCCACTTGGCCAGAAATGTGGGTGACTTGCAGACCCGTGAGATTTACAGCTGGCATCTGCAGTGAGGGTGGTCTTGTGGAAAACAGCTGGTAACTCATGGTGTCCAGTGTTCCTCCAGTCGATGTTAGACCAGTTAGGGGGCAACAGAAGAAGTCTGTGATATCCCACGTTCAAGGGGACGAGGGTCTGGGCAAAGCTGGAAGAGACAGGAGAGGAAGAGATGGAGCCAGAAAAGCAATAATGAAGAAAAACCATAATCTGGGTGATCCGGAAAGTGTAAGCGCGGTGTCCCCAGTGGAAGCCGGGTCAAGAACAATGGCAAAACCAAAGACCAAAAAGGGTGGGGAAGGGGTTGGTTGTGGGTGGGGCAGAGAGGAGAGAGAGCCTCTGTCCTTGGCCCTAAGTCACCAGACTGGGTTCTTCCCTCCTGCCACCTCCCAGTGGTGGAGTCCAGTGTCTCCGTTCCTGCCCTCCCTCTTTCTGGGCCTGGGATTGCCCAAGTCAGTGACCCAAAGACAATAGGGCTCTGTGACCGTGCTCGGTGACGTTCCTTCCCGAGGACCTTCTCTCTCCCTAGAGTTGGCAAAGGGCATGCAGCCTCAGAATGAGTTCCGTGTTCTCCCAGCTTGGTCCTGGCGAAACCCTCACTTTTGACCTCTCCACAGACCCTTGCCCCCCTGAACCTCACATCGTGTATTCCAGAAGCAGGAGGAGGAGGCCGTCTGGACGCGGGGAACTGGGAGAGGGGGTGCACCGTGGCAGACACCCCCCTGGTGGCCTGGCCTGCATCTGAGGGAGGCAGGAGTGGGGAGGGGTCCCCTAGTCACAGCTCTTCGGAATCTGGGGGACCCTCACAAGGGGGGGTACACTACATTCTCATAGGAGGTGCCCTTAGGAGTCCACGGGGTCCCAGCCCCCAAAGTGCCACATAAAACTTCGTTCTTTTCATCTGTTTATTTGGCTAAGGTCATTTCCTTGTAACCAGCCACAAGGGAAGTTTTGGGAGTGGGGAGGGCTGCGTGCACTCTGTGGGAAAAGGATCTGGGGGCCAGAAGAGTTTGCCTCGGGGTGAAAAGGAGGTCAGCAAAGCCAGGACTCAGCGGTGAAGGACTTGGGCTGGCTCCCTATCTCCTTCTGTTGCCCTGGATTCCTTCCCAGGGGTGACCCGGGATACTCTAGTGACTCGGGCCATGGGAAACCAGCCCCTCAGCCTCCTGTTTTTTCTGCCAGTCCATTAAACACGGATTAGCAGGACCTTCCTAGATGGCCTTTTCAGTACATACACCCAGGGACTACCCAGTCATCTCCATCCCAGATCTCTCCTGTCTGCCTGCTGGATACCTCCATTCCTGCATCCCACTAACCCCTCAGACTAGACTCGACATGTCTGAAGCTGACATGTCACCTCCCAAATGTGTGCCATCCCCTGTGTTCCAATCACAACTGGTGAGGTCATCCCTCCCCAGTGATCCAAGCTTCACCACTGGCTCTGCTCTTTTCTCGTCCTGCCACATCCAGTTCCTGGCAACTCTGCCTGCTAGCGTCTCTGGAATCCTTCCATCCCTCCCCATGGATGTTTCCACCGTGCCAGTCCGGCCAGGATTTCCTGCCTGGAGAGGGCTGTGCTTTCTTACCCGACTCCCCACATCCTCCTCTGCGGCCCGAGTGGTCGTGTCTCTGTCCCTCTATAAACTCCTCCCAGAGAGATTCCCCATTGCTCTCGGGATGGAGTCCAGATTCCCTAACATGCTTTGCCAGGTCTTTCACTGTGCCTGTCCTCTCTCCCCCCACGCAGGGAACGTTCCAGACTCTCACTTTTGTTCAGGTCCTTAAGTCACCATGTTGCTGGCCGGGGAGGCTTTGCCAGGACCATTCTGCTTTCCTCAGCTGTCCTCCCCTCTTCCCTGTAACAAGCTGCGACTTCTCCCTCAGTCCTCAGTTAGTCCCGGGACCCCAGTCCCTGCGGGGAGCTCCCACGGCACCCTAGACTCCCCTGAATGACCCTCCATGGAGATGCTCGATTAGACAGTCTCCCTCCCTCCCAGCAGGAGGCCCTTGAGCTTTTCCTTACCTGAATGAGAGATCCAGTAGGGCTGTTTCACATCCTTTATCCCATTCTGTCGCACCCAAAGCTGCACCAACCCACCCCTTCCCTGGAGGAAATGACTCACGGTCGCAGGCACTCCTAGGGCGCTGCTCACACAGGAAGATCTTCCTTGAAGCCCAAGACAGTACTCCAACCCAGCACAGGGCGGCTGGGGCTTGGGGGGCGGGTAGGGGAGTGGAGTGGAGGTGGGGGCTTCCACCATCTGGCTGGGTGCTGCCCTCAGGTGTCCAAGGACAGGCTGAAATTTCTTTGATTTTCATCCAGGGTCTTTTTTTTTTTTTTTTAAGACTTTATTTATTTATTTGACACACAGAGAGAGATCACAAGCAGGCAGAGAGAGAGGGGAAAGCAGGCTCCCCGCTGAGCAGAGAGCCCGCTGCGGGGCCGATCCCAGGACCCTGGGATCATGACCTGAGCCGAAGGCAGAGGCTTAG
>NW_019154166.1:2838430-2854466 GCF_002288905.1 Enhydra lutris kenyoni | reverse complement strand
TTTTAAGACTTTATTTATTTATTTGACACACAGAGAGAGATCACAAGCAGGCAGAGAGAGAGGGGAAAGCAGGCTCCCCGCTGAGCAGAGAGCCCGCTGCGGGGCCGATCCCAGGACCCTGGGATCATGACCTGAGCCGAAGGCAGAGGCTTAACCCACTGAGCCACCCAGGGTCTTGACTAGAGCAGGAGGTAGGGAAATAGGCTTGCCTGCCCCCCCCGGGGGGGGGGACTGCCTGGCATCCCTCCACCCCAACCTGAGTGCGCACACACACACACACACACACACACACACACACACACACAGTGTCCCTCATTTGATGCGATGACAAGAGCTTGTAACTTTGAACCCCTAGAGAAAGGAAGTAAAAGGAAGACATGCTTGAGAGGAGCTGCCAAGCCGAGCCACCGGAAACCAGACTGAGTTCACTCTTCTATTAAAGAATAAAAACAAAATCCCCGAGTGTATCGGTCCTTACTAATGTTAACATTCGGATTTATTCCTGTGTTCCTAGTGGGTGACAGGTGCCACATTAGGTGGGAGGATACAGGGGAAGGTGGAGATGCGGTTCCCTCTCTCATGGACTGAGGGGACCGTCGCCGGAGGGACATGTAGCTCAGTGTACGGCTGCTATGCGGGGAACCCCTCGCAGCAGTGACTGGGGCGGAAAAGGGTGTGCAGAGTTCCCAGTATCAAGCTGTTGACTGATGAAACCCAAAAAAGGACAGGACTCGATGGTTAGCTTTAGATGTTGCCGTGAAAGTTTTGTTTTGTCTTTTGAGAAAGCAAGTGTGAGCAAGGGCCGGGGTAGGGGGGCCAGGGGGAGGGCAGAGGGAGAAGGAGAAAGAATCTCAAGCAGGTTCCACACATGCTCAGCGTGAGCCCGACACAAGGCTCCATCCCACCACCCTGAGATCAGGACCTGAGCAGAAATCAAGATTCGGATGCTCAACTGACTGAACCACCCAGGTGCCCCTAGAAGAGCTTGTTTTTTTGTTTTCTTTTTGTTTCTAGCATTTTAAAAGTAATTGCGGGACGCCTGGGTGGCTCAGTCAGTTGAGCGTCTGCCTTTGGCTCGAGTCATGATCCCAGGGTCCTGGAATTGAGACCTGCATCAGGCTCCCAGCTCAGCGGGGACTCTGCTCCTCCTTCCGTCTGCAGCTCCCCCTGCTTTCTAGTCTCTCTTCTCTATCTGACAAATAAAATCTTAAAACAATTTTTTTTAAGTAATCCCTGCACCCAATGTGGGGCTCAAACACACAACCCTGAGATCAAGGGTTGCATGCTCCACTGACTGAGCCAGCCAGGCACCTCTAGGTGGCTTTTTAAAATTCTATTTATTTTTTTTCAAAGATTTTATTGAATTATTTGACACAGAGAGAGACACACAGCAAGAGAGGGAACACAAATGGGGGAGGTGGGAGAGGGAGAAGCAGACTTTCCACTGAGCAGGGAGCCCGATGTGGGGCTCAATCCCAGGACCCTGGGATTATGACCTGAGCTGAAGGCAGAAGCTTAACAACTGAGTCACCCAGGCGCCCGTAAGTGGCTTTTTTTTAGAGCTCAAGTGGAGAGCTGTTGCTATACCTTCTCCGTCCATGGCAAATTATTACTGTTGTTCAACTAGAGTGTCCGCTTACTGCCTGTCATCTCTAATTCCCATTCCGTTTCCCCCATGGGTGGTCAGGATGAATCTAGGAGACCGTCGGCCCTGTTGTCTGGCTTTCTCAGAGAAAGCTGATGGGTTGGATTTTGTCACATGGAAATGTGGAAAGATACTTGGTCAACTTAAAGGCATTGGATAAGTTATACCTGGAAGTCAGATGAATGGGGAAGAAGAAAGAAGTGGATTGGGGGGATGGTGTTACTGAGCAGGAGGTCCTGATGACTTTGAGATCTCGGGGTACTGAAGATGAAGAAAGAAGCTAAAAGGAAGGGAAGTTATGGTCACAGGTAGGGTGCTGGGTCAGTGAGCTTGGAGGTACAGCAGATGTGGGAGACGGTGAAACCCAAGGGAAGTGGTTGGCCAAGGTGGAATGGAGAAAGTCATTGGAGAAAGGTCTAGAGTGTTCAGTGGTCATTGATGTGCATCTAGGACAATGGGAGGGACTGAGGTGAACAGCAAGACTAGGAACCAGGAACCAGTGCCTGTGAAGAATGAGAGGGAGTTAGGATGGGTGGTATAGGATACGGTTCGGCTCCAAGTGATAGAAAACACCAAAGCAAGGTTAAACATGATGGAAGTTTGTCTCCCACACCCTCTTCAATGTCAAGACACCCAGTCTCCTCCTATCTTGTTACTCTGCACCACGTGATGCAAATTCCAAAATCTACCTCCTGGTCCAATATGGGTGCTGGAGTTCCAGCAATCACGTCTTCAGTCCAGAGGGCAAGAAGAGCTGAAGGGAAGCATCCACCCTTCCTTTAAGAACACTTGGAAGTTATAAACATTGTTTTCTCTCCTGTTGGTCAGAATATAGCCCCACCTGTTAAGAGCAGCTAGGAGACGTCATCTTTATTTTGAACACACACAACCCCTGCTAAAATACTTGAAGATTATATTTGTAGAGGGGGAAACAGATATGGGGGAACAATTGGCTGTCTCTCCCATAGGCAATGATTGGGAAGCCAGCAGAATACCAAGTAGGGGGTGAAAGTGATTTAGTAGGATGGTGTGAGCCTAAAATGGGGCAAGATTTTCTTCAAAGGGGGTGGAGGATAATCTGGAAGTGGTACAGGGAGGACCCAAACCCCAAATCCGTGGGAGGTGTGTGAAGTTTGAGACTGAAAGCCACCACTTGAAAGGGGGGTGGAGTGGCTTCTTGGGAGTCACTGGTTTCCTGTGAAGAAAATGAGGACCGGGGGCACCTGGGTGGCTCAGGGGGTTAAGCCTCTGCCTTCAGCTCAGGTCATGACCTCAGGGTCTTGGGATCGAGCCCCGAATTGGGATCTCTGCTCGGTGGGGAGCCTGCTTCCCCCTCTCTCTCTGCTGGTTCTCTGCCTACTTGTGATCTCTGTCTCTCTGTCAAATAAATAAATAAAATATTTAAAAAACTAAAAATAAAAAAGAAAATGAGGACGGGCAGCCTGTCAGGGGTTTGCTAGGAGGTCTTTGCAAGGAGTGGGCAGAGGCATGACCTGGGTCTGGGGCCGGCAACACAGGGCTGGGAAGCTGCATGGCCTCAGTCCCGGTCATGGTTGAGGGTGGGTCTTGCTTGGCCAGGGTGACCTGGAGCAGAAAACTCTCCATCTCCAGATGCACACAACTGATCACAGCCAGCCGGACAGTCACCTCTCACATCCTCCTTTTTGCCTCGAGCACTAAGTAAACTTGACATCTAAGCCTTGGTATCAGTCCCGATGTTCTGCATTTGGGATTATCTATGAGTTTAAAAGATCATGGTTAAAAATTTCAACAGAGTACATGTGAAGATCTAATTGGCCTTTCTGGATGATTCGTGAATTGGGCAGCAAACCCTCTAGCAGATGAGGTAGGGTAGGGGGCCTCTGAGCAGTTGGCAAGTGGCAGGAGGATGGGGCGAGAGTGATTAGTAAAATGATTGTTCCTGGCAAGGTCACTTTCCTTTAGCGGGGAGAACAGGGGGCCCCACAATGCACAATACAGCTTCCCTTGGAAGATGGAGAGGCCTGTGTGGCAGACTCATTGGTGCCCATCGGAAAACTCAACTGACCAGTTAAGACTACATTTTGGGGGGCACATGGGGGGTGTAGTTAAGCATTCAATTCTTGGTTTCGGCTCAGGTCATAATCTTGGTCGGGGTTATGGGATGGAGCCCCGCAGTGGGGCCGGAGCTGAGCACGGACTCTACTTGTGATTCGCTCTCCCTCTGTCCACCCGGTTCATGCTAAGATAAATCAAGCTTTAAAAAAAAAAAAAAAAAAAAAAAGCCTACATTTTATGTAGGCGGGAGGGCGACAATGCAATGAGATTAGGTATTAAGCCCCCTTTTGGGGACTTGGCCTAAGTGACGTCGCTTGGGGCCTATTGTTTTAAGACTGGGAGAGAGAGGTGGCAAAGGGATAGGGAAAGCATTTTTATCTGAGAGTGAGCCAGAGCGAGCACAAGCAGGGAGGGGGCGGAAGGAGCAGACTCCCCGCTGAGCAGGGAGCCCAATGCAGGGCTCGATCCCAGGACTGCAGAATCCTGACCCCAGCAGATGCTTAACCGAGCCACCCCAATAATTTTTTTAAAGGCATCTTTCAGTGTGGGAACTACTTTTCCACCCATTTTTTTTTTTTTTTTAAAGATTTTGAGAGAGAGCGAGCATGAGCAATGGAAAAGAGAGAATACTAAGCAGACTCCCCACCTAGCACAGAGCCCGACGTGGGGCTCAATCCCACGACCCTGAGATTATGACCCGAGCCCAAATCAAGAGCCGAAAACTCAACGGACTCAGCTACCCAGGCACCCCCGTTTTAATTATATACATGGTTTCCCAGCATCAGGGAGGAATATTCAAATGCCAAAGTTCACCCCTAAGCGCCCCCCCTCATCTGCCCCACCCCACCCAGCTGCCCAGGGTAGGTTTGTGAAGCCTTAAGAGGCCTGAAAAGGTTTTCTTCAAAGAGATTATTAAACATTGTTATCATTCCCCATGATACAATCCGTCTCCTCTTGTGGCTGTCCCACCAGGAACCTGTGTGTGCTCAGTCCCCCTGGCCACCTACACCCAGGCCCCACGCCCTCCAGGATCTGACTCCAGTTTTCATTCTTGGGGATATATCTTTAATGAAGATGTTGAACTATTTAGGGGACAAACGGACTCTGTGTACAAGTTCCACACACGGGCTGTCAGCGAGACGGGACAGTAGGGCCCCAGCATCTGGGTCTGCAGGATGGCGGGCAGCAGCAGCAGGAGGGAGAGAGCGGGCCTGGGGCTCTGCCCTGACACGCTGTGTGGCCCTAGGCAATTTATGTAACCTTTCACCTTAATGGCTCCTTCGTAAAAAAAAAAAAAGGGGGGGGGACACCTATCAAGTACCTTCTTGAATTCTTGCGAAAAATACTTTAGACACATACGAAATGCGAAGTGCACGCCTGGTTCACGGCAGCTGCCATACAGAGCTATGTTGCTGTTTTCAAGTTTATTCACTTAAGTAATCTCATGTGGCTCAAACTCACAGTCCTGAAATCAAGTCACATGCTCTTTGGACTGAACCTGCCGGACACACCCACAGTTATTATTTAAAACTCTGTCAGGTCGTAAAACCCCTGGGGCCAGCGGCAGTGCCTGGCACTGTAACTAATCATCCAACATTAATGGAATGAAGGAAGGAATGAATGAGTGGAAGGAGTGGAGGGAGGGAGGGAAGGAGGAAATTGACGGATGGACGGACAAGAGAAGGAATGAATGGAAAGGACGGACGGGTGAAGGAAAGAATGGGATAGAGGGAGGGACAGAGGGAGGAAGGCAGGCTGGCTGGCTAAAGGCTTAATATAGGGAAGCAGGCGCTGACCATTTCTTTCAGGAAACTGCTGCATGGAGAAGAAATACTGAGTTCCGAGGCCTGCACCGGGGTAGCCTGAGGACATAGCAGGAGACCCGCTCAGAGAAACGTCAGCAAACTACTTGTACTAGATTTAAAAAAGCGGAATCCAGAAAGCTTCTGCTCTTTCTCTGATGGGGACACGTGGGTCCTGACTTACGTGCTGTCATACACCCCCAGCCCCTCAACCCCCGGTACGAGGAAGGGGCACATGAAACACCCCTCTGAGCCCAGAGCGATGGGGGACACAATGCGGCAATCACTGGGTAGAGCGTGTGTGTTGTGTGTGGTGGGGGGTGGGCAACAGACTATTCTCACTTCCCAGGGTGGCTCTGTCCTTAGCACACACTGCTTCCCAGGCCCCCGGACAACCCTGTTCGAGCAGAACCGCAAACAGATCCAACGGCATAAGGCAAAAGCAGGCAGATTAATGAAACCAGCGGAGGTTTTTGGGGGCATTTTGGCCCTTGTCTGTCTGAGACGTATTTGGAGGGAAGGTGGGGTGCTTCTGAATTTGAGGCTGGGGACAGGAGACCCCCAGGCACAAGCCCAGGGGAGCCCCCCCCGCCCCGCTCAGCAGCCCCCTTCCCGGGTCCAGTTTCGGGCGTTGATGAAGAGCTGGAGCCAGGGGGAGGCGGTCAGGGTGTCAAACGGGGGAGGTCGCCACGCCCACTGCCACGGCCTCACAGCGCGCTCGGGGTGTGGCATGAGAGCCAGGTGGCGGCCATCGAGGGAGCAGACGCCAGCCACACCCCCAGGGGACCCGTTGGGGTTCATGGGGTACTGTTCCGTGGGCTGCCCAGCATCGTCTGCCCAGTGCAGTGGCGCCAGGCCCATGGCTTCGATCTGGGCTTGGAGCTCCGGGGAAGAAAATGCCATGTAACCTGCAGGGAGGGGAAGCAAGACGGAAGGAAGGGCAAAGCTCCCTCATGCCCTTCACCCACCCCGCCCCCCAGCCCCGTCCCTCCCCACCCCTTCCGGAGCCTGACCTTCCCCGTGAGCGCTCCACACGGGCAGCACGGCGCCCTCCATCCCTCGCAGCATCAGGGCCGGCCCGGGCCCCACACGCACGCTGGCCCAGCGAGACTCGAAGCGGCCGGACAGGTTGTGGCGCAGCACGAGGCCGGGAGGGGTGGGCCAGGAGTCGGGGCCCTGCTCCTCGGCCTGCTGGGCCTCCTCGCTGGGGCTGCCTCCCACCCAGCCCAGCAGCGCCAGCAGCTGACAGCCGTTACACACGCCCAGGCTGAAGGTGTCGGGCCGCTTCCGGAAGCGCCTCAGCTCGGCCCCGGCCAGCGGGTGGAAGGTCACAGCAGCCGCCCACCCTAGGAGGGAACAGGGACATCAGGGTGGGGCCTGGCACGGAGGGGGGCGGCTGCTCTTCCGTCCCTGCCATGACCCTCCCAGCCCCCAACACACGTGCACGCACACAAACACACGTACACACGTACACCGATGCACACGTGCATACACACACAGGTGCGCGCACACAGATGCACACACGCACGCGCCCTCTACAGGCAAACGCAAGGAGAACAGGTTTATCTGCTTAGATGTTGCCATTCGTGGCCCAGAGATGGCCCTTAAGTTTTTCGGCCTGGCCAGCAGAGTACTTTCAATGTTCTTTATTTAACTCCCTAACATTTAAAAATAAGATTTCATATAAAAATCTGGATTCTGGGGGCGCCTGGGTGGCTCAGTTGGTTAGGGATCTGCCTTTGGCTCAGGTCATGATCCTGGGGTCCTGGGATTGAGCCCCGCATCGGTGGGGAGCCTGCTTCTCCCTCTGCCCCTGCTTGTGCTCCCCTTGCTCGCTCACTCTCTCTCAAATAAATAAAATCTTAAAAAAAAATTAAAAAGTAACCACCCAGGGTGCCTGGGTGGCTCAGTGGGTTAAAGCCTCTGCCTTCAGCTCAGGTCAGGCTCTCTGCTCAGCGGGGAGCCTGCTTCCCTCTCTCTCTGACTACCTCTCTGCCTGCTTGTGATCTCTGTCAAATAAATAATAAATAAAAATCTTAAAAAAAAAAAAAGTAACCACCCAAAAATAATCTGGATTCTTGGTTTCTCCTGGAAACCAGAAAGATCTGGCCACGCTGGGCCCACCCTCGGAGAGCACAATCTACACAAGGCGTAGACACCTTTAGATGGGGCCCGTGCCACCCCATGCCACCCCGTGCCACCCTGCCTCACATCAGTCACCCCTGGGCCTGCTGCTGGCGTCTGGCCCAGAACGGATGTACTCCCCAACCCTGGCGCTGCGGAGGTGAGAGACCAGTTCCCAGTCAGGAAGAAGGGAGCCACGGCACCCCTGCAGGAGTGTGCGGGGGAGGGAGCAGGCAGACGTGCGACACCTACCTTTGGCAGAGCCCAGGACATCCGCGTAGCTGAAGCCGCCCACAAAAGCCACACCACGAAACGTGTCCAAACTGATTGCCCCAGAGCACAGGTCCTGCATGGTCATGTCCCACACCTGGCAGGACGGGCAGGGGCAGCATGGGCAGACACAGCCCGAGGCCCCCCCTGGCCCCGGCTCTGCCAGCCACCCCGCTTACCTCAAACCCAGCCAAGTGGAAGGCATCTGCCATCTCGCGGTCTCCGTTACTGCCCTCCTCTCGCAGGATGGCGACTCGGGGCACGGGACCACCTGGCGGGGAGGAGGAGTGTCTCTGGGCCAGAGGCCTCCTTCCCTACCACAAAGTCCCCCCACA
This sequence comes from Enhydra lutris kenyoni, assembly GCF_002288905.1. Lineage (NCBI taxonomy): Eukaryota > Metazoa > Chordata > Mammalia > Carnivora > Mustelidae > Enhydra > Enhydra lutris. The sequence goes on along the minus strand of NW_019154166.1, from coordinate 2,846,253 downwards.
TGCCTTTTCCTGGGCAGGCCCAGGCGTCCAGGCCTTGCGTTCCGCGCCCCGGGCTGAGGGTTGGGGAAGCCGGGCTGGCACAGTCTCCCTCACCGGGCTCGCGGGGCACGGACACTTCGGGGAAGGTCGGGGGCAGGCAGTAGCTGGGCCCCGTGCGCTCCCACAGCCCCTGCTCTTCCTCCGCCACACAGCGAGGCTCCGCCTGCAGCCGGTCCAGCTGGAAACTCGTCTCTTCCCACACGGCGCGCAGCTGCCCAACAGTGTCCTCCAGGACCACAGCCCCGTTCACGGACACTCGCACCTGCAGGGAAGGGCGCGTCTCTCAGGGCCAGGAGTCAGGAGGCTGCCCCCGGGGCTGGCGCATGGGGGCCACGGCCTCCCCGCCATGCACTGTCCTGCCCTTCCTCACCAGGGCGTGGGGCCCGGCGTCGCCCGTGGGACCCAGCTCCAGGCAGCAGAGTCCAGCAGCCCCGTAGCGCTCCAGCACCTGGCCCAGGTCTGCCTCCTGCACTTCCAGCACCAGGCCCGGCTCCTCGGCGAACAGCACCGGCAGCACTGGGAGAACGAGGTAGGGGCACAAGGGTGACTGGGGGACACCACGGATGCGGGAGGGTGGTGGCCAGCAGTGGCTCTGGGCTGAGGGACTGGAGGCGGGGATCAGAGGGGACAGGAGGGCTGAGACAGAGGAACCAAGGATGTGGCCTCAGGGTCTATGGGGGCGGTCCCAGATGGGTGAGTCACTGGGCTGAGTGGTCAGAGAAGATAGCCAAAGACTTGGGAATGGGGTTGGGGACGCTCCATTTTTTTCACTGGATGCGGGGTCCACAGGGTGGGGCACGCAGCGCAGGCCCGAGTCTAAACCACCCGCTCCTCACCATCGACCTCGGGGGCAGGCACATCCACCTCTATCCCACAATTCCCCGCAAAGGCCATCTCCAACAGACAGGTGATGAGACCCCCATCACTGACGTCATGGCCTGAGCAGACGAGGCGGTCTGGAGGAAGGAGAAAAATGCTTACCAGCCTTGGGGCCCAAACCCCCTTCTAGAGGGTAGGTCCCATGTGCAAATGTGGGCATGCTCCAAGAACTGGAGACCAGGGTGACGGACCCCGCTTGCCCCACCGTTGAGTGCCTGCCACATGCCAGTCACGGGCACCCTCTGCCCCAAGGCCTCACTCACCTCTCAGCAGGCCCTGGGTGACATTAAAGGCACACGCCAAGTTCTCGGGGACGTCCAGGTTGGGAGGCTGCTCGCCCAGCTGCGAGAAGCACTGGGCCAGAGCCGTGCCCCCCAGCCGGTGCTGCCCAGGGCTCAGAGGCACATACAGCAGACGGCCTGTGGAAACGGGGCAGGGGTGAGGGGGCGGGATGGCTCAGAACGCCCCCCTACCACCGTGCTCGCAAGTACTGAGGTTCCCGGCATGTGGGCGGACCCACAGACCCCCAGTCCCAGAGCCAAGACAAGGGGCCCAGACCTCCCAAAGCTGACCCCAAACAGAGGACCAAGCTCAGAATGCACAGTGCAGGGAGGACGGGGAAGCGCCCATACCTCCTCCTCCAGGATGCTTGAGGTCTGGGGTTACAGTGGCTGTAATGTCTGGGCAGACAGCGTAGGCTGAGATGACCAGCGATCCTGTAGAGCAAGGAGCACAAGAGTGGGGGCGCCTGGTGGGCGCGGTTGGTGGAGTGTCCAACTCTTGACTTAGGCTCAGGTCATGATCTCAGGGTCCTGAGATCGAGCCCTGTGACCGGCAGGCCCCACACTGAGCGGGGAGTCTGCTTCTCCTCTCCCTCTCCTTCTGCCCCCTCCCCTGGCTCTCACTCACACTAATTTAAAAAAAAGGTAATCACAGACCCATACCCCTGAAACATGTAATAGATTATATGTTAATTTTTTAAAAATTAAAAAAAAAGGAGTAAGAAAGTGAGATGCCAGCCCAGCCCACAGGTCTGCCCCTTCCCCACGACCCCCAGGCCCTACCAGGAGCCCGCACTGTCTCAGAGCCGACCCGGGCGGCCATGCTGAGAGAGTCCTTGCCACCATCCACTGCCACACCCAAGGCCGCCATCACTGCCACCATAGCCTCGCAGGCGTCGGCCAGAGCTGCGCCCTCCCCTGGGAGCTTGGCGGCCCACATCCAGTTCCCGCTGCATTTCACGTCCTGGGGAGCGGCGGACATGGGTGCGTCAGAGAGAAGAGAGGTGGGGAGTCTGGGGCAGGGGCGGAAGGGCTGGGAGGTCCGGAGGCGAAGGTGAAGGGCGGAGGCGGATGCCCACCCCCCCACCCCCCAACCCGCTCCGGGACTCACCCGGAGGTCGGTGACTAGCGCGAACACCAGGTTGGTGAGGGCTTCAGCCACGGCCAGGCGGGCGGCCACCTTGGGGTCCAGCAGGCTCTTGATGGGCTGCTCTCCTAGAGCAGTGGCGGCCCCAACGAGCTCCTGGTGACTCAGGGCCACAACGGCCACATCTGCCAGGGGGGTCTGCAGGGCTCCCACACACTGCTGCTGGGCCACCAGGCCACCCACGGAGCGGTCCACCTGCAGAACCAGCTGCGGTTGGCAAGGGGCCAGGGCCTGGGACGCCAGGGCGGTCGGGGGACAGGCATCATCACAGACACACAGGCCTCAGGTGGTGGGAGCAGGGGAGCCGGCCCACAGGCTCTCTTCTCCCTTGGGCCTGCTGAATCCCCACAGCCTCGGGGAGGCCAGGGGCATGGGAGCAGCGGGAAGGGGACAGAGACTGCAGTCTGGACCTTGTTGGTGAGGTAGCGCTTGCTGGCCACAGCGGGCAGCCTCAGAACACGCTCCAGAGCCTGGCGCACACGCAGACCTGGGGGCAAGGCCAGGGGCTTCAGCACGGGGAAACTCCTCTGGAGGAAGAACTCCTACAACGCAGAAGGTGACAGGGGTGTGAGAGCAGCTGCGGGAGCGCTGGGCACAGACGGGACAAAGCACGTGTCGGGCAAAGGGCAGTTGGAAGAGCTGGGGCAGAGAAGGGAGGAAAGCCGGCCTCCCTCCCACCCCCACATACCTTCCGAGGCATCTTGCCCAGCACCCAATCCAGCTCCAGGTCCACAGGGGTTGGGGGGGACAAGGGGGAGCCATCCTCATGGCCATTTCTTCCAAGAGGGCACTCGCGATCATCCACCAGCACTATCTACGGCCACAGAGCGCAGAGCGGAGGAGACCGTGAACCCGAGCAGGGAATGCTTCCAGAAAGCCAGGCAGAAGCGCTCTCTCCACCCTCTGTCTGGCTTCCCTACTGAGTGCCCGCCCCTGGCCGTCTCCTACACGCTGTCCCCCAGTCTGCGTGCCACTGACTCCCATCCTCCTCTCCTTTTCTCCCCCAGACGGCTCTCCCTCCCTCCAGCCCGGACACAGGCAGCTCTGAGCCCACGCGCTGCGGCTACCACCGACTCCCTGGGCCCACTCACTCTCTTGTCCCCAGTGATGGTGCCCACAAAGCAAGCCGGACAGCGTTCCCGGGCGCTGACACGACTGAGGAAGTCCCGGTCAAGAGGCCTCAGCAGAAGAGCATTTGACTCCTGGTACTCGGCCCCCCAGATTTCCAGGGCATTCAGGGTCGGATCCCCAAGCTGCATCCAGGAGGGAGGAGGAAGGAAAGGGTCAGTGGGCACTGCCCCGTCTCTTGTCTTTGCTAGGAGTCTGGGTGCGGGGGGTGGGGGGAAGAAGGCTGGGGCTGGTAGGGAGGGGAGATGGCCAGACCTCAGGGCACGACGCCCACCTGGAAGCGGCTGGTGTAGATGACAGCCCCAGCGGGGTCACTCAGCTCCTTCAGGACGTTGCCTAGTGAGAGGGCGTGGGGGAGAGGGGGTGAGGCAGCCATGATCAGCCCCAGCCTCCAAAGGAGCCCCGAATTCTGTATACCCTGCAGAACTGTGGCTGCACCCCATCCCCCCAGCAACCATCCTGTGGCAGCAGGCTCCCACCCCCCCAGTGCTGAGCCTCTCCTGAAGGTACGGGGGGTAGAGAATGGGACCCAGGGCCGGGCGGCCACTTGCAGACCCTCGATGCCTCAGCCTCAGTGGAACCTGGCAAGAGGCCAGGGAAGCCAGGTCCCTCATCCCAGTCCTGTCCTCACCATTGCCGCCAGCGCCCTGATCATGGAGGCTGCAGATGGGGTTCCCCCTGGAGGCCTCCACACAAGCCCGGATCACACGGTTCATCTTCTGTTCCATCTCCGGGTCCCCCCGCTGCACAGCCCCAAAGTCCAGCTCGCTGGCGTTGTCGCCCTGCACCTGAGGCAAGAAAGGGCAGAGCTGGGCTGGAGGGCTCTGGGAGCTCACGTGCCACCGAGGCCCAGGGCCTGACAGCGTCGAGGACTCTGCCCTTGAGCTAGTCCCACTCACCTGCACAGACGACGCGGCTCCACCCCCGACTCCGATCCTGTAGACGGGCCCCCCAACCTTCACCACATCCATGCCTGCGGGGAAGGAAGGCAGAGTCAGAACACGGGGGAATCCAGCAGGAGCAGCAGGAGCGTGAACAAGCGTATGGATGACAGAAGCGGCTAAGAGGGGACAGCAATGACTATCACAGACGTTCGTGTTCTTCGGGGGAATACAAGCTGGGCAAGTCATGCTCCAGCTTGACCCACACAGGCGCGAAATCAAACACCGCTGCGTCACCTGTCTTACCAAGGACAGGAAACGCCGTTGACCTCTGAACAACACTGGGGTTAGGGGGTGCTGACCTACCCAGTAAGATATGTGCACGGAACAGTCAACTTCCACAAAAGTCAACTACTCAGAACCTACTATCAACCAGAAACTTTACTAATGATGGTCGATTAATAATAAACGATAGAAAGTAATAAACTGGGGTGCCTGGGTGGCTCAGTGGGTTAAGCTGCTGCCTTCGGCTCAGGTCATGATCCCAGGGTCCTGGGATCAAGCCCCGCATTGGGCTCTCTGCTCAGCAGGGAGTCTGCTGCCCCCCCCCCCCCCCCGCCCCCCCCCCTGCCTACTTGTGATCTCTGTCTGTCAAATAAATAAATAAAATCTAAAAAAAAAAAAAAGTAATAAACTAATAAAAACCAATGAGCAACACGTATTCTGTGTGTTACCCAGACGCTGTGTTCTTACATTATACGTCACACTGTTCTCTCACAATAAGATAAGCTAGAAAAAAGAAAACATTCAGAAAATTAGAAAAAGATACATTTACAGGACTGTCCTGTATTTATTGAAAAAATTCACAGACAAGTGGACGTGCCCGGCTCAAATCCGTGTTGTTCAAAGGGCCAACTGTGATTTAAGGCTCACAAGAGGGAGCTGATTCATCGATTACGGTATATCCGCACACTGCAACACTATCCCCCCAGAAGAGGATCACATACGATTTTGTATATTTATCAATACAACATGATCTCCAAGATATATTGCTAAGTAAAAAGGGCAAGGTACAGAATTATGGGCGCCCTTTTACAATTGCATCAGGAAAAAAATAACAGAAATAAGTAACAGCAGAGCTGGAAGACTTAGGCCCGGAAACCGGTTAGTAGACCTAAACGAAGGGAAACAGAGCTCATGGTGACAGAGAAAAAGGTTTAACGCTCTTATGATGGCTGTGTTCGCCAAACTGATCTGCACTCAGCCCAATCCCTCTCATAATCGAGCTGCCTTTCTCACAGAAACAGAGCAGCCAATCCTAAAATCTGTATGGGAACATAAAGGACCTAGAACAGCCAAAACAATCATGAAAAAGGAGGACAAAATTGGAGGACCCACACTGCCGGCTTTTAGCATTTACTACAAAGCTGTAGTAATCCAGTCAGTGTGGTTCCAGCACAAGCACTGATACATGGATCTATGGGCTGCGAACCGTGAATCCGTAAAGGATTCTTACGTTTATGGCCAGCTGATTTTTGTTTCTGTTCTTCTCTTAAGTAGGCTCCACACCCAACATGGGGCTTGCACTCACAACCCCAAGATCGACAGCTGCGTGCTCTACGGACTGAGCCAGCCAGGAACCCCTGGGGCAACTCATTTTTGAACAGTCCCAAGACCATTCAGCAAGGTACAAATGAAGAGTCTTCAAGACGTGGCATTAGGACGACTGGATATCCACGTGTAAGAGAGATAAGTTAGATTCCTACCTCACACCGTATTAAAAAAAATTCACTCAGAATGTGTCAGAAGGGCATGTGGGTGGCTCAGTCTATTAACCGTCTGCCTTCAATTCAGGTCATGATCTCAGGGTCCTGGGATCAAGTCCTACATCGGGCTCCCCGCTCAGCAGAGAGCCTGCTTCTCCCTCTCCCACTCCCCTACCACCCCGCTCAAGCTCTCTCTCTCTCTCAAATAAATAAAAAATCTTACAAGAAAAGACAAACAAAAAAAAGTATCAGAAACCTCAATGTAAATGCTATAATAACATGACAAGAAAACACAGCTGTCGTCTTTATGACCTTGGCTTAGGCAATGGTTTTGTTCGCCTTGACATCAAAACAAACCATAAGCAGCAAAAAAAGATAGAGATAAACCTGACTTGACCAAAACTAAAAACATCTGTGCTTTCTTTGTAAAACATCACAAAATAGTAAAAAGAGCAGGAAAAAATACTTGCAAGTCATGTATCTATCTGATAACTGTTTAGCATCCTGAATACACAGAACTTTTTTTTTTTTTTTTTAAGATTTTGTTTATTTGACAGACAGAGATCACAAGTAGGCAGAGAGGCAGACAAAGAGGAAGGGAAGCAGGCTTCCTGCTGAGCAGAGAGCCCGATATGGGGCTCGATCCCAGGACCCTGGAATCATGACCCGAGGCGAAGGCAGAGGCTTTAACCCACTGAGCCACCCAGGCGCCCCTACACAGAACTCTTTTATAACTCCACACACACACACAAAAACCTGATCTAAAATGAACAAAGAACCCCCCCCCCCCAAAAAAAGACAAAGAATCAGACAGACATTTCACACCAAGGATGATCTCTAAACGCACGTGAAAAGATGCTCAACGTCATTAGCCATTACGGAAATGCAAACCCCAACCACAACGAGATGCCACTTCACGACACAGGGTGGCTAGAATCAGAGACCGGTAACAGGAGTTGGTGAGGATGTGGAGAAATCAGAACCCTCTTACACTGCTGGTGGGGGCCGAGGGGGAGTGCAAAGTGGTTTGGAGACGAGTCGGGCAGTTTTTTAAAAAGCTGGACACGGTTCCCGTGGGAGCCCCCATTTCCACTCACAGTTCTACAGACTGGAGGCACGAGAACATACGGGCCCAGAAAAACACGTACACGTGTGTTTACAGCAGCACTACCCACACTGGCTGAAGAACCCAGGTGTCTACCAACTGACGCCCGGACAGACACAGAAGAGGCCTGGCCCTGGAAAGGAGTGAGGGTCTGGTTCATGCTACCACACAGATAGTTCTTGAAAACACGGTGCACAGTGAAAGGCGCCAGGCACCTAAGGCCGCATCCTGTGTGATTCCATTCACGTGAAATGTCCCGAACAGGCAAATCCACAGAGACAGAAGTCGATGGGCCGACGCAGGGCTAAGGGAGGAAGAGACTGCTAACGGGTGTGCTTTGACAATGACATTCTGGAATTAGGGGGGCTCGAGGCACAGCTTTGTGTGTATCCTAAAAAACCTCTGCCTTGGGCGCCTGGGTGGCTCAGTGGGTTAAGCCGCTGCCTTCGGCTCGGGTCATGATCTCGGGGTCCTGGGATAGAGCCCCACGTCGGGCTCTCTGCTCAGCGGGGAGCCTGCTTCCCTCTCTCTCTCTGCCTGCCTCTCTGCCTACTTGTGATCTCTCTCTGTCAAACAGATAAATAAAATCTTAAAAAA
>NW_019154166.1:2804384-2838330 GCF_002288905.1 Enhydra lutris kenyoni | reverse complement strand
GGGCGCCTGGGTGGCTCAGTGGGTTAAGCCGCTGCCTTCGGCTCGGGTCATGATCTCGGGGTCCTGGGATAGAGCCCCACGTCGGGCTCTCTGCTCAGCGGGGAGCCTGCTTCCCTCTCTCTCTCTGCCTGCCTCTCTGCCTACTTGTGATCTCTCTCTGTCAAATAAATAAATAAAATCTTAAAAAAAAAAAAACAAAAAACCTCTGCCTCGTACACTTTAAAAGGGTGAACTTCAAGGTACCGGATTACATCTCAATAAAGTGGTCATTAAGAGAAAGAAGCGCGTGCCTGTGTTATTTCTTTTAAAAAAGGGACAAATTCGCATACAGGTCTGTTCCTAGATGCAGGGGAATCTCTCTGGTCAGGTACCCAAGTCACTGGCTACCGCTGGTTACCTCTGGGGAGGGAAACTGGGAGGTCAAGGGAAGGACACTTTTCACTGTGTGACCTTTTCTGCCTTTTCTGAACCATGTGACTGGGTCACCTCTTCCAGGAACGCAACCCGGTTCTTATCTTGACTGCAACACACGAGCCAGCACACCATGGGGCCTACCGGATGTTTGCCCCCCTGAACTGGGCGGGCAGATAAACGCCCCTGGTGCACGGCAGGCGCTGAATAAACACGGGTGCCCCCCTGCCGCCGCGAGGGAGGAAACCGGGGCGCGCACAGAGTCAACGCAGACCCAGCGCCCCCCTGGCAGAAAGCCCTGTCCTGCCTTGGAAACCTGCCCTGGGCGGAGGGCCACGAGCCGAGAGATGAAAAGCCAACCCAGGGAGTGGCCTCCAACTCCCCTCCAGCAGCGCTGCAGGCAACGCTGGCTGGCACTGCAGGGAAAGGGCGTCGGCTCCTACCTGGCTCTGGGGGTTCCTTGCTCACGTGTTCAGCTTCCATGGACCCAATGCCCCCGCTAAACATGATGGGTTTGATCCACTCACGCCGCTGGCCATCTGGGAGCTGGAGGCCCAAGGAGCGGGCGAAGCCTAGAGCGTGGACAGCCCAGGGAGAGAGGACAGAGTGCAGTCACCCAGTGTCCCCCAGTGCCCACTTGGTCACAAGCCCCCCCCACCTCTGGTACTCAGTGTCCGTAACCCTCAATAACCCCAGCCTTACCGGCCAGCACTGGCTCCCCAAACTTGTTGCCGTAATCAGAAGCCCCATTACTGGCCTCGATGGCGATCTCCAGGGGCCTGGCAAAGTTCTCAGGATACTGGAAGCTTGGATCCTCCCAGGGCAGATTATAACCTGGAAGGAAAGCAGAAAGTTGACTGGACCGTTAAGACAGAAGACAGAGGGGCCAGAGTCCTTCGGAAAGAATCTAACTAAGCCACCAAGACCACCCGTGAGGGTAGAACGTCCCATTTGAGGAACTTCTGTTTCAGGAAGGTGTAGGGTGTACAGTACAGCACGGACCTTGCTCCCCAGCTCCCACGCCAGCCCTCCCTCTGAGTCTCAGGATCGGGGCTCTTAAGGCTAAGAAATTGGGACTTTGGGGGCGCTAGGGTGGCTCGGTTGGTTAAGCGGCTGCCTTTGGCTCAGGTCATGATCTCAGGGTCCTGGGATCAAGCCCTGCGTTGCGGTCCTGGCTCAGTGGGGAGCCTGCTTCTCCCTCTTTCTCTTTCTCAAATAAATACTAAAAAAAGAAATTGGGACTTTGGGGGGCAGGTGCGGTCATGAGACTGACCCAATATCATGTTTCCTTGCTGAGCAGGTGCTGGTTTATGAAGAAACTGGCAGCTGTGCAAAGCCTTCCTGGTGACTTGGGTTTCCCTGGCCTAGAGTCCTCCTGGCGACAGCTGGTGACAGGCCAGCTGCTCCAGAGCCCTGCCTCCCAAGAAAAGGCACCCAGGATGACCTAAGAGACAGAAGTGCTCCACTACCGCCAGGACAAGGGAGAGATGGCAGGGAGGACAGCGGTGGGACCTGGGATGTGCAGGTTTCCAAAGCAATAGCCAGCGGTGCCAGCCACCACGTGGGCCCCGCGGCCTGTGCACTGGACGTCTCGGATCCGGCCTCCGGTGCCCGTGGTCGCACCGCTGAAGGGGGCCACTCCTGTAAAGAGATGGGGGAGATGTATGTGTACCAAAGAGACAAACCCCAGCTCTGACCACCCCGCTAAAAATCAGGATGGGGGGGCGCCTGGGTGGCTCAGTGGGTTAAAGCCTCTGCCTTTGGCTCGGGTCATGATCCCAGGGTCCTGGGATCAAGCCCTGCATCGGGCTCTCTGCTCAGCAGGGAGCCTGCATCCTCCTCTCTCTCTGCCTGCCTCTCTGCCTATTTGTGATCTCTGTCTGTCAAATAAATAAATAAAATCTTTAAGAAAATCAGGATGGGGTGCCTGGGTGGCTCAGTCAGTTAAGCGTCCGACCTGATCACTCAGGTCTTGATCTCAACGTGATGGGTTCAAGCCCCGAGTTGGGCTCCATGTCTGGCATGGAGCCTACTTTAAAAAAAAAAAAAAAGAAAATGGGGTGCCTGGGTGGCTCAGTGGGTTAAAGCCTCTGCTTTCGGCTCAGGTCATGATCCCAGTGTCCTGGGATCGAGCCCCGCATCGGGCTCTCTGCTCAGAGGGGAACCTGCTTCCCCCACTCTCTCTGCCTGCCTCTCTGCCTACTTGTGATCTCTGTCAAATGAATAAATAAATAAATCTTTAAAAAGAAAGAAAAGAAAAGAAAAAAATCAGGGTGACCAGCCTCCCTCATTGTTTTTCCCAGGCCCAGCCTGGAGGACCTACCCACTGCACCACATTCTGATCTCACTGACCCATCCTTGGGACCTGGCTCACCTGTGGGGAAGTTGTGGGTCTCCGCTGTGAAGACGACATGTCTCAGGGCCCGCTGCTGCCGGAAGCAGCTTGGCTGTGTGGGGTCCTCGGGCCGTAGGAATTGGACTTCCTTCCCCTGGATTGCGCTGCGGACACATTGGCGGTGGACCTTGCTTCCTTCCTGCAGCCTCCCCTCCCCTGTGCTTGCCATCCCTGCCGGCCTAGGGCACAGCCCACCTGCTGTTGTCACAGAACTTGAGGACGTTGTTGGGGTTCGAGGACGCCTGAGTGCTCATGATGGACTCAAAGAGGGAGTGTGCCAACTTCTGCCCGTCCATGTGGAGCAGCCCCTTGAAGAACCAGTGTCGGCTGTGTTCACTGCAGGGGTGACGCGGGGAGGGAAGGACAGGGAGAAAGCTGGGTCACTTCTCACGCCGTGCTGTCTTCTCAGCAAGCAGCACCAGCTAACGGCCAACTCTTTAGTAAAGAACAGGTCAGAACAGATTCCAAAAAGCCTTAACCTTCAAATGTCCTCTCACTGTGGATTGTGCAGATCCAAAGTCAATCTGCAATTGAGATCTGGGTGTAGACTACCGGGGGGGAGGAGGAGCCCGGGCCCTCAACCAGACTCAGGGACACCCCCGAGTCAGAGGAGAGCACAAAGGCAAGTCCCTGTGCTCTTCCCTTCCAATCTCCACGGGCTCACACTTCAGAACGTCCCCATCCCGCCCCCCCAACCCACCCCACCTATTGGACTGAGCCAAGTCGAAGGCCTCCACGGTGCTGGGGTTCCGCTGTAGCTCCTGGAAGCGTTTGGTGTAGAAATCCAGGTCCCAGGAGTCTAGGGCCAGGCCTAGAAGACAACCCGGGAGAGCTGACTGGCGGACTCGGGCCACCGGGTCCCAGGGCTCAGTCCCCTGTGACCGGCCTCGCCTGCGCCTCCCTCCCAGGCATCCCGGCTCACCCAGCTCCTGGTTGGCCTTCTCGAGGGCACACCGGCCCTCAGTGAGGATGTTGATAGAGCCGCTGAGGGGCGTGGAAATGCTCCCAAGGGAGAAGCTCTGGATGGGACAGGGGAAGTGCTGTTCTGTCATCCGGTCATGGAGGGTGGCCAGGGCGATGGCCTTCATCTCAGCTGATGGGGGTTGGGCGAACTAGAGGCAAACACACACATACACATACACACGGCTGGAGGTGGAGGGCTCAAGTCTGGACAGAATGGTGCACGCTGGATCCTCCCAGTCATGCAGGGTCTGCCCAAAGCTCATCTGCGTGGTGCCCGTGCGCCAATTACTAAGACACGCCCCGTGCAGACATGAGCCCCTGTAAGGTGCACAGATTAGCAAGGGGAGCACGGGCTGGACTTCCTTCCCATTTAGCCCTCGACCGGGAAGTCTCAGACATTGAACAACCTGCAAACAGGACAGGCCTAAGGCCAAGAGTTCCTCCCACTTTCTCCTGAGTTCAGGATCTAATCTCTTTTCCTTTTTTTTTTTTTTTAAGGTTTTATTTATTTATTTATGTGATAGAGCCAGCTAGAGAGGGAACACAAGCAGGGGCAAAGGGAGAGGGAGAAGCAGGCTCCCTGCTGAGCAGGGAGCCTGATGTGGGACTCGATCCCAGAACTCTAGGATCATGACCTGAGCTGAAGGCAGATGCTTAACCGACTGAGCCACCTAGGCGCCCCAGGACCTCATCTCTTTGATCTCTGGCCCAGCTCCTCCTCCCCCTCACCACGGGCGGCCAGACGCCTCACCGAAAGCAGGTAGCGCCGGGTGGTCTCCACGCGATCCACAGCCCCCAGCCCAGCGGCCCAGCACACTGACACGACGTTGGTGGATGCTGGGGTGGAGAAGTTCAGCCTGAGGAGTGGGCCAGCCAGTTAGGACCTGAGACCACCAACAGAGAAGGTGGATCCCCCCCGACCCCTGTCCCGCTGACCTCTCACCTCTGTCCCCCTCACCAGTGGCCTCTAGCCTCAGACCTGGGCACCAAGAGACCTGCTTTGGAAAGTCACTCAAATCAAACCGGAACTGTCCTTCCAGCCTAAAATGCTTGGATTTCTACCTCTCAGAGTGCAATCTGTTCAACTTCTAGAACATGCCTGGTAGCTGGCTCAGTCTTTCAAAGATATATTCCCTAATGGGGAAGGCACATGTACGGCTTTCTAAGCAGGGAGTAGGATGGAGTGAAGGAAAAACAGATCTGTCAGGGGTGGCAGAAGGAAGAAGAGGAACGGGAGTGGAAGGGGTGGGCAGTGCGTTTGGAAGGGAGTTTTGCTTGAGAACACGGAAGGCATTTACCCCGGGCTGAGACACTCACCTGGGCCCAACCTCCAGCAGCAGGTCATTGGAGTCAGGATGGAGCCAGGATTCCAGAGCAACGTCCCCTGGTAACAAGGGGCAGCCAAAGAGCCACGTCAGCTTTTTCATCTCCTCGGCACTCGGACGGAACTTGGCTGCAGGGACACAGGACAGGGATAGCCTGAGACCCTGCCCGGTTGGGCACACCTCCTCCCCGAAGTCCAAAACTTGGCCCAACCTGTCCAGTTCACGTTGTAGCACAGCTCTGTCTTGACACCCTGCAGCGCTGGGAGCTGCCCTTGGAGCTTCCTCTGAGTGTGTCCGGAAGCGGCCTTCTCATGGCCAGAGGGATGCACATAGAAGTGAAGAACCGAGGCCATCGCTGGAGTTGTCTGTTGTGGAAAATGACTTAGGTCCCTGAAAGGTAATCAGCTATCACCTGTCAAACTGATTCTGGATTTCCAAGACAGCTGAGGCTTTGGAGGCATTAGGGATGGGGCGGGGGAAATGGGCATTCAGAGAGACGAGGTACTCTGAAAACCGGTTTCATCCTGCAAAATGTGGGAACAGGGAATACAGGTACATCCTGAGCACACGATCCTTGAGCACCTGCACGTTGCTGGGCCCCAGGAAAAGTCTTAGGAACACAGCTGTGAAGAAGACAAAAACCATTTCTGCCCTCACAGACCTTGTGTTTTATTGAGGGGGTCAGGCAAGCGCCCAAACATTTCCAGTCCAGTGTGGGCAAGGCCAAGAGACTGCGGAGACCAGCCTAGCACTTGAGGAGTTAGAGAGGACTTTCTGGAAAAAAAAGCATCGAAGTGTAAACCCACACGATGAGCTGGACGGGCCCAGCTGGTGGAGTCAGATGAAACCCTTCTTCTGGTATGCCTCTGCCTTCTGGCTGCTCCTTCTCAGCCACCTGTCGGGGGCCCTGCCCTTCACTCTCTTCTGTCTACACGCTCTTCCGAAGTGTCTTCCAGACTTGTGGCCTTAAATACCACCTGGTAGATTGAGCCAACGAAACTGCCAGGATCCAACCATTTTTGACCCAAAACAGCAACTTCATCTCATTCGCTATCTGCCAACAGATTCCGTAACGTATTCAACCCTGACTAGCACACTAACATGCTCACGTGACATCTCCACGTCGATGTCTCATAAACACCGATGGCAGTCTGTCTGGGCCAAAACAGAAAATCCGATTTCTCCTTTCTCCAGACCGCCTGTTCTCCCAGTCTTCCCCATTCAATCAGCACTATCAAATCAGCTGCTCACACCAAAAACAGTCAATCTCGCTCCTTCTTCTTGAGCCCTCTCTATATCCAATTCATCAGCAAATCTATGTCCAAACATATCCCAAATCTGTCTGCATCCTTTCGTCTCTGCTACCATTGCTCTAGTTCAAGTCACCACCATCAACCACTCGAGGCCCCCCGAATAGGACCTGATTCCACTCCTGCCGCAACCACACACCATTTGCCATACTTCAGCATAGTGAGATCATAGCTACTTATCACACATGATATAAACTTCTGACTCAGGACCCTGGCTCACCTAGTCCGGCCCCCTGCCCACTTCTCCAACCCAATTTCACACCACGATCTTTTTCACCCGCAACAGCCCACCACACTGGCTTCTTTTCTAACTTGCCAACCTCAGTTTTGGAAGGCAATTTTCTCACCTGGATTATTTGCATTGCTAGCACTTTTTTTTTTTTAATTCTACTTATTTATTTGACAGAGAGAGATCACAAGTAGCCAGAGAGGCAGGCAGAGGGAGAGGGGGAAGCAGGGTCCCCGCCAAGCAGAGAACTCGATGTGGGGCTCCGTCTCAGGACCCTGGGATCATGACCTGGGCCTAAGGCGAGGCTTAACTCACTGAGCCACCCGGGCCCCTTGGCTAGCACTTTTTTTTTTTTGAAGATTTTATTTATCTGACAGAGAGAGAGACAAGCAGAGGGAGAAGGAGAAGCAGGATCCCCGTTGAACAGAGGGCCCCATGATGCGGAGCTCAATCCCAGGACCCTGGACCAAGACCTGGGCCCAAGCAGAGCCACCCAGTTGCCACAGCTAGCATTTTCTTATTTAGATTGCTGGTGAAATCACCTTCTTGGAAAGGACTTCCTAAACCCACTCCTCTGAATAAGCCACTATCAGACATCCCTATCTTGATTTCCTATATAGTAATTTAGCAGTACCTGGAATTTTATTTATTATCTTACATGTTACTTTACTTAGCACCTGACATTTTAATTTATTTAAAACTCTACCTTCCCCACTAGAACAAAATCTCCATGGGGGCATGGACTGTAGCTGTTTCATCACCACTGGATTGTCAAGGCTTGGAAAAATAGGTGGGATCTAAAAGCGGGGGGGGCGGGCTAATAAATAAATAAAATTAAAAAGGAAAAAAAACCACTAGTATTTGTAGAGTGACTGAAGGAACTCTTGATGTCCATCCCTCAGGAGCCACTCCCGCCCTTTCAGGCCAGGCCTCGTTTCAGGGAGTGATGCTGGATTCCATTCTCAGCGCTCCCCATCCCATTCGGATCACCCTTTCTAAAGCTACGCCCGTCACCGTTGTCCTTTACACCGTAACTGCCACAGGATTTATCCCATAGAAACGATTTGCCTTATTAGAGGTATTAGTCACGCGCCAAGAACGCAGGGGCAGGGCTGTCTACATCACGGCTGTGCCCCCAGCGACTAGCAGGACATAAGCAAGGCCCTCGGCAGGTTTTGTTG
Source organism: Enhydra lutris kenyoni (assembly GCF_002288905.1). Classification (NCBI taxonomy): domain Eukaryota; kingdom Metazoa; phylum Chordata; class Mammalia; order Carnivora; family Mustelidae; genus Enhydra; species Enhydra lutris. Next base: position 2,830,516 of record NW_019154166.1, on the reverse strand, counting down.
CTGGAGGGAACTGGGTAAGAGGAGCGGACTTTGACTGGGGTGGGGGGAGTCTCCCCTGACTCGCGTCCACGGACCGCACGCATGGTCGCAGGAAAGGGCCCCGGCTGGAGGCAGCTCGGCCCGCTGCGGACCCAGAAGCAGCCTGCATCAGGCCCCGGATGGGTGGAGAAAGAAAGGGATGCAGCAAGCAAGATAGCATGGACAGCCCGGGACAGCAATACCCACGTGAGAAGTTTCCAGGGACAGTGTTCGTGGAAGTATGGCGCGGGCGGTGAGTCATCCAAGCGCGCCACGGGAAGAGGCGGGCCCTGATGGCGCCCCGCCCACCTCCGCGCGTCCCCGCGCCGGCGCCCGGGTGCGTAGGCTTAGCGGGCCACCAGGCGGTGCAGTTAGGGAATCTCTCCCGAGCCGCGCTGGGGTGGCTCAGTCAGTCCGTCCCGCGACTGCTGTCAGCTGGGGATCTGATCTCAGGGTCGTGGAATGGAGCCCCGCATCGGGCTCCCTGCTCGGTACAGGGTCTGCTTCTACCTCTCCCTCTCCCTTTGTGCTCTTTCTTTCTTTCTTTCTCTCTCTCTCAAATAAAGAAATAAAAATCTTAAAAAAAAAAAAGGATTAAGGGGAACAAAGTACAGTGGGGGACACCCAGAATGTAGTAACAGCAGACGGTGCTTCCCGCCTGTAGGCTTAAGGGGACAAAGGAGGGAATGGTGTCATCCCTCTGCTGGAGAGGTGGAACTGATGTGGGAAACAGGGAAAAGAAAAATTAAATGTCCTTACGGCCTACGGACAAGTCCTTGACTCAGGCAGAGTGACAGTCCTCTAGAAACTCATCTGCCTCCATGTCAGTGCTTTACTAAGTGCAAAAGTGAATCTTAGCCCAACCCCCAGGATCCTGCAAGTCTATTTTAACATATAGAAATTCCTCTGGGGGGTGCCTGGGTGGTTCAGTCCGTTAAGTCTAGTCTGTCAGCTCCAGTCGTGATCTCAGGGTCCTGGGGTTGAGCCCCACATCGGATTCCCTGATCAGCAGGGCGTCTGCTTCTCTGTCTCACTCTCCCTCTGTGTGCGCTCCGTCTGTCTCTCTGTGTGTCTCTCAAATAAATTAAATCTTTTTTTAAAAAAATGTAAAAATAATAAAAATTCCTTTGGAAACTTCCTTTATCACCACCCTCAAGATACAGGCTGGCAATCATCCCCCGAGCATATGACCCACCAATATACATATGAAGGGTCTCATGACCCCTCAAGGTCTTAGAAACCTTGCTTCCAAAACGCTGTCCCTAACCTCCTCCCAACTTGAAATTTATAATGGGCCACTCCTCATGACCCTGGTGCAGCTCTTTCTGCCCATGGCACGTGTCCCCGTGTTTTAATAAAATCAGCTTTTTGCACCAAAGATGTTTCAAGAATTCTTTCTTGGCTGTCGGCTTTGAACTCTGACATCTTTTCTACATCATAGCCATGAAAGAAAGGCATCCGACAGGGCAAAGGAGACCACAAGTACAGTGTTCAGGAAGAAAGGAAATGAACACTTTGTTCTCTTTCCTGTCCTCAAGTTCCCACATAAACGGTTTTTTTTTTTTTAAAGATTTCATTCACTTATTTCACAGAGAGAGAGATCACAAGCAGGCAAAGAGGCAGGTAGAGAGAGAGAGAGAGAGAGTAGGAAGCAGGCTCTCCGCCGAACAGAGAGCCCGATGCAGGACTCGATCCCAGGACCCTGAGATACGACCCGAGCCGAAGGCAGCGGCCCAACCCACTGAGCCACCCAGGCGCCCCAATGGTTTTTGTCTCTCATTTGCCAAACCTAATCTGAAGCCTGAGGGCAAAAAAGCTGGAGTGGTGTGCTAGGACAAACACAGTACTTGGCAGAGTGGTCTTTTTTAATGAGTCAGACAACAAACAACTATTCAGAGTAGAAGGTGAAAGTCTTTATCTTCATCTCTCTACTTATTCATTCCCCTCCTCGGTACAGGTTCAAGACAATGGTAAGGCAAGTGGGGCACCTAGGGTGCAAACCTTATCTTGGTTTCATTCCCTTTAGGCACTCCTTGGCTCCATCCAGTACCTACCTTCCAGAACCTTCCAGAACTTTCCAGGAGCCTTAGTTTGCTCAGCTCTCTGGTCCTATTTCCTTCGCATTTTCTTTCTTTCTCTCTTCCTTTCTCTTTCTTTCTTTCTTTCATTCTTTCTTTCTGTGCATTTGTGTGTTTTAAGTAGGTTCTATGACCAACGTGGGGCTTGAACTCACAACCCTGGGATAAAGAGTCACCTGCTCTACCAATTGAGCCAGCCAGATCCCTCTCCTCCTCATTTTAGTACTTCCAGAGCACCATCAATTTTCAGTTTTCACCTCAAAATAGTGACTTCCAGATTTATCTTTTTGGCCCTAATCCCTCTCTTGACTTTGGTCCCATATACCCAGCTGTCCCTTGGACAAGTACAAATTTCAAAATCACCAGGTCTGGAGACAATACCACACTTCCTTCCCTGTGAGATCGGCCAACCACTCTTCGTGCTTCCCTAACACCCCAGCACCACCACCACATTCCTTGAAGATGTTTGTTGAATCAAGTTTGATTGACTTCACTGGCCCAGCTATTCTACTGTGCCCCTTTCATTTGGTCTCACCTGAAACCACCAGATTAACCTGACATTTTGAATTACATCAACGAGGGGGGCTGGTGGTGAGGGGTAGAGTCAGTATAACTTTCTCTGATCACTGTAGCTTAAATTCAACACTCCCTCCTAGGAACTACCGAAAGTAAATCCCATGATATAGGGCACATCTTTGTGGATTTGGTGGCTAGAAGGAGTCTTCCGAGTTGAGAAAATATTGAAAGCAAAAGGAATGATTAGGTTTGGGGCTCTAGGCTTTGACAGGCGTCCTAACAAGGGTGATCTTTTGGAGAATTTGTTGTTTGGGTGGAAAGGGAAGAAATATCTCTGATATAATCACGAGAAACAATGGAAAATATTCTTTTTGTGAAGAATTTGGCACCAGAATGCCCTGCATAAGTATTTATGCAATAAGGAACAGAGAGCTTGCATCAAATGTACAGTTAAACAGGGGATACCACAACTTGTAGAATGAAAATCTTTGTTTCTTGTTAAATGATGACTAGATCATTCTTACTGTCTACAATGTTTATACTTACTGTCTTGTTTCAAAAACAAATTGAAGCTGCTATAAGTTTAAAACAACTTAAAAGTGCCCCTCTTGGGTGCCTGGGTGGCTCAGTTGGTTAGGCGACTGTCTTTGGTTCAGGTCATGATCTCCGAGTCCTGGGATTTACTCCTGCATTGGGCTCCAAGTTTCATGGGGAATCTGCTTCTCTCTCAAGCTCTTTCACTCTCTCTTTCTCTCTCTCTCTCTCAAATAAATAAATAAAGTCTTAACGCACTTCTTTCACTTTACCTTATTTTTACTTTTAAAAAATATTTTATTTATTTATTTGTCAGAGAGAGAAAGAGTGCACACAAGCAGGGAGAAGGTGCAGAGGCAGAAGGAGAAGCAGACTCCCCACTGCACAGGGAACCCAAAGCGGGACTTGATCCCAGGACTCTGGGATCATGACCTGAGGCAGAGGCAGCCGCTTAACCGACTGAACCACCCAGGAGCTCTACCTTATTTTATTTTATTTTACTTTTAAAGATTTTATTTATTTATTTGACAGACGGAGATCACAAGAAGGCAGAGAGGCAGGCAGAGAGAGAGGAAGGGAAGCAGGCTACCTGCTGAGCAGAGAGCCTGATGCAGGGCTCAATCCCAGGACCCTGGGATCATGACCCGAGCTGAAGGCAGAGGCTTAACCCCCTGAGCCACCCAGGCACCCCTTATTTTATCTTTAAACAAATTTTGTATTTTAAGTGATAGTATAGTTGACGTATAATACTGTATTAGTTTCAAGTGAACAGCGCTGTGAACCGACTATTACATGCATTATGAAAGGCCCACCGTTATAATACAGTTGCCATGTGTCACGCACTTATTACAATATCATTGACCATATTCCCTATGCTCTACTTTTCATCCCTGTGGTTTATAACTGAAAATTTGTATCTTTTAATCCCCTTCATCTTCTTCACCTATCTCCCCAACCCCCCTCACTTTACCTAGATTTTTTTTAAGATTTTTATTTATTTATTTGAGAGAGAGCGAGAGAGAGCACGAGTTGGGGGAGGGGCAGAGGGAGAAGCTCCCTCCTCAGCAGGGAGCCTGATGTGGGGCTCCATCCCACTCGATCCCACTTGATCCCACTCCATCCTAGGACTCTGGGATCATGACCTAAGCCAAAGGCAGATGCCCAACTGACTGAACCACCCAGGCCCCCCTCACTTTACAACCCTTTAATCTCCTGTCTTCCCCTCCCATCGCACTGACTTCCTTGCGTTTCTTTTCACCATAGCACCTTAGTGCTTGTGCAGCCCCCCCTCTCTGCCATCCTTTCTTTTTGATCCCCATCATCTGAATCCTTCATCTCTTCCAATTCTTTAACGTCACCTTTACAGTAAGGTCTTCTGCATACAAAAGGCACACACTACCCGCTGCATTCCCTATTTCTTTTCCAATAGTACTTATTAGTCTTTTTCCAATAGTACTTATTAGTAATGTCTACACTTTCATTTTTTAAAATTTTATTTATTTTTAAATAGATTTTATTTATTTGACAGTGATCACAAGTAGGCAGAGAGGCAGAGAGAGAGGGAAGCAGGCTCCTTGCTGGGCTCGGTCCCAGGACCTGGGGATCACGACCTGAGCTGAAGGCAGATACTTTAACCCACTGAGCCACCTAGGCGCCCCTTCTTCTTCTTCTTCTTTTTTTAAACTGTCAGTCTCCGTATTCTATGATGTAAGCTCCATGAGGACAGGGATTTTTTTTTTTTTTTAATCTTTGTTCACTGCTGTATCTCCAGAGCCTGGAACAGTGCCCGGCACAGAGTCCTGCCTACTAAGGCATGGAACGATTGGTTGGTCGACTGAATTAGAAAGAGCAAGAGGCTGTCATTAGCTGATCCACATTTAGCAACACGCTCTGTTCTAGGTCCCATCCTACAAAGATAAATATAATAAACAGGGGAGCGCTTCTTGGTACTCAGGGTCTGGTGGGGAAATAGATGATCCCAGCAAGGAGTCAAGGCCAGAACGCAAGCAGGAATGACGTGCTCGTGTCGCATGAAGGAGGCACGTCTCTCTGCTTGGCAAGATCGGGGAGATGGGAAGATGCTCAGGAGCGACCAACCAGGGCGGCTGTGTTCAGGCTCCCGAGCGTCCCCGGCTCCTCCCCGTGCCAGGGATGCCAGACAGGAAGTCATCTCGGAAGGAAGCGGAGGTGCAGGAGTCGGGGGGCTGCCGCGGTAGCTGCGCACACCGCGGCGCCCAGGGGGCCCGAAGACGCCGGTGGGAGGAGCCGGAGGCGCAGCCGCGGCCGCGGCCGCGCCCACCGATGACATCACCGAGCGGCCTTCCCGTGAGCCCCGGCGCCACGGCTGTTCGCGGGCTCTCTCAGGGCGTCGCCTCGGGCGCATCATGGAGGCCGACCCGGCTCCGGCTCCCGACTCCGTGAGTGCGCTTGTCCGACCCTCGTCCCCGTTTTTCCTTCTGGTCCCGTTCCCTCCCCCTTGCTTCTTGGCCTAACTGCCTTCGCTGGCCGCGCCCGGGCGAGGGGGTGGCCCGCGAGGCTGTTCGTCCTTCCACCGTCGCGGGTCCTGCGAATGCATTTGTTGGTGTCTGCGGCGCCCGCTGCGAGGCTTAGACACGTCTCCGCCCCCTCTCCGGGTTTCCAGCGGGTGGGAAGCCGCGGGCGGGCTAATGGCGAACCGTGGGGCCCCTGACGCAGCTGGAGGGACGGGGATAACGGTAAACAAGGACAGCGTCTGAGACCTGAAGTGCGTGTGCGGCTTAGGCAGGCAGAAAAGCGCTGAAAGAGGTTTCTAGGCGGAGGGAAAACACGTTCAGAGGCAGGAGAGAGAACAGGTGTCTTTGCAAAATCCAAGTTCGGTTGCGGGGTGGTGATGGAGGGGTGACGGCTGACGGTCTTCGTGCATTTCGCTCCACAGCGACTTGAACCTGAGCATAACGGGAAGTTCCTGAGGGCTTTTAGGCAGAACAGCGATGGGATGAGATTTGAGATTTCGTTTCCTTGGGGCAGCAGTGTAGAAAGGACCGGTTAGAAGGCTGTGGTTGGAAAGCAGTGAGAGGGGATGGGGACCTCGACCACGGCAGCAGTGCTGAGGTTCCAGAAGTGAAGACGGTTAAAAAATTATATTAAGGAGGTAGAATCTAAAGGACTTAGGTATGGAAAGAAAGGCATTAAAGGAGGACTTCGAGCTTCAGGGTAGAATTACTGGGTTGAGGATGCTGTTTGCTGATTAGTAAGCGTCGGAAGGAGTGGGTTTGCTTTGTTTTTGTTTTGTTTTTAAAGGTCAGTGTTGGGATGTGTGGTGCCTTCTGGTTGGCCAGGTGGAGAATCTGGTAGGCAGATGGATATAACGAGAGAGAGAGAGGGAGAGAGAGAGAGAGATCTCAACTAAAGGAGCTTCTGTGGATGGCCAGTAAGGATATCCCGTGGCAGACATCACCGAGGGGAAAGTGTATAGTGTTCTCAGACTTCAGTTTTTATCAGTGTGATATGGGAAGCTTATTTAAAATACAGACTCCTGGGGCGTCTGGGTGACTGAGTGGGTTAAGCATCTGCCTTTGGCTTGAGTCATGATCTTGGGGTCCTGGGATCAAGCCCCACATCTGGCTCCCTGTTCAGTGGGGAACCTGCTTCTCCCTCTCTCGCTCCCCTTCCCCCGCTTGTGCTCTCTCTCTCTCTCAAATAAATAAATGGAAAATCTTTTTTAAAAAATTAAATAAAATACAGACTCCTGGAGCTCCTGGGTGGCCCACTCAGTTAAACATCGCACTCTTGGTTTCAGTTTGGGTCATGATCTCAGAGTCCTGGGGTTGAACCCCGAGTTGGGCTCTGTGCTCAGCCGGGAGTCTGCTTGAGATTCTCCCCCATCCCTCTGCCCCTCCCCCTGCTTGCACGCATGCACTCTCTCTAAATAAATAAATCTTTAAAATACAGACTCCTGGGACGCCTGGGTGGCTCAGTTGGTTAAGCAGCTGCTTTCGGCTCAGGTCATGATCCCGGCGTCCTGGGATTGAGTCCCACATCGGGCTGCTTGTTTGGCAGGGAGCCTGCTTCTCCCTCTGCCTCTGCCTGCCATTCTGTCTGCCTGTGCTTGCTCTCTCTCTCTGACAAATAAATAAAAATCTTTAAAAAAAAAAAAATAAATAAATAAAATAAAATACAGACTCCTGGGTCCCCCACTCCTGCCAGGATTCTGACTCAGTAGATGAAATCCATGAATTCTGAGACAGTGACGCCACACTGAGAAACAGTAGTACGCCATGTGCCAAGGGGTGGACAGGTCCTCAGGAGCTAGAGAGAAGACAGAAAGTCAGAGTCTGGGTGAGGCTCTCATTATGTCTCAGAGGCAGTGCTGAATGATGACGTGGTCCAATTTTGGGGGGGAAGATTTCCTTTTTAAGCAATCTCCACACCCAACGTGAGTCTTAAACTCACAACCCTGAGACCAAGAGTCGTGTGCTGTACGGACTGAGCCACCCAGGTGCTCTGACCTAGTCCATTTTTGACAACCGTGACCATGGGTGACCGTGTTTGGCTAGGTGGAGTGAAGGTGACAGAGCTGTTCACAAGGTCACTGAGGTACAGAGAGGTACAGAGAACCTGAAGACAGGTCTGTCAAGATGCTAAAGATTGAGGGGCGCCTCAGAGGCCCAGTGGTTTAAACCTCTGCCTTCAGCTCAGGTCATGATCTCAGAGTCTTGGATTGAGCCCCGCATCCGGCTCTCTGCTCAGCGGGGAGTCTGCTTCCCCCCTCTCTCTGCCTGCCTCCCTGCCTTCTTGTGGTCTCTCTCTCTCTCTGTCAAATAAATAAATAAAATCTTTAAAAAAAAAAAAAGATGCTAAAGATTGAGCAAATGTGGAGGACTGAGCAGAAGGCTAATAGAAGGGCATTGGAGGGACAGGGAGTGAGCTGTAATGGTTTAGCATTATCACTGGGGATCAAGAAGGATGAAAGACTTAGCCCTCAGTACTATTGAACGGTGTCAGAATTTTATTATCTCTTTTAAAGATTTATTTATTTGAGAGAGAGGGAGAGAGCATACCTGCCATCACGGAGGTGGGGTGGGGGGAGGGAAGGAGAGTCTCAAGCCGACTTGGGGAGAGGGGACTCAATCTCAGGACCTTGAGATCAGGACCTGAGCCAAAACCAAGAGTTGGCTGCTTAACCAACTGAGCCACCCCGGTGCCCCTGTCAGAATTTTAAAATAAACCAGTCTAGTGTTGGAAGTAGGCCAAACTGGTCCCCTTCTCTAGAGCTAGCTAGGCGTCACGAGGCGCCTATGTGTCCAGAATGTGTGGCCAGTATATAAGTGTGGCTCATGTCCTCCTTAGGAAGTCTGTGTCTCAGCTGAAGACAGAAGAGAAAACACATCCATGGGATTGCGTCTTACATTGATTGAGCTCACAGGAACTCAGATGTGTGTACAGGACTACGGAAAGGAGTGATTAGAGACTGTTGTCTACCTGTGTCGTTTCACATACTGTGTATAATTCGGTGTATTTACGCTTACGTGTACACATTGCTGTATAGTATTGTGTCCTATGTACGAGCAACTTAAAGGATGTTTCAATTTGTTGGCTCTAGAAGCGCACCCCACGTAAGATGGGACAGGACAGTACTGGATGTGATGGTTGTTGGCTGTCTATGGAAGTACGTGCAGGGTGCTGTGGGAGCTCCAGGAAGGGAGCAGCATGGTGCCGGGGACAGAGAAGGAATTGCGAGGCAGTATGTATTCCAGTTGGGCATGTTAAGTACCGGTACGGGTCTGCTAGAGGAAGGTGTGGGAGCACCCGCACTGCTCTCGCGGTGCACTTGGTTATCATGGGGTACTTACTGTTTTTTTTTTTTTTTTTTTTTTTAAGATTTTATTTATCGATTTGACAGAGACAGTGAGAGAGGGAATACAAGCAAGGGGTGTGGGAGAGGGAGAAGCAGGCTCCCCGCAGAGCAGGGAGCCCGACATGGGGCTCAATCCCAGGACCCTGGGATCATGACCTGAGCCAAAAGCAGCCGCTCAACGACTGAGCCACCCAGGCGCCCCTCACGGTGTACTTACGAGAGAAACAGGGAAGACCACAGCGGGATGGCCAGAGGTCTGAAGACCGACCGGGCTAAGTCTTCTAAGGTTTCTTCCAAGTTCTAAACTCCAGTACTGTTTATTTACGTGTCCTCCGGATTTCTTTTTCTATTACTTTATTCCCAGAATTTCACTGGGGGGCAGCGTGGTTAAGAAGGTGTTTTAACTAGATTCCCTTTCCTCAGGAGCAAGCCTGGTTGGAGGCTGCCCGGACCTTCATCCAGGAGACCCTGTGTCCGGCTGGTAGTGAGCCCGATGCGCAGTTGACTCAGTCGGTAATTGACTGTGTGAAGACCAGCTGGTTGTCCCAGGGAAAGAACCAGGGCTTTCCCCTGCCCCTCAGCTACAGGTAAGGCGAGGAGGGGTTCGGGAGGAGGTTAACTTTGGGACTGAAGAAGGACCTAGAGTTAACTAGGGGAAAACGAGAAGCACGAGGGGCAAGGTTCTAAGGGGAGGAAGGCAATATATATATATTTTTTTTGAGGAAGGCAGTATTGATAAAGTACTGTGAGAAAAGGATTCCATGGCCAAATAAGTTTGAGACACATTGGATATGATATTACAAGCTTTTCTAGGAAAGTCACAGGCTCATTAACATATCAAGGCTCCGAAAGTCCTGTGAAAGGAACCTGTTGACCTCATAGAAGTAACCGCTGTTTCCGATGTGGGGTGTGTTTTTTTTTTTAAGTTTTTATTTTTATTTTTTATTATTATCTTTTCTTAGGGAGGGAGAGAGAGGGCAGAGGGGCAGAGGGAGACGGGGAGAGAACCTAAGCAGGCTCCATGCCTTGCAGGAGCCTCGGGGCTTGATCTCACAACCCTGAGATCATGACCTGAGCCAAAATCAAGAGTCCATGCTTGGGACACCTGGGTGACTCAGTTAAGCGTCTGCCTTTGGCTCAGGTAATGATCCCAGGGTCCTGGGATCCAGTCCTGCAGCAGGGAGCCTGGTTCTTGAACCTCTGCCTGCTGCTCCCCTACTTGTGTGCGTTCTCTCTTATCTCTCTCTCTGACAAATAAATAAACAAAATCTTAAAAAAAAAAAAAATTGATGCTTAACCGACTGAGCCACCCAAGCACCCCTTAAGTTGCTATTTTAATTCCAGTTAGTTAAAATATAGTGTTTTGGCTTAACTTTTTTTTTTTTCTTAAAGATTTTATTTATTTATTTGACAGACAGAGATCACAAGTAGGCAGAGAAGCAGGCTCCCTGTGGAGCAGAGAGCCCAATGCAGGACTCGATCCCAGGACCCCGAGATCATGACCTGAGCTGAAGGCAGAGGCTTAACCCACTGAGCCACCCAGGCGCCCCTTGGCTTAACATTTTAATTTTATTTAGTTATTTATTTTTCCTTTCCAGATATTTATTTAAATTGTAGTTAGTTAACACACCGTGCAATGTTGGTTTCAGGAGCAGAATTCAGTGATTCATCACTTACATACAACACCCAGTGCTCATCACAGCAAGTGTCTTCCTTAATCCCCATCACCTGTCTAGCCCATCCCCCACTCCTCTCCCTCCATCCCCCCTCAGTTTGTTCTCTATTTTTTTTTTAAGGGTTTTATTTATTTATTTGACAGACAAAGATCACAAGTAGGCAGAGAGGCAGGCAGAGAAAGAGGGGGAAGCAGGCTCCCTGCTGAGCAGAGAGCCTGATGCAGGGCTCGATCCCAGGACCCTGGGATCATGACCTGAGCCAAAACCAGAGGCTTAACCCACTGAGCCACCCAGGTGCCCCTGTTCTCTATTGCTAAGAGTCTCTTACGGTTTATTTGGCTCTCTATGTTTTCTTCCTTCCCTTACATTCATCTGTTTTCTTTCTTAAATTCCACATATGAGTGAGATCATATGGTATTTGTCTTCCTCTGACTTATTTCACTTAGCCTAATACACTCTAGGTCTATCCATGTCATTGCAAGTGGCAAGATTTGATTCTTCTTGATGGATGAGTAGTATTCCTGTGTGTGTGTGTGTGTGTGTGTGTGTGTGTGTGTGTGTGCGCACGCGTGACCACCTCCACATACACACACACACACACCACATATATATACCGCCTCTTCTTTATCCATTCGTGTGTCGGTGGGCATCCGGTCTCTCTCTGCAGTTTGGCTGTTGTTGATAATGCTGCTGTAAAGATTGGGGTGCAGGTGCCCCTTTGAATCTCTATTTTTGCACCCTTTGGGTAAATACCTACCTAGCAGTGCCCTTGCTGAGTCACGGAGTAGTTACCTCGAGATTGAGATGGATTAGGCCCTTCTCTTTGTCTTTTTATTGTACGTGCGCCCACCCCTGAGCCGAGTCCCGTAGAGTCTGGCTCACCTCCTGACTTTCTGGAAGTAGAGACTTCCTCCTGTCGGGAGTTCTAGCTCGTTCATTCCACCTGCTGCATGGCATTCTGGGAGTCTGTGTGTCACCGTTGATCCTCTGAAAAGTAAAAAGGCACAAGTCTGTTTAGCTTTGTTGAATTAGGCATTTCCCAACCCTACGCGAGCTTGGGATGCTTTTCCCCGGACTTACACTGCGTGTGGCCATGCGGCATTCACTCGGCCCCACAGTCCGTCTCCGTCAGTAGGGGCAAAGGATCTTTGCTGAAAAGACAGCTTCATTGTACTCTGTGTTATCCAAAACGTCGTTTTCAGAATTCTGGGTACTTTGCTCATCCGTGGACGCCGTTATACAACAATGGTGACTCAAAGTGCTGCTGCACCAGACTCGGCCGACTCACTGCTGCCTTCACTGTGAACATGAAAGCCCTCCAAATTCAGCAGTGCACGTGCTCACCCCGTGCGCAGTCCAGACTCAGTGCTCAGCTTGTAAAAACCTTACCATTTGCCGTAGTTGCCTCAATTCTTTTTTACTAGAAGTAAAACATTACAGATGTAGTGGTGTCTCCTCTGTGCTCCGTCCTGATGTGGTCGGTGGGTTCCTCCCCTTCTCCGGCAGCACCCGGTGTCCTGAAGGGAGGTGCGGGCTCATCGGGTCCACATGTGCCATCGCAACTGCAGACGTGTGCCAGAGGACACACGGGGCCGTGTGCATCTGTGTCCTGAACCATTCCCAGATCTGCTATTTATCTTGTTACGAAAGTGGGTTTGGTGTGTATTTGATGGATAGTAAATGATATTTCAATCCCAAAGTAATTTCTCTGTACACACCTACCTAGGGGCCTTTGTCTTTTCCTCCTATGTAGCTTTTCTCATTCTACTTCACTGGCTGCAGGTTTTCCTCCGTTTCCCTCAGTGCTTGTCCACATACCTAACTATCAGGATTAAATACGTTATTTATGTAGACACAGTGAAATCTCGTTAAAAAACCGTCCTGCCACGTGGGACAGAGAGCTACCTATAGATTAGTCGTGGTCGAGAAGGTTGTGATTGCCGTGAAGCCTCATGCAGCGGGGTTCGTCTCCCATGGGTGCCTGAGCATGTGCCCAGTGGCCTCTGTGATCACCGTCTAATCCGAGAAAGAAAGGTCCAGATCTCTCAAGATTTGGGCATTACTAGAATGGTGGGAAAATGGTAAGTCGGAAACTGTTAGAAAAGGTTCCTGAAAGGAATCTTTGTAAATAAGCTTCCCGTTCTTCAAGATAAATGTAAACTAGATGGCACGATGTGTTGAAGTGAATAGTGCTTAAAGTAGGGTGGGCGAGGCTAGAATAGGAGTTATTTGATGGGTCCAAAGATTTTATTCATCCATGTTTCCCTTCCTCGTGGAGTGCCTGCTGTGTGCCGGGCAGTGTGCTGCACGTTGAAAGTTGGAGATCAGTGACAAATGCAAGGATTCCAAGTTCTCAGCTTCAGTTTCCTGACCTAGACCCCTGAAGAATCCGGGACAAGTGACCCATGTCCTTACTATTTTCTGTCCTGAAGGTGCCTAGGGGAAAGAAAGCGCTCTCTCCAGTGGCTTTGTCCTGGGCCTTTAGAGAAGTACAGAAACACAGGGAAAGAACATGGACTTTTGAGTGAGACCCCCCCCTGGCTTTGCCACCCACACCACCGTGTACCTGACCTCTGGACGTTTCCTCATTGGTGATGTTCACAGGGGTTTTGGGTGAAGCTTCAGTGCGTTACTGAGTGTGAACGGACCCAGTATAACGTGTGCGTAGCCGGGACTCAACACGTGCTAGTCTCCATCTTTGCCATTTATATCGTCTGAAGCCCCTGGGGAAAGCATGAAGCAGATGTGGACGGGGAGTGGGCCACCCGGCACGGCGCTCCCAGCTGTTAGTGCTCTCACGGGGGCGACGTTCACGGGCATAGTGAGCAGGGTAAGTTGTGACAGTTCGTACCTTTATCCTTACCCTTCTGCTCCGAAGACATGAGAAGGCAAGTGTGTGCGGAATAAAGGGATCGTAGATGTGAATCCATCACAGCTTTGGAAAATTTGCTGTTACCACATTCTCAGTGCTGTACCTCACCACTGGCAGGGAGGCTTGCCTGGGGAATGGCTGATCTCAAGCATCTCTGGAGATTTTGGGCGCTCTTGATATGGACTCCCACCTCAGCCTGCTTCCTCCCCCACCCCGCCCCCCGGTCTCGAGTTCTGTGATATCCCAGACTAGGAAGAAAGCCTGGCTGGGGCCGCTGAGGTCGAGCTGTTGGCACATGCTCTAGCGGCCCATCGGGGTTCTCTGTGGAGCTGAGAGCCGAGATGCTGTCAGGGGAGCTGAGTGTGGTCAAGTGTTCTCCCCATGCTCATTCCCCCAGGCTCCTGCTACACGCCTTCGTTTCTCTGGGTCCTCTCTGTGGCACCGTCTTGTTCAGAGTCTCACTCAGCACTTTCTTCCTCTCTTCCGTAGGTACTGCCAGTTCTTGGACTCAGATCTCGTGCTCATTTCCTTAGCCTCTTAGCCCTAAAGTTCTTGCCCTTCAGTCCAACTCCCCTCTTAGTCTGTGTTTTCCATTGATCTTTCCTTGGGCTTTGGGGGAACTTGTTGGGGTTGAGGGTAGTGTCCTAGGCTTGGAGGCAGCTTTGCAGGACCTCTGCTTCCTTCCCTCTGCAGCTTTGTCTCAGTACAGGACCTCAAGACCCACCAGAACCTCCCGTGCTGCAGCCACCTGTCCTGGAGCAGTAGTATGTACCAGACTTGGGCCCAAGGGGCTGGACCAAATGGAACTCCTCTGCCCCGGGAGCGGCTGTTACTCTTAGGGACGCTCACAGACCTCTCGGCGGACTTGGAACAAGAGTGCAGGAAAGGAGATGTCTATGTGAAAGATAACACTGGTATCCTGACCTGCGAGGTGAGTAGAAGGGCGGAGGTCAGATGTCTCCGAGCCTCACAAGGAGGATCTCTAGGGAGCCAGGCAGTTCGGTCTCTAAGGGAAGAAAGGTGGAGGAGGGTGGGTGGGATGCTAGGGCCCAGGGTAACCCTTGCTCTTGGTCTTTTCTAGCTCATAGATCTGGACCTGTCTTGGTTGGGCCGTCTCTTCCTGTTCCCCAATTGGAGTTACCTCCCTCCTGCCAGGTGGAATGCATCCGGGGAAGGACACTTGGAGCTCTTGAGTGCCCCGGTGCCAGTGTGCCCCTCTACCGCCAGTCCTGGGCCCCCCACCCCTCTCCCTGTTCTCTACCCAGAGACTGCTTCCCGCCTGCTCAGACACAGGTAATCCTCCCCCGTCTCGGGGAGGATGGAGTGCGTTGAAACTGGCAGGTGGGAGGGAAAAGTCCTGAGAGCAGTGGGGAGGATGGGGTGTTCCCACCAGAGTCAGGGGAATGATGGGGCCTCTTCAAATGTTGAGTGCGAATCTTCAAAGGAAGTTTGTCTTATCTGAGGTCAGGAAGAGTGTGAAGGACGTCTTTGGGATAACAGCTTTGGGCTAGGGAAATTTTAAATTACCGCTGGCTTATTTACAGCAGAAGGGAAAGCATTTGTGGGGGAAAAGGAAATAAAAATGCCTTTTCCCTCTTGTGTTTCTTCCCTCCTTAGGGGCAAGCTGAGAGGCGTGCAGCCGAACCTGGCTGGGAAGCTGGTTCGAGTGAGCGCCCTGGTGAGGAGTCAGAAGAAAGCTCACTTTGTCCTGTCTCTCGGGGACGGCTCCCCAGCTGGCAGCCACGTGTCCATTGTCGTGCAGGTGAGAACGGGGGTCAGTGCCGGGTCGTGGAGGTGTGGAGGAGCTGTCAGGACTCTTAGCAGGAGAGATGAACGTCAGAGCAGGGCCACATTGGAAAGGAGGCCGGCTTGGGGGCGGGGGCCTTGTTGCCTGGGACAGCACCGTTGCTGGGGGAACTACTCCCCCACGCAGGAAGGAGGGAACGCACTTCCTGTCACGCCCTTCATCTGAGTAGACGACTTGCGTATCGTCGGTGATGAGCAAAACCTGTCGGAATCACTTGTTTTTCCTCTGCATCAGCAGGATGACCGAGAAAATTATTCAGCTCAGCACTATCAAGCCCTTTTTTTTCTCTTTTGGCTATGTGCACTTTTTAAAAAACTTGGTACTTTGTTATTCACTCTTTCTACATCAACTGGTACGATTTTAGAATCGTTAATTTTTACGCTGTTGTCTAATGACTTACATCATTATCTGAATAACATTTCAGAAGTATTCAAAACAAGGGAGAAAAAGGCTCTCATATGAGTATCAAAAAGGGATCTCTGACATTTATTAGCGCTGGGAGAATTCTTGTGTCTGTCTGTGTCATAAGCTTGAGTGACAGTGATGAGCGGGTAAAGGAACTGGAAATGCTAAAACGGAAAATGCTTAGGAGCCACCCCAGTTTCTGGTCTCATTTCTGCTACCGACCTAGAGAGGAGCTTCTGCATTTTCTTTGCATCAGACCCTTCCACGTCTCCTTGAGCCCAGTGGAAATGCTGCTCAGGGCGGAGTTGGCTCAGGGGAGAAGTGATCTTGCTGTGTTTGTAGGCTGCCACAGACATATTGGAGACATACTGTCACCCTAGATGAGCCCAGGGGATGTCTTCTGTGATGGAGGAGCTGAGATCATCATCTCTTGGAAATAAAGGACCGGACCCTGGTTCAGGGTAACTGCCATGCCAGGCAGCAGGGGATGAGAGGCTGCTGAGCAGTTACCGGGGCCCTGCCGGAGAGGGCTTGGCGCCGGGTGACATGGGTCTGACCTCCTCAGGTAGGGCTCTTGTCTTCAAAGAGGAGTAGAGGACACAGAGCCCTGGTGACCTGCTGTAGTGGCCTCGGGGCGCAGGGGGGCCAGACAGGCAGGGCTCGCGGTCCACGTGCAGATCCTGGCATTCGGACAGAGGAATAGAAGGGGCGTCTGAATACAGGAGGAGGGGCTGTGATCCTTGCGGTCCCAGTGAGACAGAGTCTGAGAGCAGAGGGCAGCGGGGGACGAGCAGAAGCACTGCCGTGCGTTTGCTGGCCCCTGGCTCCGCACAAGCAGAAACCGTCAGGCAGGTCTTAGCACCGGTGACTTAGGGGTGGCGGCCGAGGACTCACCTGGTTCTGGGGTAGAAGTGGAGATCTATGAGGCTCGAGTGTCCTGGGTCAGTGGGCTTTGAAGCCCCTGCGAGCGGCAGCATGCTGTGTGGGGCCTGTGGGAGGAGTACGCCCCACAGGGTAGATTTGGGAACCGTCCTTCTTCCCCTTGTGCTGAAATCGCTCAACAAGCACGTTCTGCAGTCCGTCTGACACCCTGCTGTCTGCGGCTGGTTTTCTCTCCGTACTTCGACGGTTCTCGTTTTCCTGTAAAATTGAGTCTTCAGCAGCTCATTGCTGGGTTTTCCCCCTCCTCTTGACTCTCCCGTTTCTGTGTCCTGTGGTCCATTTCCATCCCAGCCGGTGTTCTCGCTGCCTTACTCATCTGAGTTCTGAGCGCTTTCGTGTTGCTGCTCCTGCTGGAATCGTCCCCCACGCCCCCAACTTGGGCAAACCACAGACGCTGTTCAGGACCCTGTGTGGGCCTCAGTTCTTCCACTGGGTCTTCCCGCTCATTCCCACCCATCCTGAGCTGTCTGTCCCCGAAACCTTGCCCAGTGTGTGTGGTTTTTGTTTACTTGGTCATATGCAGTTCCACATCGCTACGTGAGTTGGCATCTGTGTTCCCCAGTGGGCTGAGATAGGCTGGGAGCGAGGGACCAGCCTGTTGTATTTCTTTCATGTCTGTCCCCTTCCCAACTCTCTATGTACCCCGTAGGTATCGGTTCAATAGATGAAAGTGACTTGTGTGCTGCAGGGTGGGATGGGGAAATGCGAAAGCCAGCCGTCATGGGTGGAAAGTTTCTGTATTTTGGAGGATGTTGTAGGGATGGTTTACGTCCAGAGGGAAGCACTGGGGGGTATTTGGGATCGCCTGTGAGAGGGAGGCGATCCGGAAGGGTAAGAATGACTTGTCAGCGCGTGCAGAGGCCGAGGCAGAACTCACGAGGAGCGGGTCGTTGCGGTCAGATTGCGATGGGGAGAGACTCTGGCAGATGGGCAGCGTCATGGGCAGCGTCTCATATGCCGTGTTGCCTGCCCCCGCACGAGCCAGATCCCCGCCCAGCTGGTGTGGCACCGAGCCCTTTGGCCTGGTAGGTCCTATGTGCTGACAGCGCTGCGGGTCGTCAGAATCCGTGGACACTGTTACCGCGTGTGGACCACCAGTCCTTCCTCCCACCTGCTGCCACTGAAACCGGAATGTGTGCGAGAGCTGGAGCTGGAGCTGGATGGGCCCCTCTTGGAGGCTGACCCCGCGCCGCCCCCCGTGCCCAGCAGCTCCCAGGATGGGGATGGGGAGCCGGCTCTTGTCCGCCACTCGACGCTCTTATCCTACTCGGTGAGCGAAAAGGAGAGATCCGAGAGTTTGGTTTGGGGGTGGGGGTGGATAGGGGAGGAGGAACCGGAAGTGCGGGTCTCCAGAGAGGAAGGAAAGAGGGACCAGCTGGACCTTTGGCCTCTCCGCAGGGAAAGGTCACTGGCGTGCTGAGCCAGCCGGCCGGCCTCTATGAGGTGGATGGGCAGCTGGCGCTCTGCCTCGCCTACCAGCAGTTCCACAGCCTGAGGAAGGTGGTGCGGCCGGGGGTCTCCCTGGAGGTACGTGAGGCGTCAGGGCTGGGGACACAAAGGCGCTTGGCAGCTTCTACCTTTGCGGCCCGGTACACACCAGCCTCAACAGGGTGGAATCTCCCGCAGCAAAAATAGGAAAAGAATAGGTGTGTGTCGGAGGGCGGGAGTTGCATACTTAGTGCCAGCAACGATTTGGACGGGGGCTCAGGTCAGGAAGGAGGAGAGGCTGGGGCCCCGGGAGCACCTCCTTTCCGGAAGGGCTTCCACCTGGAGGAGGAGAGGCTGGAGCCGAGTCTCAGGTGTGGGGCCCGGACGGTCTCGGACGGTCTCGGGCGGCCTGATGGGTCGAGGCGCCTCACCCGCCAAGAGCCTCCCGGCCCACAGGACAGCCGAGTGGAGCTTGTGGGAGATGAAGGCCTCCCACGGGGGAGTGCATTGTGCGGATGGCGCAGGGGAGCTGGAAGGAAAGCCCCGTTGGGAGAAATGCTGTTTCTCTGGGTACCGGGCAGTAGGAGTCCGCAGGGAACCCTGTCAGCGATTGTTGAGCCGAGGGTTTCACCCCTGCTTAATTCACCTTTTCTGCTTTTCTCCAGCTCCAGGATGTTCACCTCCTGCAGTCAGTGGGCGGAGGGACCAGAAGGCCAGTGCTCGCCCCCTGCCTCCACGGTGCCATTCTCCTGCGGGGCTTCTCTTGTCAGAAGCCCGAGACTCAGTCTTTCTACCAGGCCCAGGGGACCTCCCTGTTCGAGCAGCTGGTATGGGAACGCCAGTTGGGCCTCCCCCTGTACCTGTGGGCCACCAGGGCCCTGGAGGAGCTGGCCGGCAAGTGAGGAGGACAGGGGTATGGGCGGGCGAGGACTGGCGGGGCCAGGGGCTGGGGAAGCAGGATCCTGCCAGACACGTCCCCCTTCGGGACACATGAGCACTTCCCTTCCTGGCCCAGGCTGTGTCCCCACATGCTGAGACACCACCAGCTCCTGCAGCACTCCACTCCGGGGAACCCCAGTCCGGGACTGCAGCTCCTGGCTCCTGTCCTGGATGTCCTGTCTCCACCAGGCAGCATGCGTCGGAATGCACACAAGGAGATCCTTGAGGAGCCGCATCACTGTCCGCTGCAGAAGGTGCGAGTGTGCACGGGAAGCAGGGGCGGCGGAGCTCATGCCCTGTGCGACGCATGGCCGCAAGCTCTGATTTCTCTTCCATCCCCCACAGTACATGCGGCTGCAGACCCCCTGTTCTTTCCCTACTCTGGCCACCCTGAAAGATGAGGGCCGGTGCAGGGCCTGGGCCGCCTTTGACCCCAAGACCCTCCTGCCCCTCCCGGAGTCTTCTTATCTGACCAGCTGCCAGCTCAATCAGCGAGTGTCCTGGTCCTGGCTCACTCTGCTGCCCGCCACCTCCCACCCAGCCCAGGTAGGTGGGGTGCAGGCGGCACGCAGGCCTTCTCTCTTGGCCGCCCTCACTGCCGCTACCGTCATCCTTCCCCGTCCCTGTGGCTGCACAGTCTCTAACTAGACCACCCCGTCTCTTCTCGCCCCATCCGTTCTCCCTGCAGCAGACAGGGAAGGTCTGGGCTCACAGAGCTGTTTCGCTTTAAATCCTTTTCTGGTTCCTTCCAGAGTACGTAAGAGAAAACGCAGAGTCCTTACAGTACCCTGTGAGGTCCCGTATGGTCTCCTGGTTCTAAGCTCAGTTCGTACGCTCTCCGCCGCCACTAAACGTGTGAATGCATGGCTCTTCCTTTCATATCCCTCTTCCCCACTCCAACATAAGTCCTTTCAGGTCAGGGACTGTATCTTCTGTAGCTAACGTTAAACATAGCATCTGGCGCATGGTAGCCGTACCTTGTCCTTCGTCTCCCTGCAGATTTTAATTGGGGTCCTGGCGGCTTCATCTCATAAAGGCTGTCTGCAACTTAGGGACAAAACCGGTTCTCTCCCCTGCCTCATCCTGGCCAAGCACTCTCAGCCCGTCACTGACTCCCGGTTCATAGGTTTGGAGTTGGGACGTGCAGAGAAGGGGGAGGATGGGGAGGGTTTTGGAACAGGAGGTTTGGGGAGGAGGCACCCGCTAGGATTTTCTTGAAATGCTGAAGTAGCCTATGTTGATTCGCAAGTTTTGGGACAAGTTTGGGACCCCGGTATGGGCAGAGAAAAGGAGCGAGGGTTTCTCCAGCCAGAACGCCAACTCCCAACCTTTATTTCTCCCACCGTAGCCGCGGGCGGGCACGCCAGCAGGACATTTCTTGGTTTGAGCTTGCTGAGCCCTATGGACAGGAGCATTCCTGTAAAGGAATGTCACTGAGCCTTTCAGCCTAGGAGATCAGGGGCAGGATTGGACGCATGGCTGGGATGGTTTCTCCCTTAGAGATATCATCCCGCTGAGGTGGGGTTCAGGTCTGGGCTTTCGTGTTGTGTTAGGGGAGCAGCTCAGGCCTGGGACGGGTGGTGAGACCTGCAGGGCAGTCTCCTTCATTGCCCATCCCTCTTGTCAAAGCAGAGAACTTTCTCTCTCTAGGTTGCTTGGTGCGGACAGAGAAGTTCCAGCTGGTCATAGAGAGGAATGTCAGAAGCAACTTCCCTTCCTGTAAGGAGCTGAACATGACAGGCTTCATCCAGAAGCAGCAGGCCAGGTTGGCTCCCGGGGGTCGTGGCTGCATCTGAGTCTCTGAGGGGCAGGGCAGGGCAGGGCAGAGCCTGGTGGCGGCGGTGGAGCGTGAGGGCCCATGGGGCCCAGGGTGCGCATCACTAAGAAACCTACTCCTTGTCTCTCCCAACAGAGTCTATATCCAGTTCTTCCTGGCCGATGCCCTGATCCTGCCTGTGCCCAGACCTTTGATGCACTCGGCCACCTCCCTCCCACCTCAGGCAGAGCCCACCCTCCCAGATGGCCCCCATGTAGAGCAGAGCCGACTGTTCTTGCTGTCCCACAAGGAGGCCCTGGTGAAGAGGAACTTTTGTGTCCCCCCAGGAGCTAACCCAGAGGTGCCCAAGCCCATCCTCAGTTTCCACGTATCGGGGAGCTGGCTTGGGGGCACCCAGAGGAAGGAGGGGAGTGTGTGGGGCCCACCCGAGCCCAAAGGAGAGGAGAACAAGGATCAGAAGGTAAACTGGGACTGCAGAGATCTAAGGCCCGGTGCCGTGTGCCCCAGCTCCTGTCTGGGACCGCAGCACCTGACTCCCTCTTTCCTCCCTCCCTCCCAGGTTCACTTAATCTTCCGGGGCTCCTCCGTCCGCTGGTTCGAGTTCTTGCACCCAGGTCATGTGTACCGACTCGTGGCTCCGGGCCCTCCTGTGAGTGCCCCACTCAGTCCTTCGCGCACCCTGCCTCAGAAGGCTTTTTGGGCGTGGGGTCTGGAGAGGGAGTGCCAGTGCCTGGCTACTGTCTAGGTGTCCTAGAAGAAGGGTAGATTTAGAGCAGATGGAAGACCCGTTTGGATGTAAAGCGCTTCCCTCACCGTCCTCCAGGAAGCAAACAAAATCAGGTCCACGTGTTCTGTGGCCCGCCCCTGGAGCAGGACACGTTCGGAGGGTTGTCCTCCTGTTCCCTGCAGACCCCGCTGCTGTTTGAGGAGGGCGGGCCATCCTGCATCCCACAGCGTCCCCTGGAGCTGGCCGGCTATGCGTCCTGCCTCACGGTGCAGGAGGCATGGACTCTGGAGCTCGAGAGCGGCCCGGACGTCCCGGCTGTGCTGGACACCAGCAGGGCCCTGCCTAAGACCTCGATGGACGACCTGCTCAGTGGCAAGTAAATGTCCGCCGGCTTCTCCAGCTTCCGCGGCCGCGCTGTCCCGCCGGCATGGGGCTTGGTGAGCAGTCCGCTCCCCACCGTGGCGCCTGTGTCTTTGTCGGGATTCAGTTCCTAGGGGGGTGACGTCCCCGTGACCAGGAAGCTGTGTTTCATGCCTGAGTTTTCCCCTAGCAGCTCAGTGTTCTGAAAAGATCACGAGCAAGGTTTCTCACAATGAAGGGAAAGCTATAGCAATGAAGG
This sequence comes from Enhydra lutris kenyoni, assembly GCF_002288905.1. NCBI lineage: Eukaryota > Metazoa > Chordata > Mammalia > Carnivora > Mustelidae > Enhydra > Enhydra lutris. Next base: position 2,808,342 of record NW_019154166.1, on the reverse strand, counting down.
GAAGTATAAAGAGAAAAAAAAAAGACAAAGGTGGAATCTGTAGAGAAGGGCCTTCCCCTTCAGTGCGCGCAGCGGCCGGCTCCAGGCCGCAGGCACGGCTGTTCTGGCCTTTCAGGGCAGCTGCCAGTGCAGGCTCGGACGCCACAGATTTCCCCTCTGTTGAGAAAAAAAAAAAAGGAGCCTTATTGGATTGTATGTGTGATTTTTAACTACTTTTTTTTTTTTAAGATTTTGTTTATTTATCCGACAGAAGGAGAGAGAGATCACAAGCAGGCAGAGAGGCAGGCAGAGAGAGGGGGAAGCAGGCTCCCCGCTGAGCAGAGAGCCCGATGCGGGGCTCGATCCCAGGACCCCGAGATCATGACCTGAGCCGAAGGCAGAGGCTTATTTAACCCACTGAGCCGCCCTGGCGCCCCTGTATGTGTGATTTTTACAAAACGTGTCTCTAGTAGAAAGGATTGTTTCCAAGGACCCATGATGGGCAGGCGTGGGCATGAGTGCCAGCATACCAAGCTGCCTGTGGTGGGCCGCAGCTGTGACGTCCGCTGTGCCTCCGGGTGAGGCCTCTGCTTACGGCGTGGTGTAGGTTTTCAGTGATCTGCTGTGGCTCTGTTTTTCCTATAAGGCCTGTTGCTTTTTTTTTTCCTTCTTAAGATTTATTTACTTACTTGCGAGAGAGCGTGCCTGAGCCCATGATGGGGGTGGGGGTTTTCCAGGGGTGGGGGCGGGCAGAGGGGAGAGAATCCCCAGCAGACTCCCTGCTGAGCCCGGAGCCCACTGCAGGGCTTGATCAGGATCTGAGATCATGACCTGAGCCAAAAGTCAAGAGTCAGACACTTAAACTGATTGCACCCCCAGGCGCTTGCCCTCGTCCTTTAGGGCATGACATTGCAGGGCAAGGCTTTTTTTTAGGACGTTAGATGACGTTCCGGCAGATGCTTTAGCTCCTTTTTTTGTCCCTCAGACCCCTCTCCAGTCTCTGCTTTCTGACGCCTGTTATCACTGTGCTTCTGTGACCCTACAGCTCCGCAGATTGCCTGGTGTCTTTCTCAGCTGAGATCTTGTCACGGAGCCTGTGTGAGCCATTTCCGGCCCCTTTCTGGGCAAAGCCTGGTAATGATGCCTCCTTTGGGGGAAGGTGTGAAGTTGAGTGATGGGACTCTGGGGTCCTGGCAGATGCCCCTTACCCTTTCCCTGGACTTCTGCAGGGGGCACTCGGACCTCGAGAGCATCTGTGAAGCTGACCGTGGCCGTGGAGGACGCTGACTGCCCATGCCGCCCACACTTAGACATCTATATCAAAGAGCCACACTTGCCTCCCCCACTAGGACTCCTGCCGGGAGCCCGAGCCTACTTCGGCCAGCTGGAGAAGAAGATTTCCAGGTGAGAATCGGGGACACTGGTCGGCTTCCTCTCCCCACTGCTCTCCTTCCCGCCCCGCCACCGTGCTTTCACACCTCCTCTTTGATTGGACTTCGCTGTGTAGCCTTACGTGTGTGCCCTCTGCCCTCACGAGATGCTCCAGGCCACTCCTGCCCTAATTTTTCCCTCTGCTTACCCCAGGGCACAGCCTGCCGGGGGAGGAGGTGGCGGTGGGGGTCTAAGCCTATGATCTGGCCGCAGCTCCTGCCTCAAATTGACTTCTTTCCTTTCCTCTTCACTCTGCCTCCTGCACTTGCAGATTCCACAATATTTACTGTTGTTTCCGGCCGTCCACTTACCTGCAGGTCCTGAGTTTCCCCCCCGAGACCGCAATCAGGTCAGTGGCCTGGGCCCTCCTCCCCACACTTCACATCCTCGAACCCACGTCCTATATGTGGTCCCGGCTTTGGGATTTTTGCCGTTTTAACTGGTGTTCTCCACTCCTAGGAGAACAAGTTGAGTCAGAAGGGTTCTCTCTGCCCCAGGTGAAAATGCCTGATGCTCATTATTTTGCCCAGAAAGATGTAATGTTCTAGGCCTCTGAGGAATAACGGATGGTCAGAGGTCGGGATTCAGAACGAAGCCATGAAGCTTCCCGGAGAGCACAGAACTCACACCCATCCCCATCCCTGTGCCTGCCCAGTCCTGCCAGACATCGTGCACTTTCAGGACAGTTGGCTCTCCTTGACTCCTCTCTCTCTCTCTCTCTCTCTCTCTCTAGTGCTCCCCTGCCCCACATCTTCCTGGCTGAACTCCTGCAGGATGGCCGGCCCCCCTTCCAGGCCAGTACCTCTTGCCATATTGTTTCCGTCTTCAGCCTTCAGCTCCTGTGGGTGTGTGCTCACTGTACCAGCCTCTGTCCCCAGGTATGGGAGGGCCCAGGCTGAGCAGGGTGCAGGGGTCCAGACGGGTGTGAGGGGACCCAGAGTGTTTTTCCAACCACTGTCTCTGTCCCAGGGAAGGTGCACTCGTCAGGGCTCCACTTGCCCCACACAGACATCTATAAGCCAGGCCAGCATCAGGTGAGAGCACAAGGTGGGCACCCGCTGCGCCATTTATTTCCCTGTCACGTGGTCTGTCTGCTGGCCTGTTGTTGGCATAGTTCCTGGCTTGCGGGAATGGCTTCGTAAGTCTTTGAGGGTGAACGGGTTAAAGTCAAATGAGTCATACTGGGAAGTGGTGGGGAGGGAGGCATGTTGGAGCCGCCTGGCCACCTGGGTCTGCCGTGGAAGTTTCTATTTCTCTGCGGCCCCTCCGTTCCCCAGGCTCCTGGTGGAGGATGGGACTGCCGAAGCCGTGGTGACCTGTAGGAATCATCACGTGGCAACAGTACTGGGTCTGTGTCCCAGTGAGTGGACTTCCCTCCTGGAGTCTGTCCGAGGGCCGGGGAAGGTGGCCTTGCAATTTACAGGTCCTGGAGCCCAGCCTGAGGTGAGACGGGGCTGGGAGGTGGGACTGTGAAACCCAGATTCCCAAGGGGTTTGGTAGAGAGTTTAAGAATCTGAGTTATGAAGAAAAAAAAAATTTAGAACTCTGATTAATCTTCAGTTTCCTCTTCTAGTCTTCCACCAAGGTGGATGAGCCCTTGACCCTCTTCCTCCGGACACTGTGTACCAGCTTCTCTGTTCTCCGGCCTGTTGTGCTTTCTTTTGAGCTTGAGAGGAAACCTTCTATGGTCATCCCGTTAGGTACGGGAGGGAGGGGGTACGTGGCTAGAGGGGTCCCAGGAGGAAGATGGACGTGCGATCGATCAATGGGAGGGTGTCTAGAGTTGGGGAAAAGAACGGTGGGTCGGGCAAACAAACCACATGCCCAGGCCATCTCTTTCCTCTCGTCCCATCTCAGAGCCACCTCAGCTACAGCGGTTCCAGTGCGGGGAGCGGACTCTTCTGACTCGTGTGAATCCCAAGATCCGACTGTCCTGCCTTTCCATCCAGGAGCCCAAGCACGCCAGCTCTCTGGGAGCCTTTTCTTTGTCCTGCTGACCTGGACAGCAGTGGGGCCCTGCTGGAAGCCTTTAGGCCTTGAGCCCATCTCCTCCCCGTCGTTGTGCCCTTACCTGGTCTGTGATGGCACCAGGACCCCAGGTCCCCAAATTCAGAAACTGCTACCCTTCTGTGACATGTCCTTCCCATTCTGTTGCCAGCTTGCCTGGAAATTGTTGAGATGGGCAGATGACGGCGCTGTTGATGGTCCCTCTCTAGTTGGGGTCAGGGTATTGGCCCCAACGGGAGGGGCCCTGAGTACCTGGGTTCTGCCTTTGGGGGTGTTTGTGGCAGGCCTCTTGGCCCGCAATAAAGCTCTGGTGATGTATCTTGCTTGTGCCTCTCTCAGGGTCCCAGGCCTCCTGACCTCCCGGCATCCAGCCCATCACTTGGCTGTTTGTTGCTGGTGCCAGCTTCAGTCTGGAGAGGGGATTCTGGTTGGGCAGTGATACCAAGAATTAGGCCTTAAAGGGAGGAAATTGGGGCGTGGAGGGCAGGGTAGACAGCATGGCCAGGTGGTGTCAGCAAGGCTGGGCCCCAGGAAGTCCAGC